>NC_138941.1:76114467-76404467 GCF_965226115.1 Aulonocara stuartgranti | reverse complement strand
TTTTATTTATGTAGCGCCAAATCACAACAAAAGTCGCCTCAAGGCGCTTCATAGATACAGAGAAAAACCCAACAATCATATGACCCCCTATGAGCAAGCACTTTGGCGACAGTGGGAAGGAAAAACTCCCTTTTAACAGGAAGAAACCTCCGGCAGAACCAGGCTCAGGGAGGGGCGGGGCCATCTGCTGCGACCGGTTGGGGTGAGAGAAGAAAAACAGGACAAAGACATGCTGTGGAAGAGAGACAGAGGTTAATAACAGATATGATTCAATGCAGAGAGGTCTATTAATACATAGTGAGTGAGAAAGGTGGCTGGAAAGGAAAAACTCAATGCATCATGGGAATCCCCCGGCAGCCTACGTCTATTGCAGCATAACTAAGGGAGGATTCAGGGTCACCTGGTCCAGCCCTAACTATATGCTTTAGCAAAAAGGAAAGTTTTAAGCCTAATCTTAAAAGTAGAGATAGTGTCTGTCTCCCGAATCCAAACTGGAAGCTGGTTCCACAGAAGAGGGGCCTGAAAACTGAAGGCTCTCCCTCCCATTCTACTTTTAAATACTCTAGGAACAACAAGTAGGCCTGCAGAGTGAGAGCGAAGTGCTCTAATAGGGTGATATGGTACTACAAGGTCATTAAGATAAGATGGGCCTGATTATTTAAGACCTTGTATGTGAGGAGCAGGATTTTGAATTCAATTCTGGATTTAACAGGAAGCCAATGAAGGGAAGCCAAAACAGGAGAAATCTGCTCTCTCTTTCTAGTCCCTGTCAGGACTCTTGCTGCAGCATTTTGGATTAGCTGAAGGCTTTTCAGTGAGTTTTTAGGACATCCTGATAATAATGAATTACAGTCGTCCAGCCTGGAAGTAAAAAAAAATGCATGAACTAGTTTTTCAGCGTCACTCTGAGACAGGATATTTCTAATTTTAGAGATGTTGCGCAAATGGAAGAAAGCAGTCTTACATATTTGTTTAATATGTGCGTTGAAGGACATGTCCTGGTCAAAAATGACTCCAAGGTTCCTCACCGCGTTACTGGAGGCCAAGGTAATGCCATCCAGAGTAAGAATCTGGTTAGATACCATATTTCTAAGATTTTCAGGGCTGAGTACAATAACCTCAGTTTTATCTGAATTAAGAAGCAGAAAGTTAGCGGCCATCCAGGTCTTTATGTCTTTAAGACATTCCTGCATTCTTGCCCATACCTTTCTGTGCTCATGTATTGACCCATGTGCCTGTTCATCTTAGCCGCTATGATGCCTGACAGGAGCTTCCACCTGGTGCTGAGGCAGGTTATTGGTCGGTAGTTGGAGGGGACCAGTCCCTTCTGGGGGTTCTTGAGGATCAGGACTCTCTGGCCTTCGGTTAGCCATTCTGCCATTCTGGGTGTCTCTCGTCAACTAGCAGCTGGTTAATTTGTGCGCTCGTGGAGTGCAGTCAGCTCCTTCTTGGTGTGTGTATGTATGTATATATATATATATATATATATATACATACACATACACATACACATACACACACACACACACACACAGGAAGTGACTTCGTGGGAAGTCAAAGGTCACATAAACAAAATAAAAGCTCCCAAAATATAAATTCAGAAAATAAACATATATAAATAAACACATATACATAACCAATACTGGCAAAGCAAGATAACACTGCAGGATGGATCTTTGGTGAAATATAAATTATTTTTTAATACACCCGTTACATCCACCCCTGCTAGATTTCACCAAAATCCAGAACAGTCAGGTGAACAATCTAATTGAAACACAGGGACAAATCTACAGAATTTGTCGCTTCCAGGCACAGGTTTAAACCTCTGAGCTATAAGCTCTAGTCTCAACTGTATAAGCTACCTACCAGATAGGTTCAGAAAGAGCACGAGGGTGATCAGGCCTCAGCCTTTCTTAGATCAGGGTGATGCCATTTACACTACACACATTCCCAGCCATCCACACACATCAATACCTTAAAAACACACTATGTATTTAATTGTGCCATAATGATACAGTCCCCTAGAATCAAAAAAAGAAAGAAAGATCTCTAAACACCCGGGTTTACTTAAAACAGCGTAAGAAGAGACTGAGACCTTCTGCCAACTGAATTTGCCAAACGCTTAAAGCCAAAAGGCTTCTGAACCATGGACTCAATGAGTCGATTAACTCTTTTACTAACTCGGCCGGCTCACGTCATGACAACATTGTCCGGGCCTGCCCGTGGCTGTCCTTGTGGACCCACATCATGACACACATCCGTTGGAGGCATCTGCGCATCGGCAACATGCACTGGGGCTACTGGTAGGGGCTTGGTGTGTGCATCACGATCTGTGTCTGATGGATGCGAGTGAGTGAGTGCAGTTTCTGAAAGTGTATCTAACACAGACGGGGAGTCTAAGTCAGGTTCTGCTACCGAACTGTCCAAGTCTGTGTCTCTGTCTGGGCAGTCCTCTCCTACCAGGGAACACTGGGTTGAATCCCCTGCAACCACCTCTGGAGCTTGTTGACTTGACTTGCCCAATCCTGAGAGTCCCTCACTCAGGGTCTCCTGACTCTCATCAGCATCTGAGTTGATCCAAGCATGACCCTTGGACCCTCCCTCTGATCCAGTGTCACACAGTTCAGCGGTCACTACTGGCAGGAAGCTGATATTTAAAACCAGGTTGCGATCCACCTTTATGTTGCCTCTGTCATCTTCCAACTTGTATGTGTGAGTCTGAAAATTTCTGTCTCTGACTGTGTACACTGTTGCATCCCACTTGTCAGCAAGTTTCTTCTTTCCTCTTTCACCCTTATTTGCAATGAGTACTCTGTCTCCTATGTTCAGATCAGTGCCCTTTACTTTGCTGTTATATCCTTTTGCCTGTTTGTCTTGTTCCTTGATGGCATGAGTCTGGGCAATCTTAGCTGCCTCATGAAGATGTGACATGAGTGTTTTCACATAACTTTTTTGATCCACAACTACAGGATCACAGAGCACCTGTTTAAACATCACATCAATGGGGAGCCTCGGGATGCGGCCAAACATGAGCTGAAATGGGGCAAAACCCATGGTCTCATGTACAGTTGCATTATATGCAAATGTCCGACTCTGTATTTGTTGAGGCCACTTGTTCTTTTCTCTGAGGGGCAAGGACCTAAGCATGTTGCCAAGTGTCCTATTAAACCTCTCACTCCCTCCATTTCCCATGGGATGGTATGCCGTAGTATGGGATTTGGAGACCCCTGAGAACTTGAGCAGTTCTGCCAGGAGCTCACTTTCAAAATTTGCCCCCTGATCGGAGTGAATCCGCTCAGGAAACCCATACACACAGAAAACATGGTCCCATAGTTTCTTAGCCACCTGCTTTGCAGTCTGGTTTGTGCAAGGGAAGGCATGGGCTAGCTTAGTGAAATGATCTGTAAGGACAAGAACATCTACTCAGCGTTGCTTACTATCCTCCGCACTCCAAAAATCCAAACACACCAGCTCCATAGGGGCAGAGGTTCTGATGCTCTCTAGTGGGGCTCGAGCAGAGGGTTTTGGTGTTTTGGCCAGGATGCATCTGTGACAGCATTTGACATACTCTTTTATATCAGACTCCATCTTCGGCCAAAAGAACCGATGTCTTGCCAGATATAAAGTCTTCGCTTGCCCCTGATGTCCTGCAATATCATGGACACCATTCAATGCCTTTGCTCTGAGACTGTCTGGCAAAACAAACTGATGTCTCCTTTGTTTACTCAGGGGGTACTTTGTGATCCGATAGAGAACTCAATTTTGGATCCTAAGCCTTTCCCACTGTTTAAATAACACCCTGGCTTTCGCATCAAATCCTGCCCTTTCACGCCTGGAAGGTCGCCTTCTCCTTGTGACAAATAGTAAGATCTTTGAAATACTGGGATCAAGTTCCTGGCTTTGCTGGAGTTCCTCTAGTGTGGACACAGGAAATGACTCCTGTCCTGGCAACACTAGGTCCTGAACTGCCTGGAACAGTTCTACAGCCCTTGTTTCAGCAGCCAGATCCCACTCACTGTGAAAATCCAGGATTGCCTTAACATCCATAGCATCACACCCAGGCTGAGACAAGGGCGGCTGCAGTCCTGAGGTGCGGAAAGGTGGTGTGGAAAGGTGGTGTGTCCACGCATTGACCTTGGACCTTCAACCGGAATGCATTTTGTATTCCCTCAGAACTGACACTCTCAGATTCAGCAAGGAGGTGACTGTACTGCTCTGTGATCAGCCTATGGCTGACTGTTGTTGCAAAGGGGTCTTTGCTGAGAGCATCAGCTACGACGTTCTTGGTACCAGGTATGTGCTTCAGATCAAATGTGTAAGGAGCAAGCTTGGACACCCAACGCTGCTCACAAGCATCAAGCTTTGGTTTTGTCATGACGTAGGTGAGAGGGTTGTTATCTGTCCACACTGCAAAGGGATGACCTCTTAGCCAGTGACTGAACTTCTCACACACACTCCATTACATTGCCAAAAACTCTAGCCTGTGGGTACTTTTTCTGTGAATTGCTCAGGGTCTTACTTGCAAAAGCAATTGGACGAGCTTTCTGCTGCCCAGCTGGTATTTGTGACAATACAGCACCGAGCCCATCTAATGAAGCATCAATGGACAATATCAAAGGCAAAGAAAAGTCTGGATGTGTAAGGACTACACAATTCAACAGCTTCTCTTTCAGATTAGACAGAGCTGCGTCACATTCGTCTGTCCAGTCAGAGGGCTTCAGCTTTCTGTATACACCAGCATTGGTGCCTGTTTTAACTCTCCCTCTCCTCTTTTGTCCATCAGTGAGGGCAAACAAAGGCTTGGCCATAGAGGAGCAGCTAGGGATGAAATGCTGATAGTAGAATATCATCCCCAAGAATGACTTAATCCTCTTAACTGACGGGGTGCAGCCATCATCCTCCATCAATTCAGCCTTTGTCATCTTTGCTATGACCTCAACCTTTGCTGGGTCCACAGCCACTCCATTGCCATCTATAATGTGGCCTAAAAACTTGACTGATGACCTCATTAAGTGGCATTTCTTAGGACTTAGTTTGAGGTTATGGATGCGCAAGCGCTGAAACACAGTCTCTAGCCGCTCCAAGGCCTCCTCTTCTGTCCGAGCAAATACAAGCAGATCGTCGAGATTGCACAGCAGACTACTGAAGTTCAGATCCCCAAAAATACTGAGCATCATTCGCATGAATGAGGCGGGGCTGTTACAGAGTCCTTGGGGCATTCTGTTGTACTCGAACAATCCCATTGGGGTTGTAAATGCTGTGTATATCTTGTTTTCCTCTGCCATAGGGATGTTATAAAATCCTGAGGTCAGATCCATGGTGCTGAAGTAGATATTTCCACCCAATGCAGCAAGGCAGTCAGACTGGTGTGGCAGTGGGTGTGCATCTTTGAGGGTCCTTGCATTCAGCCATCTGAAGTCAGTGCAGATTCTTAAACTACCATCCTTTTTCCACACTAACACCAGTGGAGAGGCATACTCGTTCACGGACCTTCTGATGATTTCCTGTTCTTCCATTTCAGACAAAACTTATCACAGCTTTTGGTAATGTGCTGGAGGGACTCGGCGGTAAGGAAGGCGGAATGGCCTCTCATCAGTGAGCCTGATGCGGTGTACAAAGCCTTCGGCCTTGCCACAGTCATGTGTATGCTTGGAGAAAATGTCATTGTACTTCTCAAGCATTTTAACCAATTTCTCCTTCCCCCCTTGACCAACATGGCACAGGTCAATATCAATTTCACTGAGCCCAACCTGTTTTAGTGTCTGTTTAAGATCAGTGAGGTGGGCATCATCCTTCTCTTCCTCCTGCACAGATTTCTGGGGTCGACAGGTGCCCTGGAAAACTTCAAAATCCTCAACAGCAACACAAGGGGACACGTCAGCCAACTTACTGTTTCTTTTCAGGGTGACTGGTTTATCCAACAGGTTAGTGACCTTCATGGGAACCCACCTATCACCCCACAATGGCGTTATGATGCGGCCAACCATGATGTTACGTGGCATGGACTTTGATGAAGTGGCTTCAACAATCACTGTGCTCCCTGATGACATAGAAACATTACTCGGCAGCTTGCCCCAGACTAGATACTCTTGTCTTGCTAACAAGGTGACTGACTGCTGAAGCTTGACTGTGCCGATCTTGTCTGGGAGTTCTTCAACTCTCCATCGGGATGAATTAGCCATGAGGTCAAGAAACTGCTCACACTCTGGGGGACAACCGCCACCTGACACGAGGCGCCAATAGTAATTGGTTATTTTCAACTGGTGCATGAGAAACCGGATGACATTTGTGCTAATGATTATATCATCACGTTGACCTGGCACTACAAGGATCGGAACAATACAGGTCTCTCCATACAGTTTCATTTCAACTTCATACATGCATTTGGGCTTGGTAAGTGTGCACCACAGCCTACTAGCACTATTTCTTGAGGCAGGGGAGTGGGTTCTGGCAGTATATTCTCACTCAGCATACTCTGTTCTGCTTGCAGACACCAAATACCCTGCATGTGGTGTCTGTTATTAATGATAACAGGAGTGTAAAACAGTTTGTCAAACGGGCCAATTCTCTGTGTGTTTTGTACTACCACCTTAACACCATCTGGTGCGGCTGCACATGCTTTAATGTAATGCTTTTCAACATCATCACTGCCGAGGGTTTCAACATCTGTGCCCATACATCCCCTCACCAAATGCGGGCCAACTAGTTTAAAGGCTGGGTGTCATGAGGTTGGGAGGCAGGGTGCCTTTGAATAGGTGAGCAACGAGGGCAGTTTCTCTTAATATGGTTTGGCTCAAAGCATGCAAGGCATAGGTGTTTCTGCCTACAATGCGCAAGGGTAGAATGTTCAGGGGACTGGCATACTCTACAACATCTGGGTCGGGCCTGACCTGGAGGAAGCTGCTTGTCTGCAACCTGGTTATTCCGCAACAAAGCATGGTCAAAAAGGCTGATTCGTAATTTCAGGCAACTGTCGTTACAAGGGGCCTTTACTGTCTCATTTGATCCCGCCTGCACCTGTGTTTCTCCCCGGTGCATTGATGTCGCTAGACCATCAGCTGCAGGGGTGTGGATGTTAGCTTTAACTGGTTTGAGACACTTATCATCTCAAGCTGGTACCGATTGACATGCTCCTGAATCTCACTGGCTGTCCACTTATCTGGTGCCTTGAACTTGAAAACAACAGCAAGGGTGGGATCAGGGCAGTACTTCACAAAAATCATCGCTGCCCCCTGGCAGGGATCCTCCATGTGCCGTCCGAGCCTCTTCAGGCTTTCCTCTGCTGCATTAACTGCCTTATTCAGTCTGACCCAATATTCTACAGGAGTTTCTCCTGGCACTGGAACTGTGCTGTAGAAATCGGCCATAGGCATACACGAATATGTCATGTCACTTTGCCTCAGTATGTCATATTTAACATTTGGATTCTCACAAGGTTTTAACGATGGGGTGCTTCTCAGAGTTATTCTTACAATGTCCTTAGCTTTGCCCATCAACTTGAACATTATTTCTTGGTACTGTTCCTGAAGGGGTGTTGCTCGCTTCTTGACATACGTCCTCATCAGCTCCTCCCACTCACAGACTGTATGTTTATCCGACCCATCTCATCTGAAGACTGGAGGCTCTCTCACATCTGACTGCAGGACTAGCTTTGCCCCAGTCAGGTTAAGGTAAGTGGGCTCGCTGGGTGGCTGGCTTAAACTGCTCTGAGCTTGTGCGGCCCGTCATCCCGTTCATGCAGAAGTCCAGTAAAGTGAAGTCGCTGTACTGTTTTGTTTTTATTTTAAACAGTTCTGGGAGAATAAATCAAGATCACATAAACAAAATAAAAGCTCCCAAAATATAAATACAGAAAATAAACATATATAAATAAACACATATACATAACCAATACTGACAAAGCAAGATAACACTGCAGGATGGATCTTTGGTGAAATATAAATTATTTTTTAATACACCCGTTACATCTGCTTCCACTTGTCTTTGCACTAGGATGCTGTCGGAGTAAATGTGCAGTCATATTCATTGTGTTCCCACTAGTGCTGTCAGCGTTAATCTCGTTGAAATGACGTTAATGCCACAACACGGCAAATGTTCGTTAACGAGCTACCGCGGATCGCCCCGTGCGTGGGGCTGGACGGCCAACACGTTAACAAGCTAACTGTGCTAACACACTAGTTCCCACCAATGTAATTGAACATTGCGTGGCACATCGAACATACTGTTTTACTTTAGTCCATGACGCGCTTACCTTCAGGGTCATACGTCACATGAAAACCAAAATAGTTCCAAACGCCAGATCTGAATTAGGGTGGGGAAGGTTCAGTTTGCCATGTTGCAAGGAGAGCTTAACTTCTGTCTCACTAGCTTGCCCTGCGCTCAGTGGATCTGCGTTCGACTACTCCGCCTAGGCTGCACTGTCGAGCGCAGATCCACTGAGCACACAACACAGACAGCATCGTCAGAAGAAAAGTTGATAAAATAAGTTAAAAATTTTGTATTGTTCGATACATATGCGTACCGAACTGAAAGCACTGTATTGAACGGTTCAATATCGATACGAGTATCGTTGCACCCCTAATATATATATATATATATATATATATATATACATATATATATATATATATATATATATATATATATATATATATATACATACATACATACATACATGTATTGATGTATGTATTGAGATGTATTTGATATTTGTAAAGTTGTAAAGTGTACAATACTAAAGTTGGCATCGTATCTATTGATCAGGAGAAGGCTTTTGACCGTGTGGACCATGCTTTTTTTTTTTCCACCTTGAAGACCTTTGGTGTTGGGCAGGGGTTTCTGACATGGCTGAAGCTGTTGTTGATGCTTGCTGTGGTGTGAAGGTGGCAGGAGGGTTGAGTTGTTCTGTGGCAGTTCAGAGAGGAATTAGACAGGGTTGCCCTATCTCTGGACATCTTTATAGCATTACTATTGAGCCTTTTCTCTGTAGACTGAAGAGCAAGTTGAGGAGTTTCTCTTTGTCAGATCTGGCTCAGAGCCCTCCTGTTGAAGATGTTCATTTTTTTTTATTAAGAATCAAAGGGATGTGCAGGAATTAAAGGAATGTCTGGTTTTATATGAAAAAGCTTCTTCGGCCAGGGTTAATTGGGAAAAGAGTGAGGCCTGTTTGGTGGGGCAGTGGAATTTGGTGAGTATTCCCAAACTTCCTGGGAACCTTCAATGGGGTCAAAGGAGTATTAAAACTCTTGGGGGTTTACTTGGGGAGTGATGACTTTTTGAAGCAGAACTGGGAGGGAGTGCGGGAAAAGGTGGAGGCTAAGTTGTCTAAATGGAATTGGTTGCTCAACTACCTGTCCTACAGGGAAAGAGTTTTAATAGCTAACAATCTAGTTGCCTCATCTTTATGGCACAGATTACTTGTTTTAGTGCCACCACCCGGTCTTCTGGAAGAGTTGCAGCAGCTTCTGTTGAAGTTTGTCTGGTCAGGTCTGCATTGTTTTTGTGCGGCGGCCCTGTATCTTCCTGTAGTGGAGGGGGGACAAGACCTAATAAATGTTTTGTCCAGAACTGCAACCTTTAGACTACAGACGGCATAGAGGCTGCCGTATGGCTGTAGCTACGGCTGACTGACTTCTGTTCAGTTGCTTCTTAGGAGAGCGGGCCGGCTTGGATTGGATAAAGAACTCTTTCTTCTAAAATTGGATAAGGTGGATCTGTCTGGACTTGTACCATTTTACAGCTCGGTGGTTAACACCTGGCGGACACTGAGGGTAGCATGCACTCCTGATCCTAGAACTGGGATGTGGCTTGTTGAGAAGCCGCTGTTTGTTAATGACTTATGTTCAGGCACTATGTTTTTCTTCTGCTACAATAAGGAGCAAGTTTGCGCTCGGCTGGGTGGTACACTTGATCATTCGATCAGAGCTTCCTGACCTGTCCTCCATCTACACCAAGCAGTGCAAGACCAAAGCCAGGAAGATTATGATGGACCTCTCCCATCCTAACAATGGACTCTTCTAACTGTTTACCCTCCCTTAAGGCCAAAACAGTGAGAATGAGGAGGGGCTTCTTCCCCCAGGCTATTCGGACCCTGAACCAGGTGTAGGACTGGACTTTAATACATCACGTCACCGTATGCACTCTGTTTATTTGCACAGTTCTTATAATTGCACAGTTCTTATAATTTATTTTTTTTAAATCATTGTTTGCACGATCTTGTTTACTATGAATTTCTAAATTCAAAATATGAAAACTTTTGTAAATTTCCTTACTGTAATTTAATGGTCGGGCATTGCACAGCAATGAGAATTTCACCACACGTCGTACTGTGGTTGTGTGTGTGACAAAATTTGAATTCGAGGAAAGTTGATTTTTTTTTTTTTGGGCCTGTCCTGCTTGGCTCTTTTGCCATCAGAATTATTGTCTAAAGGTGAAGAAAGATGCCCAATGGATTTACTTTACCAAATGGATCATCACAGCCTTGCCGTAATGGTCTATTTGATTGACCTTTTATTATTTATTTTATTTTATTTTCACTTGCTAAATATGGGACAGACTTGACTGGGGAAAAGAGAGGGGAGAAACAAAGAGGGAAAGAAAAACAGTGGGGAAGAAGAAAGGTGATAAAAGGCAAACAACAAAAACCAACAAAATAAGCAGACAAAAAATACATATATCAATCACCTGGATCACCTGTTGAGAAAGAAAGAAGAGAAAACAAGCAGAAGAAAAAAAAGAGCAATATAGTAAACAACATCACAATGATCTATGGGAATATAACAGTAAACACTAAATATTAAACATTACTGTGTTTAATACTGTGTAAGATCGACAGTGCACAGTGTGCTTTGAGGTAGGAGCATAAAAGGGTGTAGTTTGTGTGTGTGTGAGCACCCGTGTGTACCCGTGTGTACACCATGAAGCAGGTAGGGAGGAGATCAAAACTCCAGACATCCAGAGGCCCTCAGAACACAAGAGAACAAGGAAGACCAACAGAGGGGCAGCCGCGCCACTGTCCCAGAAAGAGCTGAGGAGAGTCCCAGATGAGTGTTCACTCAGCAGCCGCGGAGCAGAAGCCAGGGGGGGGTTGGTGACGCGCCCGTGAGCTCCGCCGGGCAGCAAGCCAGTTTATTTTTGCAGTAAAACAACCCCAACCCTTTTCTATTTCACTATAAAGGACTATCCTTGATCATATTTAGGTTTGCTGTATAGCTTTTGTTTTTAAAATTGTTTATTATAAAGAGGTTTATGATACAGGTGGTACCTTTTAAGTAAAAGGCCGTAACCTGGTTTGCTACGGTCACCATATTTCATACAGAGAGGTTTTGGCACTCCAAAGCTGCCAGTATTATACTGTAAATTGAACAAAACCTTCAAAGAGAATTACTGTGAATAGGTGTATAACAAAGACACATTCTTAGACAATGCAATAGGCCATCCAATTAAATAGGTTGGTTTTGAATGTAACATTGAAATGTGTACTGAGCTGAACTGAGGATTGCAAATGTGGAAATGGCTGACTAGATTTGACTGCGGGATTTTCCGTAAACATTCATTAAAAGACACTATATGCATCACATTAAGAGCTTGTCTGATGTTTGTGATTAAAGTGTTTGTTTGCTTGTTATATAATCATGTTCAGGTGCAATTTATTTCATTGGTGAATTAAAGAAGACATGAGGCAGAAAATGTAAAGAATAAACAAAATAAAAACAAATCAAACTAAATGAACAGTAATGTAGGAGGCCAAAACTCAAAAACCTGGGTCCAGGATCATGACAAATGAGTTAAATTGTTAGACAGCGGGTCACGCAGGCAGTTGAGCAATAATCAAAGTCTGGGACAGGACTTTGGATTAAATGGCTAAAGCAATGTTTTGTGCACAAACTCGTAAAAAACAACACGCAACAAATCCTGACAGTAAATGAATCGCACCCTAGTACAGAGGGAGAAAATATGAACAAGCAACCCTGCTGAACTTGAATTTCAGGAAGGAGATGCATTTCAAGGAACCAGGAAGAAAACTATTTAGATATGGGTAAAGTAAACGCCAAAGGTGGTTCATGCCAAGAGGTGGATGGGTTGCACCTGATTCCAAGAAACAGAGACTGATTTATCTTGAGGCTAACAAAGCTACACCTGCCAAATCCAACACGCCCCTCAACTTGTGGAATGTGTGCCACGGCGTGCTTTTGTTATGCTCACATCGTAGCCATCCTTATCTGTGTTGCTGAACAGAAGAAGAGCCTGAATGACAAACACTATCTGTCTGGCAAAAGAGTCGTACCTTTATTGGCTGCACGGGTCTGTTATAGCCATCTCACTTTCTCCTCCTCTCATTGAACTGTCGTGAAGAAACCAATAGTTCCTGGAAACTGTATTGGAGAAATGGTAAATTTTGTAAATTTCCTTACTGTAATTTAATGGTCGGGCATTGCACAGCAATGAGAATTTCACCACGTCGTACTGTGTATGGTTGTGTGTGTGACAAATAAAATTTGAATTCGAGGAAAGTTGATTTTTGCAGTAAAACAACCCCAACCCTTTTCTATTTCACTATAAAGGACTATCCTTGATCACATTTAGGTTTGCTGTATAGCTTTTGTTTTTAAAATTGTTTATTATAAAGAGGTTTATGATACAGGTGGTACTTTTTAAGTAAAAGGCCATAACCTGGTTTGTTACGGTCACCATATTTCATACAGAGAGGTTTTGGCACTCCAAAGCTGCCAGTATTATACTGTAAATTGAACGAAACCTTCAAAGAGAATTACTGTGAATAGGTGTATAACACATCAGTTTTGTCTCGTAATGTATTTTGAACAAGGGAGTTGTAAATTGTTAAATTTACGGTTGACAAAAAAAACCCTAGAATAATGTTGCATACATAGTGACCATATTAGAAACTGTTGAAAATTCAACATTTGAAACAATGTTGTGTATGGTTCTTCTCTTATCTGCTTCGCTACAAAATGTTATTTAACTTATTTTAGAAAGTTCTGCTCTGCACGAACGCAGCATTCCTGAAAGTTAAATAACTACAGTCCACTGGAAAATGGTGGATTGAATTAAAATCAGTGATTATTCATTTTGAATTATTCTTATACAATGCAATAGGCCATCCAACCAACTGACCTACATATATGAATAATTGTCCTGAGTGTGTGTGTGCGTTAGTGTTGGACTGTGAGCTGTGTGCTGTTCCTGCTCTTCACTCTTTCTAGCAGCTTCTGTCCTTTAAAGGTTTGTCAGCTGCAGTGAATCTACAACAACAGCAGGAGATGTTTCTGGAGTCTAAACGCTCACAGATCCCACTTTGGGACTAACCTTAAACAACATGTTGTCATGGTGATAGTCTGCACATCCATTGGTTAGTGTAGTTGTGTGTGTGCAGAGTAAGAAGATGCTTCAGACAGAGATGTACACAGCTCAAAGCTATTTGCCTGATTTGTGGGAAGTGGATTTGATAAAGGACCTCAGTGAATGGTGTTGAAATTGTGTTAAAATTATTGTGTGAAATTTGCTGAGAAGCCGAGTTGAAAGAGTTGATGGTGTGCTGATTAGCTGTGTTAAATTGTGGTGAACTTTTTGAAGTCTTTTTTTAAGTTTGAAGTCTTTTTAATGTGTTGAAGTTGGTGGCTTTGATGAATTGTGTTACTGTGTGCTGAAGAAAATATGACAAAAGAGCTTTGCTGATTTTGCTGAAGATTTTTTCTTGAATAATTTTGGTCATGGTTGCTGTCTTTTAAGGAAAGTGAGAGTGAATATTACTGTTTTGTGGTTGTAGGTTGTGACAGGTGCCGTAATATTTCATGAGGAGTTTTATTGAGAGAATTGCTATAAAAAGAAGGCTGTTGATTTTGTGCTCATCATATAATTGCAAAGGAATAATTGTGTGAGTCATGTTTGATATTTTAATTTGGTTTAAAAAAGGCAGAAGTGTGTGGTTTATTTTTGATATTTTACTCAGTGTGGAGAAAACAGTGGGGTGTGGGTTGATTTATTTCTTCTCCACATTTAGTGTGAAGAAGCGCCTGTGCAGGTGGTTTATTTCTATTTTAAGCATTGCAAATAGTTGATAGAGTGATTGAGAGAGCGAACTTTCGTTGGTTTGGCCTGTTTAATTTGTTGAAGTGGATATAAGTTTGTGAGAGTGTAGTGGAAATAGAAAGCTGAGCGTGGGTGAGAGAGAGTGGTAAGTGCAGGTGTAGAGTGGGTGCTACAGAGAACAGAGAAAGTGACTGACTGACTGCAAAGAGGGAAGTACAGCAGGGGAACCCAGAGGGAGGAGTTCAACAGCAGCCATTTTGTGAGGGTAAGGGAGAATTCAAAATGGCTGACAGCGCAAGGGTGATATCTAGTGGAGAGAAGAGAAGCCACTAAAGGAGCAAGTGGAACAGTTGAAAAAGGCCATTAAAATGACATCAAAGGGAACGCAAAAGGAGATCAACCGAGAATGCCAGGACCTAGAACAGGAGATAAAGAAATTATGTGAGAGCCAAGGAAAGACTTTAGAAGACAAAGTACCTCTACAGCTGATCTTTTAACTGGATTATTCATCCAGATAGTGATGGCCAAATGAAGCTTTCTGAAGCTTGTATTGAAAAACGGTTCATTACTCGAAGCTTTTCAACACAGTCCTCTCCGGTGACATCTGGTGGCGAATATTTTGAAGAGCAGCTTGAATCTGCAAAATAAAACGGACTGCTCAATCATCACTGCTCACTCAAGAGTGGAGTTCTCTCTGATATTGGGCCACCGTTCCGTTGCTTTGAACATGTAATTGGTTTTGTTTCACGATTGGGGGGCTGAAAAAAATGTAATGCGTATTTGCGTAATACATTTTGATCAATAAACTTTCCCTATTTAAACATGCACTATGGTGTGGCCTTTCTTTGCTCATAACTCCTTTATGTTGGTAAATACAATAAGTGAGCAATATATACATTATACATATGATAACGCACAGCACATTATGGAGTATGCCCCTGCTGTGGAGTCCTGCCTCCATCTACTTGTCATTTAATCACAGCTGGACAGGTTCATACAAAATATTAGATGAGGCCAATTGTCCTATACATATTTTTGACCTAGGGGTGGGATTGATTGTGAACTGGAAAGGGAAAATGCGTAGGAAGCTGAGTACGGCTGCATCGTTACTGATTTGTAGAATCATTTTGATTCGATACAGGATCCGATTCAATTTGATTGGAATCTGGAAAGTTTTGCCTCAGTCAGAAATATTACAATTCTGATCATTTAACAGTATATATCCATAATTTCGTATCTATTAAAAGAAAGCTGACACATGTGAGACTTAATTAGAGATGTAAACAGAGAGTTATGAAAGCTGCAGCTGCAGAAGCCAGCGAAGAAAAAAGAGGCAAACACAGCGCGGACCTGACGACGCACCAAAATCGGATTCTGGCGCATCGGGTCCGCGCTCTGTGTTTACGTTTGTATGCAGAATCCGTAAACCCAGTTACTGTTTTAGCTGCATGGTGTTTGACGACATGTTGTGAGGTTTAACCTGAGATGCTGGCGTTTCAGGCATAATAACGTTAATTTACAAATCGACGCAGGATTGTAATGAATCAATATCACTTTATTCAATTTAGCATGGATTGTAATCAGAAAGGCGATAATCAAAACCCACCCCTAATCAAGAACTTGCAAAGTAAAAACATGATCAATGTCAGGTAGCCCTTTTGTTATTTACAGTTAAAAAGAGGATTAGTGTTACTGTGCGCTGGCTGAGTCTGTTTCTTTTCTTAGAAATAGTTTCTCCTGCCCTGGAGAAAATCCACCTGCATGGAACAGAAGAGGCTGTGGAGTGCAGGAACTACACTGCAAGCTGGTAGATATGCAGGTATTCCTGGGTCCTGCAGACTATCACCTAAAAACAATAAACAAAATGATTTTCTAAACTGTAGCAATGTAATGTACGTATAGTGTCAAATACATTGTTGTAGTCTTCATCAGCTTTAATTCACATGGAAGTGTTCCTAAAGTCATATGCTGTAATGATATTTACATTATGAAAACATGATTTTGGACATTTCAGGTTTTTCACTTCAGCAGATAAAATGAATTGAGCAAAATCAACTCAAAATATTCCCACACGCCAGAACGTCCTCTCTTCCTCGCTGGCTCCATATCTGTCAGTGGAATGATCACCTCGTCGCTCTCTGTCACCATCAACACACTCCACGAATCCCGTGGATGATTCACTTCCTTATATCCGTTTGAATCAGGTACCGAAGCGGTTACGTGCGTAATGAAGCTTCGGACGTCACTGGTCACGTGACTTTTGCCAAACGAAGCAAGCCTTGACACAGTGCTTCTGAACCAGTGTGTTGTTTTTTTCGACACACGCTCCGGAGCGCCAGCTTCAAGCGGGCCATCACTACATCCAGAATTGCTGTGCGTTGCTGACCTACAGCAGACAAGAGCTTCTGGACATCTGGACTCATAACTCCAACAGTTTTATCGCTGATCTCCGACTCATCCCAGAGATCTCCAGAACACCGGAAGCTGCCCACTCTCCCCGGCTGTGCAGAAATGCATGCAGACGGCGCCGAGAACATAAACAAAAGGCGAGGTAGGCACGGCCCAGATATCAAGGAGACATTGAACAGATGTTGATTTTCCATCTGAACCATCAGAATCCTCAGGATTGAAATGTCAACACAAAACCAAAGTTGAAACAACATTGAAATACTGATGAAACCTGACACTGACATTGAAATAACATTGATTCACTGTTGTTCTGTCATCGTTGATTGTTGATCTATTTATAGTTGACAAGGTGACAACAATCACGTTGAAAAACCATCGATTTATGGTTGAACGGGAAATTAAAGCTGCTACCACTTGGACTATTCCATAGTCCAGCGGGAAATTCCATTTAAGCTCAGCAGAGTTGACCGGACATTTTGTCAGAACAAAATATATATTTACAATGCTTTTTTTTTGTGGGTTTTTTTTTTGTTTGTTTGTTTGTTTTGTTTTGTTTTTTTAGCAAATTGTTGCAGTGATTTTGATGCGTTTCTTTGAATTTGAATCTCGGCTGTATCAGGTAAGAATGTAAGAATTTAATTATACGTTATTTGAAGGTCGACATATGTATGAAGGAGAAAAGTATAAATTTCACAGAAAACACCAACGCTGAAAAAAGAAAATGTTTTCATGACATACATTCATGTCTTTCCGTTATAAAGCTACAAAGGTGCTTTTGTTAGCCCTGCCGTCGGCTTGCCCACTGTGTACCCCGACTCTCGCTCTATGGCTCCTGTATGCAGAGTTAAATCCCTCAAACGATTTACAAATGTATGCAATATGATCCAGAAACGTAAAGTTGCCTTTACGGATGTGTCTACGGATGTGTACAATGCTTGTGTTAAATTTGAAGATTTGACCGCGAAAGAGTCACCTGAGACCGAATGACCACATGACATGCCCACGTGATTTTCCGTGACTTTAATAATGAATGTTGGTTTTGTAACGGTTTTGTAACCAATGTAACGAATAAATTCTTTACAAATCCTACCATGTGAATTCATGGATTTTTTTTTTCACATTCTGTCTCTCACAGTTGAAGTGTACCTCTGGTGCAAATTACTGACCTCTGTCATCATTTTAGGTGGGGGAACTTGCACAATCGGTGGCTGACTAAATACTTTTTTGCCCCACTGTATATGTTAGCAATAATATAGATATGTAAGTATATTACAGAAATGGGTCTATTATGGTCAAGGTAACTTTATTTATACCCATGGGCAAGGTAAATTTGCTTTACAGAAAAAATGACAGCATTTGGCATCCCTTTAAAAACACACATACCTAGTACAGATATAAACCTCACTGTGGCACATATATAGTAATTTTAATATTTCGAATCAAAAACAGTTCTTATTTAATTCAGTGACAGCAACGGGGACAAAGCTATTTTTATAACGCTTTGTCCTGCATCTCGGAAATAGAAACCTCCGTCCTGAGGGAAGAAGCTGAAATTCACCCCTTAGAGGATGGGAACCATTTTTAAGGATTGATAAAGCCATCCTCTGTACCTGCTCAGAGTACAGGGAGGCTAAACAAGACTGTGGCTCACCTATCAGACGACTGGACCATCTCACTATCTGATTCAGAGAGGTTTTCTCTGTGACAGAGGTCTGACCGAACCATGCCACCAAACAAAAGGATAAAACAGACTCGATAAAAGAACGAGAAAACAAAGTTAACATTTTTTGTCAATGTGGAAATGAGCAAGTTTCCTAAGGCAATAAAGGTGCTGGTGACCCTTTTTACAAACTGATTTGCAATTTTGATCAAAGTTCAGTTTTTCATTGATTATGGTCCAAAGATATTTATATGATTGTACTTGCTCTATTTTCTGACCTTTAATTAAAGTGACTCCGTGCCCATTTTGTTGTTTCCTAAAATCAACAACCATGTCTTTTGTTTTAGATATGTTCAGCTGGAGATAAGACTCCTCCCACCACTGAACAAAGTCATCAATGACTGGGCCGTGGTTAGTTTCACCCTCTTTCAGTAAGCTGACAATAACAGAGTCATCTGCATATTTAATAATGACCCTGTTTTCATGTCTGCCCTGACACATGTTTGTATAGAGAGTGAACAATAAGGGCGATAGGACGCAGCCTTGAGGAGAACCTGTGGAGGAGAACACTGGGTCAGACAGAACCCCATTTATTCTCACTCTTCGTGACCTGTCACTTAGAAAAACTAAAATCCAGCCCACCAGGTTTTTCCTGATTTCAAACTGTTCTAAAAGTCTTTTAATTAAAATATGGGGCTGTGTTGTATTAAAAGCCGAAGAAAAATCAATGAAAAGAAGTCTTGCAAAAGTCCCTTTACTCTCTACATGTTTAAGAATCAGATTTAGTAAAGTCAAAAGTGCGTCCTCCACTCCTCTGTTGGGCCTGTATGCAAACTGCATTGGATCCAGCTGACCTTCAGTCTCTTCATAATCACATTTCTCAGGATTTTTTCAAAGACTTTCATTACAACTGAAGTGAGGCAACAGGCCTGAAGTCGTTTAGAATTTTTGGACGACTAGATTTAGGGACAGGAACCACGACTGCTTCTTTGCAAAGAGAGGGCACATGTTGTGTTTGCAAGGATTTATCAAAAATAGCCTGAAATATAGGACTGAGTTCATCAGCACAAGATTTAATTAGGCGGCCACTAATATTATCAGGACCCTGGCTCTTGTTCACATTGACTGTATGAAAGGCCTTTTTAACATCGCTGAGGTCAATGATAAAGTGCTGAGTATCTCTCAGTTTCTGTTTCAGTTCCCAAATATCCTCGCTAAAATCAGAAGAACTAAAACGAGCATAAAACATATTTAAAGCATTTGCAAAATCTCTGTCTGAATTAAAACCATCTAAAATGATCTGACTGCTGCTCTGGGGATTTTGAAACCCTGCTATGGTTTTCATACAAGTCCAGGCAGACCCAAAAATTTTTGCAGCAAATTTGCTTTCAAGAAGGTTTTTGTAGCTCTGTTTTGCTTTCAAGATCTCGATTCTCAGTTCCTTGGAGTGTTTCTCTAACAGGGTGACACTCTTTACACTCAACTCAGCACAGGGACACTGAGGAACCAAACCACAGTCCAAACCCAGGATAAAGAGGTTCAGTGAATGTGGTGTTGAAGGTGTGGAGGTGGATCAGAGTGTCAGAGGAGACTCTGTAGAAGGACAGAGTGCCAGCAGGAAAGTCCACATACACTGCTACTCTGTTAGAGACAGAGGAGGAGGAGGAGGAGACGGATTCTGATGTCTGGTTATGATAGACGGAATCAGGACGACCATCATAGCATGAAAGACTCCAGGACTGATCATTCCATCCAAACGCACAGTAATCACCGTCTCCTTTCCATCCAATTCTTCTGTAACTCACTGATATAAAAACTCTTCCTCTCCACTCGACCTCCCAGTAACAGCGACCAGTCAGACCAGTTCTACACAGCAGCTGGTGACAGCCATCAAATCTGTCTGGATGATCAGGATATGACTGAACCTCCTGCACATGTGTCACCTTCCTGTTGTTGTCAGACAGTTGGAGTTTTGTGTTCACTGTGTTTGTGTCGATTGTGAGTTGGCAGGAATCTGATGGAGAGAACAAACACAATCCAGCTGCAGTTATTGATCCATCATCTGTTCATTGATTGACACTTTGATGATGACTCCTGACATGATGAAGATGGTTGAATGTGTGCTGCTTTGTTTTCATGAATCCCATTAAAAACACACTTACACTTCCTCAGACCTGGTGTCAACCATCGGACTCCAGCAGGCTCCACCCTGAAAGGAGGAGGGGGGTCAGAGCAGCACAGTCAGCATGCATACATGGACATTACATGGCTCTCATATACATACTGTTAGACATTGATAAAGGAACAGTCCAACATTTTCACAAATACACTTCAATCCATATGTGGATAAAACTGCTGATAAGTTGGATTGATCCTGTATCTGCCTGTACACAGCTGTATTGAATGAAATATGAATGATTCAAACTCTGACCTTCATTATCTTAATATTCCTCTTATGTTAAGCTGGGGAGGAAACTGGCCTGCATTTGCTGTCCACCAGAGCGTATCAACAACAAAAAACAGCTTGTGCATCAACATAGACTATTTCCACAGTGAAATTTGAGTTCTAAGCATGCCAGAAACTATACAGAAAAGCCAAAAATGACTTTAAAAACCACCAGTATAGGCTCATAAAGGCCCTAAAGAGAAAAAACTAAATTTTAAGTAAATGTAGCACCGGCTTCTGCACTATGAGCATCATGTTAGCAAAGGTAGGAGAGTCAAGCACGAAAGACGGCACCGCAGAAAACATTTTTTCGGCGAAAGTTATGTTCAAAAAAAGTGCCCCTCCGACAGCCAAACCCATCTGTTCTCTGATTGGATTGTTACATTTGTGATTGACATGACATTGACCAATCAGATGAGAGGAAGAAAAATAGGGTCAAGATTCGTACTTGTAACTTGCAGGGGTTTTTTTTGGCTAAGTCCACACACAAATCTTTTTTACACACACAAATCTTTTTTACACACACACACACACACACACACATATTCTTTTTACACATACAAAACTGATTTACAAGTAAAAAATATTTATGACCACATTTTGAGCCCATAGTTTTCATTCAAAGACTTTATGGCTTTAATACCTGGTGGGCCGGTCTGTAGTCAAAATGCCCAATTTTCTGTCCCAGTCCAGCACTGCAGGTTAATACTGGCAGTGTCACCATGCCAGCTGACTGTATTTCATCATCAGCCAGTGTTGTTCTTGATCAATATTACCAAAGTTTACCATAAGGCAGCATAGAAAGTATTTACTTGCTTTCAGGTTTCATTCAAATGTTAGTCTTTTCATTTGTTTCCCCACTTTTTTCCTGTTTCAAAATCAAACACCAGTTTGTGAGAAGATTATCTTCTTTTTTTAATAGGCATTGGTTTTGCATTGGCTAATTTGCCAATTGTATGTTAAAAATGTTTTTGCCCAAAACATATGTGCACTACATGTCAGTAAAAATACTATGCAAATATTGATGTCCTTATCTGCTGAATAAACACTGACTGATTGTATCTCTTGTACTTTATCAACGCAGTATCTAAAAACTTTGCACCGTAGTGGTTAAAATCTCTTTCTAATAAGAGTTAAAAGCGCATTTGGTTATTAGGTTTATAGGGTTATTGAATTATGGTTAACAGTTGGTAGAATTGTTTTTAGCATTATCTGCCAATAACATCTGCCACCTTTCCAAATCTGTGCCCCTACCTGCCCCCCCCAACAAAAGTTTTCTAGACACGCCACTGTTAACGTTAGCTGTAAGTCACAACTAACCAAACAAGCTGGTTATGAAACTCTTTGGGAAGGTCAATGCCAGGGTGCTGGTGAGGAGAGTCCGTCCGTTAGTTGAACCTCGGATACAGGAGGAACAATGCAGTTTTCGTCCTGGTCATGGAACACTGGATCAGCTCTTCATCATCTCAAGAATACTTTAGGGTACATAGGAGTTTAGAGAACTTGAAGAAGGTATTCGACCATGTCCCTTGGTGGGTCCTGTGGGAGGTGCTCCGGGAATATGGGGTGTCTGGCCCATCACTACGGGCCAGAATCCTTATACACCATTGTAAGAACTTGGTCTGCATAGCCGGCAATAAGTTGGACTTGTTCTTGGTGGGTGGTGGACTTCGCCAGAGCTTCCCTTTGTCATCAATTCTGTTCATAATTTTTATGGACAGAAATTCTAGGCTTCTAGGCTTAGCCAAGTGGGTGAGAAGCTCAGCCATTTGAGAAATGCTAAGAGTAGAGCCGCTGCTGATCTAGAGAAGGATGCCTCATCTAGAGATGATCTAGAGAAGGATGCCTCCTGGGGGCCTGAAGTTAAGGTTATTGGAAGTCAAGTCCCTTTGGATAAGTTAACTGATACCCTCGGTCTGCTTACTCCTCATCTTTCTCACACTATAAGGAATCTCGGAGTGTTTTAGATAACTATTTTAAATTAGAGAAGCAAGCATCCACTGTAGTGAAAACCAGGTTACGCGAAATTGCCAATCAAAGCCTTATCTTTCTCGAAGAGATCAAGAAACACAAATTCATGCCTTCATCACTTCTAGTCTGGATTACTGAGATTCTCTCTATTTCTCTTCATTGCTCACAGTTAGTCCAAAATGCTGCTGCACGTCTTTATCGGGTGTTAGAATGCACACATCACTTTAGTTCTGGCTCCATGTCAAATATCATATTAATTTTAATATTAGTTTACTTACTTTTAAAGTTACAAATAATATGGCACCCAGTTATTTAAGCCAACTCCTCAACATGGATGACCCCAAAAAAGCACTGATATTGTCTAACCAGATGTTCTTAGTACAACCAAGGTCTCAATTGAAGCATAGAGGAGATCTGGCATTTACAGTAGTATCACTCAGACACTGGAATAATCTGCCAGAGGATATTTGACTTCAAAGTCTATTCAGTCTTTTAAATCACATCTTAATGCTCACTTTTTCACTTTGGCTTTTAATTCAAGTTCAGAAAGATCATTTCTAACCTTCACTAAAGCGGTTTCTATGAAAGCTGACTAAAACTCTTCAAATAAGACCTTCCTCTCCAGAGGACTTGACAGCTACTCTTTCAAGAATTTTTGATATGAAAGGAAGGCTGGAGTTTAGCCTATAATTAGCTAAAACCACTGAGTCAAGAGATGGTAAATACATACAAGAGAATGATGGCCATGACAACCCAATGCCCAGTGAATATTTCATGCAGCAGAAACCCAAGAAAGAGAAGCAAGAGGAGGAACCATCATGTAAGGAGAGGCCCCTGCACGATATGTACCACTGGCAGATAGACACTTCCTCGCACATCCAGAAATCCTATCAGTGGTTGGATAAAACTGGACTGAAAAAGAGCACAGATCCATACCTGAGAGTGTCCAGTCTCCAGCCTAAATCCCTCAGACCAGCTGACAGCAGCTCCATTCCTGAGCCCCCTGGTTGATTGTAGCTCAGGTCCAGCTCTCTCAGATGGGAAGGGTTGGCACTCAGAGCTGATGCCAAACAAGTACAGCCTTCCTCTGTGATCAGACAGCCTGACAGACTACATACAAAAAAAACAGCAACAATTCAATCTATTTGCATCCTTTCAATTGAATTAAGCAGCATATAAGTGATGATTCCCATCAGTCATCTCACGTTTCTTAAGAGTGTAAGGGAGCACCCTACAAATCGAGGTCACGATTCAACTTTCTAGGAGAGACTGCTGTTAAAAAAAGGAAAAAAATATGTAGGTTCCACCTTTGGCTCATACCATCACCAGGCAAATTGAAGATATAGCAGGGGACACTAAGACACAGTTGTTGAAGAGGTACATAATTCAGGTTAATGAGTCTACTGAAATTGACGGCTAATACTACTTGTATGTGAAAGATATATGTGTGCATGACAACATTTTTTTTTGCGCTGTCACTACCAAGCAAAACCAGTGGTGTAGAACTATTCAAAATTCTGAATGGTTACATATCAGAAAAACTGGATTGGTTTCTCTTGGTCTGCATATACACAGAGAGCTGAGTGGAGTTTGCACTTGACTGCAAGTCTATGCACTGTCATTTACAGGGAAATTGTGATTATCCAAAAAATGTTACTTGAACCTAAAAACACAATAAACAGTGTCATTAAAGTCATTAACTACATCAAAGCGAATGCCCTAAACTCAGGTCTATTCAAGCGGCTTTGTGATGAGATGGATGCAAAGCACAAATGCCTTCTCTTACACACAGAAGTAAGATGGCTAACTAAAGGGAGATCCTTGGTCAGAATTTGAGTAATGAAAGCTTGTGCCGAGACTTATTCCAGGAAAAAAACTGTGATCCAAACCAAATTGTGAAGTATGGTTGACATAAGTGACAAACATTGCATGTCCTTGTCTCCCATTACTCCCAAATGGACTGGCTTCTTAGGTGGGAAACAAACAGCACTGACATACAAGAACAAAGCATACACAAAGGAGAAGGAAGAAAAAAATTGAGCATATGCACTATTGGATTGATGGAGCATGTTTTACAGATGAAATGGTGCCTCAGATCATAAAGACTCATAGATGAGTACAATTGATGCTAATAAGACAAGATAAGTGCTGCAGAAAAAAACATCAATCTGCTGAATTTAAGTTTTTATTTTACCGCTGAATTCATTAACATCAAGAATAGATGGAGTGAAAATCATTATCATATCATCATTACATAATTCTGTGTGGTTTTCTCATTTTAGCTAATTTCAGCTCTAAAATATATACTACCAGCCAGGTTTGGACACACTTCATTTAATGTGTTTTCTTTATTTTTGTTACTTTCTATAATGTAGATAATAGCCATAATCAAACCTAGCGTAATAAGACTATCTATAATGATCAAAACAGCACAACAAGGAACTCAGAACAGAAGTATTGAATCCTCTTCTTTTTATTCTTTTACTGGACAGAGAAAATGCGGAGTGAGAGTATGCAAAGTATGTATAATTATTTTATTCAATCATTACTTTCCGGAAAGGGATGTGCACGAGGCTAAGCCACTTGCAGATCTGAAGCATTAAGCTGGATGTGTATAACATAGTCAGTTATACGTCACACACAGTTTCGATCAAAACAACTTCTGCGCTTCACTCTGCCTACTTCCTCTTTTCTGTCTGCATCCTGTTCCTTTGCAGCTCTGCACAAAGCGTTCTGCACAGTTTCCTGTCTCACTCAGCAATCTATGACCTTTCACATACTGTATGACTGAAAGATGGCCTGCTTTAGTATACTGGCCTACATAAAACAATATAATCAGAAAATAAGCACTAAGAATATATATTTATTTCCTAACAGAAGCCATAATATAAAATACAAAAGACTCAAAACTGCTGGGTCACAAGGACCCAGAACAGTGACACCTAGGGTGTTGCCTAGGGATGGGTATCGAAACCTGGTTCTTGTTGAGAACCGGTTCCCACTGTTTCAATTCCCTGGAATTGTTTGCCGTTTTTGCAAATGATTCCCTTATCGATTCCAGTCGCCCAGTAGTGGTTTTAGATACGGGCGACACAGGCGGTTGCCCGGGGCGGCATCATGGTGGGGGGTGGGATCACAGGCATTGGCATTGGCAAAAAAAAAAAATGCTCGTACTCATGCTGCCCCAATGTCAGCCAGCGCATATTGGGAATGGCATAGGCACCAATCGGTTTTCTATCACCCATTTATTCACTGCAAACCGTTTTATTCTCCGCGGGAGTTTGCTTCATTCATCCTGGCCGCTGTTTACATCCCGCCAGACGCGGATGCGCAGGCAGCTCAGTGTGCACTCGCGGAGCAGATACTGCACATGGAGCGGACATTCCCGGACTCTCTCATCATTGCTCTTGGGGACTTTAACAAAGCCAATCTGAGCCATGAGCTTCCGAAATATAAGCAGTATATTAAATGCCCGACCAGAGAGGAGAGGACATTAGACCACTGCTACAGCACGATCAGCGGGGCCTATCGCGCGGTGCCCCGCGCTTCACTCGGACTTTCTGACCACGTCATGATCCACCTAATCCCCGCGTACAGACAGAGGCTGAAGCTCTCCAAACCTGTCGTGAGGACTAAAAAACTGTGGAGCAACGAGGCTGTGGAGGAGCTTCGCACGTGTTTGGAGTCTACAGACTGGGACACAATGAAGGCTGCTTCTAACAGCTTGGACGAGTTCACGGACACTGTCACCTCCTATATCCACTTCTGTGAGGACAGCATTGTGCCATCACGCACCAGGGTGAGTTATAACAATGACAAACCCTGGTTTACTCCTAAACTCAAAAAGCTGTGGCTGGAAAAGAGAAAGGCGTTCAGAAGCGGAGACAGGGACTGCTACAGAGAGGCCAAGTACAGGTTCACTAAAGAAGTGGACATTGCTAAACATCAGCACTCTGAGAAGATGCAGCAGCAGATCTCAGAGAATGACTCGGCCTCTGTGTGGAAAGGTTTTAGGAATATCACCAACTACAAGCCTAAAACCCCCCACTCCACTGATGACTTGCTCTTAGCCAACACCCTCAACGACTTCTACTGTCGTTTTGACGAGCCATCAGGCAGCCTTCACACCTCCAACGGCCCCAACAATAGAGGCACTTTGGACACTCATTCCCCCACCTCTCCCCCCTCCATAGAGCCATCACCACCTTCAAACTGTTCACCTACAACACCCCCCTCCTCACCCCACACAAAAGAGGATTTCACACCACCTCCTCCCACCACAACTCTTCATATTCATGAAGCAGATGTGAGGAAGCAGTTTAGGAGTCTGAATGCTCGAAAAGCTCCCGGCCCAGACGGTGTGTCTCCTGCCACCCTCAGACACTGTGCAAACGAGCTGGCCCCAGTGTTTTCTGGCATTTTCAACTCCTCACTGCAGGCATGTCATGTGCCTGCCTGCTTCAAGTCCTCTACCATAATCCCTGTCCCCAAGAAACCTAGGATCACTGGACTAAATGACTATAGACCCGTGGCTCTGACATCTGTGGTCATGAAGTCATTTGAGCGCCTGGTTCTCTCCCATCTCCCCTCCTGGACCCCCTGCAGTTTGCATATAGAGCCAACAGGTCTGTAGATGACGCCATCAACATGGCCCTACATTTCATCCTGCAGCATCTGGACTCCCCAGGAACCTACGCCAGGATCCTGTTTGTGGACTTCAGCTCTGCCTTCAACACCATCCTTCCAGACCATCTCCGAGGCAAGCTTTCCCAGATGAATGTGCCTGATCCCATCTGCCGGTGGATCGCTGACTTCCTGACGGACAGGAAGCAGCATGTGAGGCTGGGAAAGAATGTCTCGGACTCCCGGACCATCAGCACCGGCTCCCCTCAGGGCTGTGTTCTTTCTCCTCTGCTCTTCTCCCTGTACACCAACTGCTGCACCTCCACCCACCAGTCTGTCAAGATAATAAAGTTTACAGATGACACCACCATTATTGGGCTCATCTCGGACGGGGATGAGTCTGCCTACAGGAGGGAGGTTGAACGTCTTGTGTCCTGGTGCAGCCACAACAACCTGGTGCTGAATGCCCAGAAGACAGTGGAGATTATTGTGGACTTCAGGAAGCACACAGCTCCACTCCCCCCCATCATCCTGACTGACACCCCCATCACCTCTGTGGACTCATTCCGCTTCCTGGGTACCACCATCACCCAGGACCTGAAGTGGGAGCCCACCATCACCTCCGTCATCAAGAAAGCCCAGCAGAGGATGTACTTCCTGAGGCAGCTGAAGAAATTCAACCTGCCAACACGGACGATGATGCAATTCTACACTGCAATCATCGAGTCCATCCTCACCTCCTCAATCACCGTGTGGTACGCTGGAGCCACTATCAGGGACAAACAGAGACTGCAGCGTGTTGTGCGCTCTGCTGAGAAGGTGATTGGCTGCAGACTCCCATCTCTGCAGGACCTGTACACCTCCAGGACACTGGGGCGTGCAGCTCGGATCTCAGCTGACCCTTCGCACCCTGGACACAGTCTGTTTGACCTGCTCCCCTCAGGCAAGAGGCTCCGGTCCATTCGCACCAGAACCTCTCGCCATAAGAACAGTTTCTTCCCCTCTGCTGTTGGACACATGAACAATAAACGTACGACTGTTCCCACCACTAACACATGACCCTACGCTGTGTCACTGCATCATTCCATGTTTGGCACTGATCACCACCTGCACTCATGTATATATCTTTCTACGTAGCACTTTTAATTCTTATTCTCATGTATATATCTCATGTATATCTCATGCATATATCTTTCTACGTAGCACTTTTAATTCTTATTCTTACTTTTATTTTTTCATGTCTATTTAAGCGCAATTTATGACAGTATGTTTGCACTGAAGCACCGCAGCAATTTCCTAATGTTGTAAACCTGCTCAACATTTGGCAATAAAACCCTTTCTGATTCTGATTCTGATTCTGATTTGCTGGGAGTAAGGGCGCCCTCCATTTGCGAGGTGTGCCCAGGGAGGAGAGGGCGGGGCGGCGGGGGATTCTCTGACCGGCTGGAGCAGCATCTAATAACCAACTCGCAAAATAAAACAAAATAAAAAACAAACCAACAAAAACACCAGACATCATGATACAGACTTATAATTTGCACCGATGTTTTTCCAAAATTCTATACACGAAAGGTGAGCACGAGAGCCCTCGGTGCGCCTGCTCGCTGCTGAAGTCAAAGTAAACTTTATTGTCATCTCCGCTACATACAGTCCAGTATATAGAGAGAGGAGACGACGAGGCTCCAGTTAGAGCAGTGCAAGTAAACAAACAATATATATAAGAAGAGTAAGAAAACAAATATACACTTTAGGACTCGGGGGTAAAGGGATCAATAACAATTTAAATTTTAAAGTTTGATGATTTAAAGTCTCACACACAACCTGTCGAAAGGGGAGGGGGCCCTACTGCTTCCAAATAGAGCACATTTCATTCATAATGATGTAAATCCAAGCCCATTATGTATTCATGATTTGAATCCTGGGTTGTGTGAAATCTCAGAAATGCACCCTAGACAAAGTGAATCTGTGAACTAAGGTGTAGGTGTGTTAGATTATGTTGTGGTGATCCTCAGGATGAAGGATTGGTGTTCATACTGGAGTGCAAAATTAAAACCAATGGAAGATGGACAAGAAAAGTTCAAAGCCATCAGGTGCTCGGTTTAGAAAAAAGAGAAAAGAAGAGGAGGAGAAACGAGCAAAAGATACAGATAAGCAGATGTGTCATTGGATAATGGCAGGTCATCCTGAAACAATCAGAATCAGAATACTTTATTAATCGCTACCGGTAGACTGCAGCGAGAATTGCCAAAGTCTGAGCCAGACTCTCTCTCATCATGGTCACTAAATGCACAGTAATGGCAGGTCTTGTAATAAGGCAGATTGCGCTAACATAATATGCACTGTTAGTTGATTATTTACCTGCCGCATTAACGGGAGAGGACGTGCAAACGTTACCGCTGCTGCTGGGTTGAGATTCACGAGTCCGGAGCGGAATTAAAAACACGACATTCATTTAAGGTTATCACGTGTTTTGTGAGCAAATGGTTTTGCATATTTGTAATGTTTCCTCCCTTAAATGAAACATCTACTTTTCAAGTATTGCAAGTTGCACTGTTGTCATCCGCTCTTGTAAAGTATAACCAAACTTTTGAGCGTTTCAGCCAACGCAACGTGGTGACGTCGTCTCCTTTCAAGCCAGGATAGACGAATGTCACCGAGCAGTTTGTGGTCAAAGCCTTGCACCCGTTTGCCACAGCAGATGCCCCCGATTTTCGGTAAGTGAATGTGTTTAATTGTAGGCAGGGACATTACTGGATATTCTTGTGTAATTGCTATAGAATCATTTATGTTATACTTTGTTATTGCTACAGAAGAATATTTATTTTATTATTTTACATTTACAATTTTTTTTCCCGGGGTCCCTGTGACACCCCATTGAAGAGCTGTAGGCTGCGGATCTCTTAAGATCTCACTGCTGGGTTTGTAAGGCCATGTTACTCCTAAATTTCTATCTTGTTCAAAGAGAAGATAAAAAACAAAGTTCTAAGCTAATCAAACTTAGTGTTCTCCTTTTTTAAAAAGAATCGATAAGAGAATCGATAAGAGAATCGATATAGAATCGAATCGTTAAACAGAATCGAAAATGGAATCGGAATCGTGAAAATCTTATCAATACCCATCCCTAGTGTTGCCTGGTGTGGTATACCCCAGCTTCTATGGCTCGTGTGCTCAGAGCTTGTTCCTGTGTGGCGATAACTGGTGCCTCTGTGCTGTGTTTAGTCCAGCCACTGGTAGGATTTCTGGATGTCAGCAATCTCCTTGATCTGCCAATTGTACATACCATGCAGTGCCTTGTCCTTACAGGATTTTCCTCCTCTTCCTCATCTTTTTTGGTTTCTGTTGCCTGAGGTATTCAATGAGCACGTTGTCAGTTGGGGCCATTCTCCCGATGTACTCATTTTTTTTTTTGCCTCATCCTGGACTGTGGTGCTGACACTCACCAGTCCCTGGCCTTGTTCCTTCTGCTTAATGTACAGCCTAAGGGTGCTGCATTTGGTGTGAAACCCTCCATGCATGGTCAGGAGCTTTCTTGTCTTGATGTCAGTGGCTTTTATCTCCTCCTTTGGCCATCTTATTATCCCAGCAGGGTATCTGATAACGAGCAGGAAGTAGGTGTTGATAGTCTGGATCTTGTTCTTACCGTTCAGCTGACTATTCAGGACTTGCCAGGACCCTCTGTAGCTACTTGTTGGTTACCGTTTTTCTAGCAGCCTCTTCATGGTTCCCATTTGCCTTGTAACTGTTGTCTATATCTGCAATGTCGCTTAGTGGTAGTTTGATCCCTTTAGTTCCCACTACTTTCCCCCTCTTTGTTACCACTGACTACACTGATGTCTGACAGGAGCTTCCACGTGGTATTATGGCAGGTTATTGATTGGTAGTTGGATGGGACCAGTCCCTTCTTTGGTCCTTGAGGATCGGGACTGTCTGGCCTTTGGTTAGCCATTCTGGATGTCTCCCATCGACTAGCAGCTATGTAAGTGAAATTGGCACCCCCACCTTCTTCAAATCCAACAAAAGTGGTATCAAACGTTTGTGCTACGTTTGTGCTGGTTTGTGCTGCTAAAATTGTTGTTTGTGCTGCTATCATTTTAAAGATATTAATAAAAATTTCTAAAGGTCATCAGAGATCAACCAGCCCCCCCTCCCCCCCACATTAATGGAATCAAACAAAATTGATGTCAATCAGTTGTGCTATGTTTGTGCTGGTTTGTGCTGCAAAACATTTTGTGTGTGCCGCGATCATTTTAAAAATATTAATAAAATAACGTCTGGATGCGTGCTTAATCATCCAGGTACTGTAAGTAAATCCCAAAAGGTTGATTCTTTTCATCTGGACATTTTCGGTTAGAGAAACGTTTCGTCACTCATCCAAGTGACTTCTTCAGTCTCAGCTGACTGCAGGTTTCCCCAACCTTATAAACAGTACATTTGCATAGTGAAGGAAACTAGCGCCACTGAATGAACAATGTGTTGGGGGGTTAGTTCCATGATTGTTAGTATGCAAATTCTTATGACCATTGATCAATGACAACTAATCAAAGCCTACTGATCAATGGCCATGAGTACCATTCACAGAAAGTGGGGATTGGCTACAATCACAGCATTGTAAGATGGCGAAAGATGTACCCTTGGGCCCCCCTTCTCGATTCAGAGATGGTCAGCATCCTGACAGCCCAATGGACGAAGCTGTCTCTCAGTCTGCGTGTTCTGGCCCGGAGGCTCTTCAGTATCCTTCCTGATGGCAGCAAACTGAAGATGCTGTTGAAGGGATGAGTGGAGTCACCTGTAATGGAGAGGACCTTCCAGATGAGGCAGGTGCAGTAGATCTCCTGGGGAGGGAGGCAAGAGAGGTCCCCACAATGCTCTCGGTTGCTCTCACTACCCGTTGTCATTTTTTCCTGCCGAACCCAGTGCAGGAGTCATACCACACAGTGATGCAGCTGGTGACGATACTCTCAACTGTGCCTCTGTAAAAGGTGCTCATAATGGGGGTTGAATCTCTTGTGCTTCTCAGTTTGCAGAGGAAGTAGAGTTGCTGTTGGTCTTCTCCACATTCAGGGACAGGTTGTTGTTGCTGTACCACTCTGCCAGATGGTTAACTTCACCCCTGTAGTAGATCTCATCGTGGGTCAGCAGAGTGAAGAGAAGGGGGCTCAACACACATCCCTGGGGAGCCCCCGTATTTAGTGTTCTTGGGCTGGAGGTGTTGCTGCCAACCCGTACTGTATGCTGTCTTCCTGTCAAGAAACCTAGCAGCCCGTTATACAGCAAGGTGCTGATCCCCAGCAGATCCAGTTTGTGAATGAGTTGCTGTGGAATGATGATGCTGAAGGCTGAACTGAAGTCTATGAACAGCACTCTGACATATGAGTCTCTAGTGTTCAGATGTGTGAGGGCTGAGTGAGGGGCAGTTGAAATTCCATCATCAGTTGAGCGTTTTGACCAATATGGGAACTCAAATGGATCCAGGTTGGGGGAAAGTGGTAATTTGATTTGATGCATGACTAACCGTTCAAAGCACTTAACTTAATAATGATGGAGGTGAGTTTGACAGAACAGTAGTCCTTAAAGCAGGAGGTAGATGACTTCGTGGGTTCAGTAATGATGGTGGAGGCTTTGAGGCATGTGGGAACGACGGCCTGACCCTAGTGATGTGTTAAAGATGTCTGTGAAGACATTTGTGAGTTCCACAGCATAGTCCGTCAGTGCTCGTCCAAGGATGTTATCAGGATCTGGAGCTTTGAGTGTATTGATTTTGGCAAGGGATCTCCACACACTGTCTGGGGATTGTGTCACCACGGTCTGTAGAGTGGGCTTGTAGTCTGTGATGGTTTGTATTCCTTGCCACTGCCTCCAAGTATTTCTGCTGTCGCTGAAGCTTTGCTGTAGTTGATGTCACGTGACAGGTTTGCCATTGCTGTTCTTAGGCTCACCTAATTCCCGGCTCTGAAGGCTTGCATTTTTCAACCTTAGGAGCATTTAAACCTGACCTGTGAGCCATGGTTTCTGATTGGCCCGGACAGTGATAGTCCTGGTCTCTGTGACATCATCGATGCATTTTGGGATGTAGGCAGTAACAGTTTCTGTATATTCCTGAAAGTCTGTGGTGTTGTCGTGTGTGGCGGCCTGTGGTGGAAAAGCAGTCTTGCAGTGCCTCTGAGGACCCTTCTGGCCACACCTGTACCTGCTTACGAACTGGTTTGGTGACTTTGACCAGGGGCCTGTGGGAACCCATGGCACACCTAGGTTTCTGCCTGTACTGACCCTTATGCAAAATAGGTGGAATTAAGACACAATTCCAAAAGCAAACACAACTGATCAGTGCTGAGACTGGTCCTGTTGCTGAGGTTGGGGTGATCCTGTAATCTCTTATGAACTACCTCCAACACTTCTATAACTGGGATTCAAGTGAAGACAGATGTAACATCTCTCTCTCACTGTACATGTACTGTTTATAAAATTAGGGAAACATAACCTGCAAAAACAAAATAATTTGCAGGACAAATGTTTGACATCAATTTTGTTCGATTTGAAGAAGGTAGGGGGGGGCCAACTTCACTCACATGTGTTTATAAGGTTGGGGAAACCTGCAGTCAGCTGAGACTGAAGAAGTCACTTGGATGAGTGACGAAACGTTTCTCTAACTGAAAATGTCCAGATGAACAGAATCAACCTTTTGGGATTTACTTACCTGGATGATTAAGCACGCATCAAGACGTTATTTTGTTAAAAATTTTTAAATGTTAGCAGCACAAACAAAAATTTTTGCAGCACAGACATCAATTTTGTTTGATTCCATTAATGTAGTTGGCTGGTTGACCTCTGATGACCTCTAGAAATTTTTATTAATATCCAAACGTAGCACAAACGTTTGATACCACTTTTGTTGGATTTGAAGAAGGTGGGGGGCCAACTTCACTCACATCTAGCAGCTGGTTCATTTGTGCTGCGAGATCCTCATGGAGTGCAGTCACCTTCTTCAGCCAGGTGTGAACCATGTCAGGTCTGATGCTGTCCAATTCTTGATATTGGAGACTAGTGATGTGCGATACCACTGATTTTCTTTCCGATCCAATACCAAGTAATATTCAGGGTGGTATCGACGATACTGATCCGATACCGATACTTTGTACAAAAACTTATTTTATTTATTGTATCTCAAATTATAGCATCATAATGATTACAGGACATCAGACTACTTGTTCTTATCACTTAATAATGTAGGGTTCTTCATATAGAAATAAAAAACAATGAAGTTGTGGGCTATTTGAACTCGTTGCCCTCCTGCAGCACTAAAGAACTCCGTGACAGACGTCTGTCTCGCCCTAGCAGCACCTGTCCCTGTCCTCCTCTTCAGTTCGCCTCAACATACACTCGTCATATTCTGTGATATGATTTACTCTGAGGTGTTTGACAAGGTTAGTGATGTTGCCACAACCATACATGCCAACCCTCCCGATTTTTCCGGGAGAACACCGAATTTCAGTGCCCCTCCCGAAAATCTCCCGGAGCCACCATTCTCCCGAATTTCGCCCGATTTTCCAGGACAACAAAATTGAAAAATCATATTGCATAATTCATAGCGCGGCCCAGCCAATTCCAGTTTCCAACAATGGCGGCAGCGACTTAGTTTTAATATTACTCTTATTTCTCTTTCTGGGTCGCAAAAAAACTTTTAACATATTTTCAGGTGAGAATGTAGCTGTGTAAACTTCAAATATCTGAGCCGACGATGGCTCAGATATCATCATGATATATAAGTCACTTTGATAACTTAAAAATGTTATTGTTTGGCTTTTTCAGTGTTTTATTTGTTCGTGAGTAAATCGGTTTGGCTGAGATTAAAGTTATTAGATTCGATTAAATTAAATTTAACTTTATTAATCCCTCGGTAGGGTTACTCCGGGGTTTTCACACAGCTGAATAAACGTCAAACAGAAAATGGTTAAACAGAAGTGTGAGACGGTTGAGAGTTTACGTCAGTGCCCGGTTATATTTTAGAGAGCAAGGAGCAGACGGCAGTTTCACTCCACCGAGGGAGCTCGTGACGTACTACCCGGCTTTCTTTAGACCGCGACGGGCGGGTCCTCAGGTGGAAGCAGCCTCTGAATTTGGACACCCCCGATGTTTCCGGGCCGGCCAATAATAACGGTGACATTTAACGTATTTTATCCGATAAATAAACACTGTAAAATGTATTTACCCCCCCCCCCCCCCCCCCCAACAGCCCTTTTGAATGTCTCCCTAGTATGGCCACAACTCCTCACTCTTGGAGCACTTTTTTGCCACATGTATCGCAAACCACGTCTCAGCTGTTTGTGGAGGTAAAATACGTCCGCACATGACTTCAATTACGCTCAGCCATTGTTGTGAGTGCGCGCGCCAAGGGGCTGCGAGACATTTATACAGCCGTATTTCGCACATGACTATGAAAGGCGGAAGAGGAAGTAGTTCCTTTGAATGTAGACAATCCGAATGTTATAGTTTCTTTCCACTGTGTTCCTGTTAATGATAAACTACAAATTTACTCTAAATTACTAAAATATCGATATTTTAATGTGAGAATCGATTCTAGAACATAAATGATTGGTATCGGAGGAATCGATATTTCAGGATCGATCCGCACATCACTACTGGAGACCTGTTCTTGGATGTCTGCCACTGTGATGGTTACTGGACCCTTTTCAGGGAGGTCGTTGTAGCCTTCCCTTAGGTCCACTAGCCACTGAGCATTGCCGTTATGGGTTGCATCCTTCTCCGATATTGTCTTCCAATATTGCTCTGTCTCCAGTGTGTGGTTTTCATATTGTTCCCTTGCCACTGAGAGTACACCTTGGCTGGTTCTCTGGAGAACAGCTGGTTTATCCTTCTGCCTTCTCTCTCCCAAGTGTACCTCTTCAATCGGCTGGCCAAGGCTGTGAGTAGTTGCTTGGCAGTTTTTCAGGCAGGCCTCAGGTATGGACAGCTTGCTATACATCTTGGATACCGTCTTTGTCGCACCTTTTTGCAGCTCCAACAGTTGGCTAACCTCTATCCATGCTACCTTGATACTAGTCTCCAGACTCCTTCCCCATAGGGGGTATTGCTTCTTATGGCTGTTCAACTTGTAGCCAAGCATCTCACTGATCACTCCTGCTGTAGTGTAGATCAGCTTGTTAGTCTCAGTAATCGTGGCTGTAGGTATCGTCCATAGCGCTGCATTTACATCATCTAGCAGATCTGCTGAGGGTACATTTATTCTTGCTAACCAGCTACGGGGACCCAGGTTTCCCAGTTCCTCTTGCACTCAACGATCCTTCTTCCATTGCACTTGAGGCTTGGTACCAATCTCTGGCTGCAAGAGCAATCTCTTCTTTCGAATGTTGTAACACTGAGCTACTAGTGATATGTCGGTCGCGAACGAAATGGCTCTTAGTAGTAGTAGTAGTATTATTTATTGTCATTGTCAAGAACAATGAAATTGCGTTTGGGGCTTCCATACAACCCAAAAAAAAGAAGAAAATAATAAATACCCCTTAAAACCCAAGTGTACATATTTAACCCAGTGTGACTCCAATGCAATAAGACAATCCTTAGCAATAATGTTCGTAGAAATTCAGACAAAGACCTGAGAAACATGACAAAATACAACAATGCAACCCATTCAATATTATTGTACTGTGAGATATGATATCAGATATGATAGTTATCTATTTAAGAAAGAGGGGGGGGGGGGGGGCAGGAGGGGGAAGAGAATAAAGATATGATGCACCAATGCAGACCAGTTCATTGCTATTAAGAAGTTGGATATGGTTATTGTCCGTGAGAGGGGGGCAGAGAGTTCAGGAGCCTCACAGCCTGTGGATACAGGCTGTTGGCCAGTCTGGATGTTCTGGCCTGTATAGACCTGTACCTTCTCCCTGAGGGCAGCAGATGGAAAAGGTGGCGCGCAGGGTGATGTTGGTCCCGCAGGATACTGTGCACCCTCCTCAGACAGCGAGTGGGGAAGATATTACTGATCCCTGGCAGACTTGTTCCAATAATTCTGCCAGCTTCTTTCACCACCCACTGGAGTGCTTGCTGATCGGCCTTGGTGCAGCTGGGGAACCACACTAGAAATCCATACGTCAGAACGCTGCTGATGGCACAGTTGTAGAAGTTCAACATCAGAGATCTGGGAATGTGTGCGCTCCGCAGTCTCCTCAGGTAGTAGAGGCGCTGTTGGGCCTTCCGTGCAACTGAGGTGATATGGTTGCCCCAGGACAGGTCCTCGGTCACAGTTACCCCCAAGAATTTAAAACTGCTCACCCTCTCCACCGCCTCACTGCCAATGAAGGGAGGCAGATGGTTGTTATGACCCTTCTTCCGGAAATCTACAATGATCTCCTTGGTCTTTTTGGTGTTTAAGACCAAGTTATTGTCGTGGCACCATGACTCTAGTTGTTGCACCTCTGTCCTATAGTTTGTCTCATCATTGATGGATATAAGTCCGAGCACTGTAGTGTCATCTGCAAACTTAACAATGAGATTGGACGCGCAGGAGGAAATACAGTCATGGGTGAAGAGAGTGTATAGCAGAGGGCTCAGAACACACCCCTGAGGGGCACCGGTGTTGACCACAAGGGTGGAAGAGGTGTTCTTACCCACTCTGACACTCTGTCTACGGTTAGTGAGGAAGTCCACAATCCAGTTGCACAGAGAGGAGTTAAGTCCCAGTTGGTGGAGTTTGGGACGGAGTTTGTATGGCCGGATGGTATTAAAAGCCGAGCTGTAGTCTACAAAGAGGAGCCGTGCATAGGTGTTCCTGTGTTCCAAGTGCTTCAGTAATGTGTGCAGCACTGTGGCGATCGCATCCTCGGTTGACCGGTTCTCCCTGTATGCAAACTGGTGCGAGTCCAGGGATGGTGGAAAGGCAGCTCTGATGTGTTTAATAACCAGTCTCTCCAGGCATTTGGCGGGAATGGGGGTGAGTGCCACAGGTCTGAAATCGTTCAGGCATGTGACATTTGACTGTTTTGGGATGGGAACGATGGTTGCTGCTTTGAAACAGGATGGTACCAGTGAACAGGACAACGAGGTGTTATATATAGAGGTGAAGACGTCCGCCAGGTCCGCAGCACAGTCTTTTAGCACCCGGCCCAGCACTCCATCTGGCCCGGCCGCCTTCCTGGTGTTAATGCTCCGGAACACACGCCTCAGCTCATGAGTGCTCAGGACTGGAGCAGGATCGGTTGAGTGGAGAGGGGGCAGGACAGGGTCGGTGTTCTCCCTATCAAAACGGGCATAAAAGAGATTTAGATCCTCAGCCAGAGTAGAACTGTTGGCTGAGGGTGATGGTGTTCTCCTTTTGTAGTCCGTGATAGCCCTGATGCCCTCCCAGACCTGCCTTGGGTTTGTGTTGTTCTCAAACCTGGCCTCGATACGCCTCCTGTGCTGCTGCTTGGCAGTCTTGATGCCTCTTCTCAAGTTGGCCCTGGCAGCACTGTATGCCTCCTGGTCCCCGGATTTGAAAGCGTTGTTCCTTGTTCGAATAAGTTGTTGAACTCCGTGTGTCATCCAGGGTGGATTATTAGGGAACACACGGAATCGTTTCCAAGTTGTTACATTGTCCACACAGAAACAGATGTAGTCCAAGACAGTGGAGGTGTAACTGTCCAATGCGACACGATTGTCAGTGTCCTGCACCTTGAATACATCCCAGTCTGTGCAGTGGAAACAGTCCTGAAGCATCGGAATAGCATCCTGCGGCCATGTTCTCACGGTTTTGGTTGTAATCCCAGTGCTCTTGATCTTTTGTGTGTATATTGGGTGTAGCAGAAGGGAGAGATGGTCTGACAGACCCAGGTGGGGATAAGCCTGGGCTCTGTACGCATTCGCCATGTTGGTGTACACCTGGTCCAACGTTCTATCTCCTCTGGTAGCACACTTCACATTACGGTGGAAATTGTGAAGTACAGATTTCAGGTCCGCGTGGTTAAAATCCCCAGCCGCAATAAAGTCACTGTCCGGGTGTGCTACCAGGCTGTTATTGATGCTGCTGCTCAATTGTGCTAACGCTAGCTTAGCATTAGCATCTGGTGGAATGTAAACAGCGCAGATGTAAACGGCAGAAAATTCCCGAGGGAGATAGAATGGACGGCACTTTAACACCAACAGTTCTACCTCCGTACTGCACAGTCTTTCCGTTACCGTGACGTTCGTGCACCAAAAGTTGTTAATATAGATGCACAGCCCCCCGCCAGTCTTCTTACCCGAGTCCGCAGACCTGTCGGCTCGATAGGCGGTGCGGCCTGCTAGATCAATAGCCGCATCGGGAATGGCGCTGTCCAGCCAGGTTTCGGTGAAAATCATGCACGAACAGTTATTAAAAGTCCGTCGAGTGGCGATCTGCAGTCGTATTTCATCCAGTTTGTAACGGATTGAACGGGCGTTGGAGAGGAATATGATCGGGAGTGGTGGTTTAAACAGACTAGTCTTTAGCCGTGCCCACAGGCCTCCCCGCCTGCCTCTCTTCTGCCTCTGCTCGCAACGTCTCCTCCTGCGGCTTGCTGTTGCGGGTAGCCCCGGGGGTTGCTTAACGATCTCCGGGGGGATGAGATACTCGGATGTTAGTTGAAGATCTCCACGGCTTAGTTGTAGTAGATCATCTCTGTTGTATTGAAGTAACCCCAGACTGTGTGAAATAATACACAGTACCACCAAAAGTGCAAAAGTGTAGGAGCTCCGGGCCGCTGCGTCTGTGCGCGCCGCCATCTTGTTACAAGAGCCGGATCTTTGACGTGAACAACGCGAGCCGGCTCCTTATCGCAAGCCGTGGTTTTTTTCTCTCTCTCACCCTCTCTGTCGCCCTTTTTTTCCTCTTTACTCGGGACACGAGCCTTGTGCTTTATGCTGGGAAGAGGCGGGAGGTGCGGTAGTTACACTCGCAGTAGCACAGGAACAGAGCGGAAGGGAAAGAGAGAAAGAGAGCCAGGGACAACGACGTCACATTAGTGGCTCTCCCTCTGTGGAAGAGGTTTTTTTCTCCTTTTCTTGTGTTGCAGGTCTGCCTCATGAGCCACAGCTGAGGTGTGTTCCAGCTCGTCAGCCACGGCATATAGTCTGCCATCCTAAACTGCCACACCCCTGCCACTTCCCCCATTTTTGCCAGAGCTGTGAGCTATCGTGTTTTGGGCAGCGGGCCTTAGTGTGTATGTGTGTGAGAACTTAAACTCTGTGACACTTTGGTTCTTTCTTTTATTGTAAGAAAAGGTGTGCCCTTATTGTGTTAATTAGTTCATCATTGTGGAAGCAGGTAGGGGTTCTCTGCCATTTTTGTTTCAACTGTTTTCTCCTTTTTTTTGGTTAGACAGGGAGCTCAGCCATTGTATTTTGTTTTGGTTAGTGAGTACTTGGTTTGATTTCTAGCTAAAGGGGGTGTTTTGTTTGTTGTTTTGGCCTTGGAGACCCTGAAGAAAAGAGCTTCCCTGTGTTTATTTTTACTGTAGTAGTTTTGGGCAATAAATCACATTTAATGACATCTATTCTCCAGTAGTTCATGTGTTCTCTTTCACTTTGTGTTACCCCTCACTCCAGTCAACACTTCGTTTTTAAGTGGGGCGTAACATCATCCACAACTACAGGGAGTGCAGAATTATTAGGCAAATGAGTATTTTGTCCACATCATCCTCTTCATGGATGTTGTCTTACTCCAAGCTGTATAGGCTCGAAAGCCTACTACCAATTAAGCATATTAGGTGATGTGTATCTCTGTAATGAGAAGGGGTGTGGTCTAATGACATCAACACCCTATATCAGGTGTGCATAATTATTAGGCAACGTCCGTTCTTTTGGCAAAATGAGTCAAAAGAAGGACTTGACAGGCTCAGAAAAGTCAAAAATAGTGAGATATCTTGCAGAGGGATGCAGCAGTCTCAAAATTGCAAAGCTTCTGAAGCGTGATCATCGAACAATCAAGCGTTTCATTCAAAATAGTCAACAGGGTCGCAAGAAGCGTGTGGAAAAACCAAGGCGCAAAATAACTACCCATGAACTGAGAAAGGTCAAGCGTGCAGCTGCCAAGATGCCACCAGTTTGGCCATATTTCAGAGCTGCAACATCACTGGAGTGCCCAAAAGCACAAGGTGTGCAATACTCAGAGACATGGCCAAGGTAAGAAAGGCTGAAAGACGACCACCACTGAACAAGACACACAAGCTGAAACGTCAAGACTGGGCCAAGAAATATCTCAAGACTGGTTTTCCTAAGGTTTTATGGACTGATGAAAGGAGAGTGAGTCTTGATGGGCCAGATGGATGGGCCCGTGGCTGGATTGGTAAAGGGCAGAGAGCTCCAGTCCCACTCAGATGCCAGCAAGGTGGAGGTGGAGTACTGGTTTGGGCTGGTATCATCAAAGATGAGCTTGTGGGGCCTTTTCGGGTTGAGGATGGAGTCAAGCTCAACTCCCAGTCCTACTGCCAGTTTCTGGAAGACATCTTCTTCAAGCAGTGGTACAGGAAGAAGTCTGCATCCTTCAAGAAAAACATGATTTTCATGCAGGACAATGCTCCATCACACGCGTCCAAGTACTCCACAGCGTGGCTGGCAAGAAAGGGTATAAAAGAAGAAAAACTAATGACATGGCCTCCTTGTTCACCTGATCTGAACCCCATTGAGAACCTGTGGTCCATCATCAAATGTGAGATTTACAAGGAGGGAAAACAGTACACCTCTCTGAACAGTGTCTGGGAGGCTGTGGTTGCTGCTGCACGCAATGTTGATGGTGAACAGATCAAAACACTGATAGAATCCATGGATGGCAGGCTTTTGAGTGTCCTTGCAAAGAAAGGTGGCTATATTGGTCGCTGATTTGTTTTTGTTTTGTTTTTGAATGTCAGAAATGTATATTTGTGAATGTGGAGATGTTATATTGGTTTCACTGGTAAAAATAAATAATTGAAATGGGTATATATTTGTTTTTTTGTTAAGTTGCCAAATAATTATGCACAGTAATAGTCACCTGCACACACAGATATCCCCCTAAAATAGCTAAAACAAAAACAAACTAAAAACTACTTCCAAAAACATTCAGCTTTGATATTAATGAGTTTTTTGGGTTCATTGAGAACATGGTTGTTGTTCAATAATAAAATTATCCCTCAAAAATACAACTTGCCTAATAATTCTGCACTCCCTGTATTTTCAGTTGCAGATGATTTATTTATTACATTTTATGTGGTGTGAATAAATAAAAGTATATTTACGGTGGTCCCTAGAAACAAAGGACGTACAGACTTCAAAACACATACGAACTCTGAAGCACGTAAAAACTCCAAAACACGTAAAAACTCCAAAACACGTAAAAACTCCAAAACACGTAAAAACTCCAAAACACGTAAAAACTCCAAAACAAAATACAACAGAAGTGCTCCAGAATGCTAGTCGCAGTGTTGAGCTTTTCTTACCTAGTGGCTACACAAGCCAGCAATTAGCAACAACCAGATTTGGTGTGTGGTAATAACAGGTAAATGAACATTTTTTTTAAATTATTTGAATATAAATGAGTGCCTGTGTATAAATACACAAACAATACACATATGCTTTCAATCGAGTAATTTAAGTAATCTAGGTAGCTCTGTTCAGTTCACGCTAGAAATGTGTTTTGGAGTTTGTACATGCATTGTCTCTAGGGGCCACCACATATATTTATACATAAACATATATAAATAAAACCACTTTTTTTTACATTAGTAATTCCTTTTGTGCATAATTTTATATTATTGTTAATAATAAATCAATTAAAGCAACAAAACCACCTGAAGAGCCAGTTTTAGTGAGCCGAGCCGAAATAGCCAGTTCTCTAAAAAGAGCCGGAAATCCCATCACTATGAGCTACGCATTTCACCGTCAACTTGGATGATAAGTATAGAAGATTCCATAGGTCCCTCATCCTTTTCATGTAACCCCTTCCGCCAGGGTTACTTGCATAGTAGCATTCCAACAAGGCCCCATTTTCATTTCTTAGGTTAAGTCTGATGCATGAAACAATACATTTTTAGACATACAGTAGGTTGTGATGGCCGCCGTTTTCTTTTTGAGTATTTATTACACGGCGTGCTGCGGGGAAAAGCCTGTTCTAACGTTTGAGTCTAAGGTTTATTTTTTAGCACCTGGCGGCTCTTTTTTGCTTCTCAGCCATAAATACTCTGCATACTTTTTCACATCATTCAGTTTATTTTGAAAAGTCTCAACTGGATCTTGAGCTTTATTGTGAAAGGTTTGTGGAAAATAAACAAGCAGACTTGTGATGTTTTTACCATTGTTGTTGCTAACGACAACGCATAAAAACAGGCACTTGTCCGTCCGTTGTGTGGTTATATTAAATATAAGAGAAAGAGAGAACTTTAAGAAATTAATATAGCCACTACAGTGACCATCAAAACAATATTGCCGTAAACGTTTATTTTGTGACACCACAAAACAAACGATAACGTAAAATGAAACTATAGATGTTTATATACCATCATCCGGTATATATCGTTATATCGAACAGCTCTACCCACCGATGCCTTCTTGTTTCAATAGCCCACTTCTCATCAGGGTGCCCTGGTTCCTCAAAACCTGATGTGGACCTTGTTGAGCGAAATAGAAGAGCCACCTTGGGAGAACAAGATTAAGCTGTTCCTCTAAAGGACAAAACTCACTCTTTCAAGGATGCCATTGTTCACATTTTCCATTATGAAAATAGGGATGCAAAACAGACCTAAATCTTTGAAAAGAACAGTGCATAAATCATGTTTCTATTGTCACACTAAGTGTCACAGTTTTTAAATTTTAGAGTTTAATAATCCACCGAAGAAGCAACTAAAATGGCACCTGCAATTTCTATATAGGTTAGCAGTTTATGTAAATAACCTTTTAATTATCAACAGTATCAATCAGAATCCTGACCTTAGAATTTCCAGTGTGCAATATGAACTCATCACTCCAATGCACAGAAACTTCACTCCTGAGTCCCGTAGGTCATTGTTACTAAGATCCAGCTCTCTCAGACTAAAGTACTGGGAGCAGAGAACTGAGGACAGAACATCACAGCTTCTATCCGTGAGGTTGCACACACTCAATCTGAAGGACACACACAAAGAAAACACTAGCTTTACAGTGTATTGATAGTGGTAGTTTGTAGATTTGACGGTTCTAATCTTATTTTAGAACTGGCTGGAACTCTTATTGTCTTATTATAAATAGACCAGAGGTGTGGGAGTTTTTAGATACAATTAGCACTAATAAAACAACAATAAATGGATGAAGCTGACTTTTATTACTTGTTTTTTGAAAAACAAACAAAAGCTCTTTTGATCTGACCTCAGATTTTCCACTGTATAATGTTGAGTCTTTAGTCCACTGCAAAGAAGCTTCACTCCCGAATCCTGCAGATTATTATTACTTAGGTCCAGCTCTCTCAGACAACAGGATTGGGAGCTAAGAACCGATGAGAGAGCTCCACAGCTACTCTCTGAGAGTTTACAGTGATTCAATCTAGAAAAAGAATGGCATGTATTAAAATTAAATCACTTTAGATGAAGAAATCAAACATCAGTGTGGAGCACAAGTCTTTATTAACTTACAAATACATTTTAATCTGGAAAAACATTTAAAGATTTGGAATTGCACCAGTAACAACCTAATCATAACTCTATAATTAAATGTAAACCAGTAAGGACCTGGTTCATTTAGTAACTCTAGTTCAGCACCTGCAGGGCTACAGGCCCTGTTCATATTTCTAATTGTAAAATATACAATTACTGTTGCTAAATGGCAATCAAACCAATACTTTTCATTACATACTTGACCTTGTTTTAGCGTCTGAATTAATCCTTTATACTTGCTCGTTTAGCTTTTTCCTCTTAAGCCCTTCCTAAAATCCTACTTTCTTTTGATTAGCCAATTTAAGGATGCCTGCTAAAGGCACCACTCTGTCCTTTTGAACTACACCATGTCCACTACATGTGCATAGGTTGTGCAAACGGTAAAACCTTTATAGACAATTTCTGGTTTACAATTACCAATAAAATCTTCTCGCATCCATTTGTACATTTCAGAGCCTGATTCTGGAATATGATAGTGGACATCGACAAATACAAAATCATTGCTTTCTTACTGAGGACTGAGGACTTCTTACTGCATTTAGTCTTTCAAATATGAAATTTATAAAAAAGTGTCCCTGTTTAAAGGGTGTGACAGCTAAATTATTTTGGAGAGAGAACACCAGGTCAGATCTGAGAGAATTAACAATACTCCTTCCAGAACACTGATTATGAATTTTGTTACCCACAGGGACAAACTGAAATCAAATCAATCTACACTGTATAAGTGGACAAAAACTGATTTCTAGGAATCAGTGAATAAGATTAATACGTGCTGACAGCAGGAAACCAAATGCAACATAATGACTAAGATTCAGTTCACCAGCAACTGAAGTACCTGGGTATATAAGTGACTGTGACATTTGAAAAGTGAAGTCATATCTTCAACTAAGCAGGGCACTGATCCTGAGAATTATCCTTTTTCTCAGGGTTGCGGAGTGGTTGGAGCCTGACCTAGTTACAGAAGGGAGAGAGGCAGGCTAAAGCTCTTGGAACTCTTACCCAGGGCTAACATGGAGATACCACCAACCATTTGCACTGACATTCAAACCTATGGGCAATTTAGAATTAACAGTTCACCTAACCCCACCTCTTTGGCCTGCGGGAGGAAGCCGGAGAACCGGGAGAAAACCCACAAAAACAACCAAAAATTAAAAAATGCATTGTAATCTGCATTTTGTAGTTTCAAAAAATCCTTTTAGAAATTAAGGTATGAATATATATGTACTTACAGAGCTTTGTTGGAGGCTTGGACCACTGGCAGCAGCCTCAGAAGAGCCTCCTCTGATGCAGAGTATTTCTTCAGGTCAAACACATCCAGATCTTCTTCTGATGACAGTAACATGAAAACCAGAGCTGTCCACTGAGCAGGAGACAGTTCATCTGTGGAGAGACTTCCTGATCTCAGGGACTGTTGGATCTCCTCTACTAGAGAACGATCATTCAGTTCATTCAGACAGTGGAACAGATTGATGCTTTTCTCTGCAGACAGATTCTCACTGAGCTTCATCTTGATGTACTGGACTGTTTCCTGATTGGTCTGTAAGCTACTTCCTGTCTGTGTCAGCAGACCTCGTAGGAGAGTCTGATTGGTCTGCAGTGAAAGACCCAGAAGGAAGCGGAGGAACAAGTCCAGGTGTCCATTTGGACTCTGTAAAGCCTTGTTCACAGCACTCTGGTAGAAGTGTTTCTCTACAGATTCACTTCTTTCAGACTTCTTGGAGGTTGTTTTTTGTTCTTCCAGCAGATTGAGTCCAGAGTTGATGAAGGTCAGATGGACATGAACAGCAGCCAGAAACTCCTGAACACTCAGATGGATGAAGCAGAACAACTTGTCTTGGTACAGTCCTCTCTCCTCTTTAAAGATCTGTGTGAACACTCCTGAGTACACTGAGGCTGCTCTGATATCGATGCCACACTCTGTCAGGTCTGATTCATAGAAGATCAGGTTTCCTTTCTGCAGCTGATCAAAAGCCAGTTTTCCCAGAGACTCAATCATCTTCCTGCTCTCTGGACTCCAGTGTGGATCTGTCTCATCTCCTCCATCATACTTGACCTTCTTCACTTTGGCCTGAACCACCAGGAAGTGGATGTACATCTCAGTCAGGGTCTTGGGCAGCTGTCCTCCCTCTCTGGTTTCCAGCACATCCTCCAGAACTGTAGCAGTGATCCAGCAGAAGACTGGGATGTGGCACATGATGTGGAGGCTTCGTGATGTCTTGATGTGGGAGGTGATCCTGCTGGCCTGCTCCTCATCTCTGAACCTCTTCCAGAAGTACTCCTCCTTTTGTCGGTCAGTGAACCCTCTGACCTCTGTCACCATGCCAACACATTCATGAGGGATCTGATTGGCTGCTGCAGGTCGTGTGGTTATCCAGAGGCGAGCAGAGGGAAGCAGGTTCCCCCTGATGAGGTTTATCAGCAGCACATCCACTGAGGTGGACTTTCTAGGGTCAATTAGGATTGTAGTTTTGTGGAAGTCCAGAGGAAGTCGACACTCATCCAGACCATCAAAGATGAACACAACCTGGAAGTCTTCAAAGCTGCAGATTCCTGCTTCTTTGGTTTCAGTAAAGAAGTGATGAACAAGTCCCACCAAACTGAACTTTTCCTCTTTCAGCACATTCAGCTCTCTGAAAGTGAATGGAAATATGAACTGGATGTGCTGGTTGGCTTTGTCTTCAGCCCAGTCCAGGGTGTATTTCTGTGTTAAGACTGTTTTCCCAATGCCAGCCACTCCCTTTGTCAGCACTGTTCTGATTGGTTCATCTCTTCCAGGTGAGGCTTTAAAGATGTCTTCTTGTCTGATGGTTGTTTCTGGTCTGTGTGGTTTCCTGGATGCTGTTTCAATCTGTCTGACCTCATGTTCATCATTGACCTCTGCAGTCCCTCCCTCTGTGATGTAGAGCTCTGTGTAGATCTGATTCAGAAGGGTTGAGTTTCCTGCTTTAGCGTTCCCCTCAAAGACATACTGGAAGTTTTTCTTCAATACAGACTTAAGATTATGTTGACAAACTGCACCATAGAGTTCTAAATTAAAAAAAAGAAAATATTGGTTCATTTTTAAAAAGTCAATATTACTTTTTAGTTTAGTTTTATGTTCTTGCCAACAAACTGAAGCTGAAAGTTCTGAAATATAATTTCTTTTTTTTAAATGGCCATGTTTTACAAAGTGCTCATGATAGATTTGACCATATAAAGAAATAATTAAATTAAATTAAATCTCTCTTGAGATATTAGCAAATTCTTATTCACCCAACTGCTTAAATCTTGATAGAAATCCTCTTACTGTTCTGCAGATGATCAGCCAGCTCCTCCTGTTTCATTCTCCTCAGGAAGTCCAGTGTGATCTTCACAAAGGCCTCTCTGCTGCTCCTCCCCTGCTTATCATCCTCTCTCTTACTCTATAAGCATTCTGGGTAATCTAGACCAAGAACCTTCTGGATCTTCTTCAGCTCATTCTTCACAAAAGTGATGATGTTGTCCTCCAGCAGCTGGAACAGAATGTGTTATGAATGATCCATTCCATGATCACACTAATACGTTTTAATTTTAAAAAACATCTTTTTCTCTCTGTTTTGGCCTTCTGTCTACACTGAGATGGTGTTTCTGGTCAAGGAAAACTGAGCTTTTTAAAAACACTCTCCAAAGTGGATACATTTGAAAACGCACTTTTTGTGTGCGCAAAAACAGAGGCTTTTAAAAACGATGACACATTCATGTGACCAATTCAACGAGAAGGCATTGTAGTCTATATTTGCGCTCACTTTGCATCTTTGTAATTTTGTGCTACTCACAGCAACAACTTCAACTCATTGTCAGTTCATTTAAAAAACTTGTTGATTTTCTTCGACATTTTGCCACAATGTTTCAAAGAGCCGGAAAGTAAATAAACAGCAGACAGAAATGACGCAGGTCGAATGACCTTATTTTTTAACGCATGCGCAGTACAGAACACAAGTGTTTTCAGTCATTTCAGTATGGATAAAAAACTTTTTGTAAAAAATTGAAAATGATAGTGTGGACGTGGAGCATTTTTAATTTATCCAGATTGCTGTAGACGTTACCCCAGTTAGACACTGAAATCATGCAGCCAAACATCAGATCCATGTTGGACACACTGGCCACACACTGGTCTACAAAGAGCAGCATGGAGATGACTGTGAACACAATAGATGTAAAAGTAGTTGTTGTACATGTACAGACCATAAATATGGAGTCCAGGTCTGTTTGATGCTGCTGGGCAGACTGACCACTGGGAACCTCTGAGCTCTGCTGGTCCACACTGTGGAGGAATTGTGGGAAGTAGTTCACATTGAGACATTTTTAGTCGCCACACACACACACAAACCTCGACGTGAATTACAGCATCTGTTGGTTGTTGGAATTTTAGGTGATTTTACCACCTAAAAGATGTAGGCATAGTCACTTTTGCTACTGACCTCATTGGCCTGAGTTTTCCTTTCAGATAATAAAATGATGAATAGTCAAATCGAATATACAAATTATACTCAAGTGTTCTACCATTCTTAATCATATTCATATTGCAGCTGGTTGTATATGATCCTAAATGATAAAGCAGTGTCTTATCTACAGTCAGTACAAAACTATGTTACACTGAATAATGTGGAGCTGCAGTTGTAGCAGGAGTAGGCCTCAAAACAACTACACCAAACAACAAAAACTAGAATTCCAGCCTTACTCACAAAGCGAAACACAATGAGTACAACTGTATCCTTCAAGTGCTACACAACCTGCAGGCTGCTGAAGCAGAGCTGCACATTCACAGACTCACACCAACAACAGTAAGTATGAGCTACGTTGGCTGTTGACTAGCCTCACTAAGAGTTACAAGAGATGACACTATATCCACAAATTCTTTTATCTAAAGGTCACATACACAAAGCAGCTTTACAGAGGTCATCATGACTACCACGTGCTGCCTTTGACAGCTGTTTGACACGTCAGCCATCTTACTCTAGAACTTCTCAGGTTGCTGTACACCTTAAAAGTTTGGCTAACTTTGACTTGTTTATCTGCAGTGGACTTCATCATCAGACCAAAGGCCAAACCAGTGTCAGTACACAAAATAACAGAGTGATGCTGGTCTATTTAACTAAAGTCACTCTCCACTTTTCAGAAAATTCATTAAAAAAATAAAAGTCTAATCTGTTAAAATGTAGAAAGGAAAGTTTCCTCTCTGACTGACAGTGTTTGAGTCATTTTTGATGCTCTGAGTTTTATGAGGAAAAATTTGTGCCACAAAGTTAGTGTTCCCTCTTCTAACTTCCAACAACATAAAGCACAACATGACTGATGGAAGAAAACATTCGCACGCGCATCAGTTCCTGTTTGCTGAAGCGGATTTTCAGTTGTTTAGAAACCAAAAGCTTGTTTTTAAGAGACACTTTAAAGGGGATGACGTGTTTGCACTGCAGTTTATATCAAACAACATCAAGCAGTTAAATCAAAGAGTTCATGTTACTAACAGCTCACCTCTCTGCAGCAGACACAGGCTGATCTTTAAATTGAATGGGTTCACCCCTAGACCGTTCACTCCGAAAGGTCACACAGCTGGGTCCAGGTTCAAGTTCAGTAGGTCTCCTGTGGATCCTGTGAGAGAAGAATGTGTTTTTCATTTGCAGCCACAGAAGCTCACAAATACTTAGAATACCTTCATCATCCCAAAGAGAAACTGCTTTGCAACTGAGCATGAGCAGAAGGAAACTCCAAACTAAATTAAGAACAGAGCTCAACTGATTGACTCCTGTGTGAGCAGCAGGAGTTTGAATGTTGGACATGTTTTATAGAATAAAGGAATTCCTTGCTCAGTGACTTCCTTTGACCAGGAAACAACATCAAGCAGTTCATTTAAGTCAGACATCAAAAACTTTATGTTTATAACAGCTCACCTCTCTGCAGGAGACGCCTGCTTGACTTTAAAATGAATGTAGCGATCATTAGATGAGTCACTCTTACAGGACGCAGAGCTGGGTGGAGGTCCAGGCTGGTCCCTGTGAATAATGATGGAGCAGTGATGTGAGTGCTGAGCTGTGACATGGAGAAGAGTCATGGACAGTTAGAGATGATCATCTCACCTCTGAGCTTTGGTCTGGCTCTCATGTTCCCCACACAGAGTGCTTTTAGAGGGAGGGGCTCCCTCCTCTCTGTCCTCACACTGATCCATGCTGCTCAGCTCACACACACTTTCTACCTGCAGAGGAAACACAAATCATTCATGTGCACATCAACTACTAAGATCAGGTGACTTCAAAGTGCAGTAAGTCATTCATTTGATGTGTTTGAAAACTTACCTTGGGATTTAGTGTAAGGATTGGGCATTGGGTGTAAAACTCAAAGTTAAATTAAAGTGGTGGGTGGGCTCATTTTGACAGAATATATAATATTTCATGAATGAATTAAATGCAGAGTTTAGACTTTCGTTTATAGCATCTACACTGATGATAAAATTACCTAGTATGATTATTTTATCTGAACTCAGCACTGAATCAGATTAAAAACTGAGGAACAGCCAGGTGGACGATAGATTAAAAAAAATATTTGTTGAGTTACATAGTCAGGGTGAAAAATGCAAAAAGTCAAGCTTACAAATGGTGTACCCAAGTATTTATAGAGTAATCAATATGTTGATCAGTTATTAAATAGTTTAATAACTAAAGAATCAGGCTTTCAAAGTGTTCAACCTCTTTGAATAAAAAGAATAATATATAAAACATGTAAATTATAATAGCGTTAATATAACAAAAATATAAGTAAAACTCTTTGATGCCATAAAAGCTACACAGTCACTGTAGCCATCAACACTTACTACAGCTACAAGCCAATATTATTTAAAAAATCAATACATTGTTTAAATCAAATGTAGAGAAAAAACAAACTATTCTGCATTATGCCTTTAATACACAATGAACAAGGAATCTCTAAATGGTTCCACCTTTTTGACTTACTTGATTATTTTACTCATTATTCTATTCACTGATTGAGTAATACCATAAGAAATATGGTTGTCTTATTATAGGGCAATAATAAATATTCTAAAGAAATAAAATGAACTGTTTAATACTTTCCATTAACTATTTTAATAATTTAAATGTACAAAAAGTGTTTAATTCATAATAAATGTTTTAAAGCTAAATGTCCTCTTTTCTTCCCTTTTTAAAAAAAAAAAGTCTCTCAGCCTAAGTTTTAGTTTTCTATTTTAATGGCCTGTGGAACAAAATGAGTACAAATGGTAAAAATTGTAAATGGTCTGTATTTGTATAGCACTTTACTACTCCCTAAGGAGCCCAAAGCACTTGGGTACACCAAATCCTTTATACATGAATCCAGTTTAATTAATATCATATTTTATTTATATTACACATGAATGTAACCTGCCAAATAATATAACCAAACACTTGAAATAAATACATCGAGAACACCCCATGCCCCCCGTAGACTAAGCCCTGCTTACTGCAGCTATCACTGCCATATAAAGAACCATGAGGTAGATCTTAAACATGATGCTATGCTGCTGTCTCCAAAAGTTGATTCGGTTCATCTGGACTGGGAGGTCAGTTCTTTAATCATAATTATGCAAATTCTCATGACCATTGATCAACAACCACTGACCAAACCCCACTGATCAAAGACCACTGATCAATGGCCATGAGGAACATTTGATGGGTGAAACTGGGGAGCCCATGGCACACCCATGTGCCAGGAGTCTAGCCGTCCATCTAAACAAAAGGCACTTAGACTAAAACTGACATAGATATATTTATCCTGCCATGTGGCAGGGTGGCGCTGTCACTTGGTGTTCGCTCGCTCTGTGGTAGAGTATCACTTCCCGTTCCTGCTCAAACACAGTGGTGTTTCTGAGTAGCTTATTTGCTTAGCGATTTAATTAACAACTTTTAAATACATTCTTCTTTCATAGTATAATCTTCACGTGCTTCATCCGAAGCACACTTTCTGTGTACTCACTACCTAATTTATAGCCAAAGTATTCACTCACTGTCTCTGTACTGTCTCGCTAGCCTAGCTTAGCTCGTAGCCAACTCATTAGCACCATGGCTACTTCACCTGTCCCTCCTGCACTTTCTTGCTCATTGTGTCAGATGTTTAGTTACTCCTCGGCCTCCTTTAGCAGTAATGATATCTGTAACAAATGTAGCATATTTGCAGCGCTGGAGGCCAGGATTACTGAATTGGAGACTCGGCTTCGCACCCTTCATTCACCCGTAGCTAGCCAGGCCCCTGTAGCTGGTGCAGCCGAAAATAGCGTAGGCCCCGCTAGCTGTTCCCCGGCAGGTCCCAAGCAGCTGGGGAATCAGGGAGGCTGGGTCACGGTGAGGAGGAAGCATAGTCCTAAACAGAAGCCCCAGGTACACCACCAACCCGTTCATGTGTCTAACCGTTTTTCCCCACTCGGCGACACACCCGCCGGGGGTCAAACTCTGGTAATTGGCGATTCTGTTCTCAGACATGTGAAGCTAGAGACACCGGCAACCATAGTCAATTGTCTTCCAGGGGCCAGAGCAGGCGACATTGAAGGAAATTTAAAACTGCTGGCTAAGGGTAAACGTAAATTCAGTAAAATCATAATTCACGTCGGCAGTAATGACACCCGGTTATGCTAATCGGAGGTCACTAAAATCAATATTGAATCGGTGTGCAACTTTGCCAAAACAATGTCGGACTCTGTAGTTTTCTCTGGTCCCCTCCACAATCAGACCAGGAGTGACATGTTTAGCCGCATGTTCTCCTTAAATTGCTGGCTGTCTGAGTGGTGTCCCAGAAACGATGTGGGCTTCATAGATAATTGGCAAACCTTCTGGAGGAAACCTGGTCTTGTTAGGAGAGACGGCATCCATCCCACTTTGGATGGAGCAGCTCTCATTTCTAGAAATATGGACAAATTTATTAAACCCCCCAAAATATGACTATCCAGAGTTGGGACCAGGAAGCAGAGTTGCAGTCTTACACGCTTCTCTGCAGCTTCTCTCCTCCTGCTACCTCCCCAAAAACCCATCTCCATAGAGACTGTGTCAGCTTCCAAAAAGACAAAAAACAAACTAAAAACCAGCAACAAACAACTTAAACATAAACAATTACAAAGAAAGAACAATACAGTATCCACATCTGAACCAAAGAGTAAAACAGTGAAATGTGGATTATTAAATATTAGGTCTCTCTCCTCCAAGTCTCTGTTAGTACATGACTTAATAACTGATCAACAAATTGATTTACTTTGCCTTACAGAAACCTGGTTGCGGCAGGATGATTATGTTAGTTTAAATGAATCAACACCCCCGAGCCATTCTAACTACCAGAAATCTCGAAGCACAGGCCGAGGGGGCGGTGTGGCAGCAATTTTTCACACCAGCCTATTAATTAATGAAAGACCAAGACAGACTTTTAATTCATTTGAAAGCCTGATGCTTAACATTGTCCACCCCAGCTGTGAAACTCAGAAACCAGTCTTACTTGTTATCATCTATCGTCCACCTGGGCCTTACACAGAGTTTCTGTCTGATTTCTCAGACTTTTTATCTAATTTAGTTCTGAGCTCAGATAAAATAATTATTGTGGGTGATTTTAACATCCATGTAGATGCTAAAAATGACAGCCTCAACATGGCATTTAATCTGTTATTAGACTCAATCGGTTTCTCTCAAAATGTAAAAGAACCCACCCACCACTTTAATCACACTCTAGATCTTGTTTTAACATATGGCATCGAACCTGAACATTTAACAGTGTTTCCTGAAAACCCTCTCCTGTCTGATCATTTCCTGATAGCATTTACTTTTACAATAATTGATTACACAGCGGTGAAGAGTAGACTTTATCAAAGTAGATGTCTTTCTGAAAGCGCTGTAACTAAGTTTAAGAATATAATCCACCCACTGTTATCATCTCCAATGCCCTGTACCAACACAGAGCAAAGCAGCTATCTGAACGCTACCCCAACAGAGGTCGATTATCTTGTTAATAATTTCACCTCCTCACTACGTACGACTCTGGATACTGTAGCTCCTGTGAAAACTAAGGCCTCAAATCAGAAGTACCTGACTCCGTGGTATAATTCTGAAACACGTGCCCTAAAGCAGATGACTCGTAATCTGGAGAGGAAATGGCGTGTCACAAATCTAGAGGATCATCATTTAGCCTGGAGAAATAGTTTGCTGCTTTATAAGAAAGCCCTCCGCAAAGCCAGAACATCTTACTATTCATCACTGATTGAAGAAAATAAGAACAACCCTAGGTTTCTCTTCAGCACTGTAGCCAGGCTGACAAAAAGTCAGAGCTCTGTTGAGCCAACCATCCCTTTAACGTTAACTAGTAATGACTTCATGAACTTCTTCACAAATAAAATTTTTATCATTAGAGAAAAAATTACCAATAATCATCCCACAGATGTAATATTATCTACAGTTACTCTTAGTACCATTGATGTTAAGTTAGACTCTTTTTCTCTAATTGATCTTTCTGAGTTAACTTCAATAATTACTTCCTCCAAACCATCAACGTGTCTTTTAGACCCCATTCCTACAAAACTGCTCAAAGAAGTCCTGCCATTAATTAATTCTTCGATCTTAAATACGATCAACCTATCTCTAATAATCGGCTATGTACCACAGGCCTTCAAGCTGGCTGTAGTTAAACCTTTACTCAAAAAGCCATCTCTAGACCCAGCAGTCTTAGCTAATTATAGGCCAATCTCCAACCTTCCTTTCATATCAAAAATCCTTGAAAGAGTAGTTGTCAAACAGCTAACAGATCATCTGCAGAGGAATGGTTTATTTGAAGAGTTTCAGTCAGGTTTCAGAGCTCATCACAGCACAGAAACCGCTTTAGTGAAGGTTACAAATGATCTTCTTATGGCCTCTGACAGTGGACTCATCTCTGTGCTTGTCCTGCTAGACCTCAGTGCAGCGTTCGATACTGTTGATCATAATATCCTATTAGAGCGATTAGAACATGCTGTAGGTATTACAAGTACTGCGCTGCAGTGGTTTGTATCATATCTATCTAATAGACTCCAATTCGTGCATGTAAATGGAGAGTCCTCTTCACACACTGAGGTTAATTATGGAGTTCCACAGGGTTCAGTGCTAGGACCAATTCTGTTTACATTATACATGCTTCCCTTAGGCAGTATCATTACAAGACATAGCATACATTTTCACTGCTATGCAGATGACACCCAGCTCTATCTGTCCATGAAGCCAGATAACACACACCAATTAGTTAAACTGCAGGAATGTCTTAAAGACATAAAGACCTGGATGGCCGCTAACTTTCTGCTTCTTAATTCAGATAAAACTGAGGTTATTGTACTCGGCCCTGAAAATCTTAGAAATATGGTATCTAATCAGATTCTTACTCTGGATGGCATTACCTTGGCCTCCAGTAACGCGGTGAGGAACCTTGGAGTCATTTTTGACCAGGACATGTCCTTCAACGCACATATTAAACAAATATGTAAGACTGCTTTCTTCCATTTGCGCAACATCTCTAAAATTAGAAATATCCTGTCTCAGAGTGACGCTGAAAAACTAGTTCATGCATTTATTACTTCCAGGCTGGACTACTGTAATTCATTATTATCAGGATGTCCAAAAAACTCACTGAAAAGCCTTCAGCTAATCCAAAATGCTGCAGCAAGAGTCCTGACAGGGACTAGAAAGAGAGAGCATATTTCTCCTGTTTTGGCTTCCCTTCATTGGCTTCCTGTTAAATCCAGAATTGAATTCAAAATCCTGCTCCTCACATACAAGGTCTTAAATAATCAGGCCCCATCTTATCTTAATGACCTTGTAGTACCATATCACCCTATTAGAGCGCTCCGCTCTCGCTCTGCAGGCCTACTTGTTGTTCCTAGAGTATTTAAAAGTAGAATGGGAGGCAGAGCCTTCAGTTTTCAGGCCCCTCTTCTGTGGAACCAGCTTCCAGTTTGGATTCAGGAGACAGACACTATCTCTACTTTTAAGATTAGGCTTAAAACTTTCCTTTTTGCTAAAGCATATAGTTAGGGCTGGACCAGGTGACCCTGAATCCTCCCTTAGTTATGCTGCAATAGACGTAGGCTGCCGGAGGATTCCCATGATGCATTGAGTTTTTCCTTTCCAGTCACCTTTCTCACTCACTATGTATTGATAGACCTCTCTGCATTGAATCATATCTGTTATTAACCTCTGTCTCTCTTCCACAGCATGTCTTTATCCTGTCTTCCTTCTCTCACCCCAACCGGTCGCAGCAGATGGCCGCCCCTCCCTGAGCCTGGTTCTGCCGGAGGTTTCTTCCTGTTAAAAGGGAGTTTTTCCTTCCCACTGTCGCCAAAGTGCTTGCTCATAGGGGGTCATATGATTGTTGGGTTTTTCTCTGTATCTATGAAGCGCCTTGAGGCGACTTTTGTTGTGATTTGGCGCTATATAAATAAAATTGAATTGAATTGAAAATTGAATAAAACAAAAAAACAGGTACGGCCTCTCCCATGCTCCCTGGATGTGGGTGTGAATGCCAGAGCACTCTGGAATGCACACAAAGTCTTTGCAGCCTATAAGGATCAAACCTCTACCAACATGACGTTGATTATAAAACTCCAAGCATGCCTGGGACGGTCTGCTTGCCTCCACCCCGGGGGGAAGGGTAACATCTCTTGGGTCTGGGTTCTGTTTCCCCCTCTGGGGGCGAGGGTACCTGGACCCGGGGTATAGAGTATGTTTGGGGAGTGTGATTGTGTGTACATGTCCATTTATGTCAGTCCTTACGTTGGGTGAGTGCTGAGTGTTTGTATGTGTGCATGAGGGTGGGAACGCATGTTTGTGTCTGTGTGTGCCTGTTTGTCCGTGTCTATATGACAGGTCGGGTCTTAGACTCCACCTCTCTGGGAACTCCCAGGCCCTCCAAGGCCTATCTCCCCTTACCACACTCCCTGCCGGTGACTGATGCCCTCAGGGGTCGGTGCATTGGTGGTTCTTGGTGTCCGGGGCTGGGCACTCAGGTATGTACCAGCTCACTCCCGGTGGCTACCTGGTGGGGCCTGGCGCCTGTTGCTCGGTCAGGCCTCCTCCGGGGTGCGGGGGGCCCTCGGGCCTCCGGCCTCTGGGCCTTCAGCTCGGTCCAATCTGGCACACCTGGCTGCCGGCAGAGCCGGCGGGCGCGCCGGTGCAGCCCCCTCTAGCTTCTGCTCGGTGGCAACTGGGTGACGCCTCGTCTGGGGATCCTCAGCCCTTCCCATGAGGGTGGCACGGATGCCCCTCCGGTGGTCCTCCTTGGGCTCTCGCACTCTGAGGCCTCTGGATGTCTGGGACCTGGATCTCCTCCATGCTTGCTTCATGCCCTGGGGGACGGGGCTATGGCTCTCTACATCCTCTTGCAGACCATTACATGTGGAAACCATTTGAATACAAGCACGCTGATCCACACAGGTGTGCACACGGATGTTCACTGCTCGTAGACTTAAATTACGCCTTTCTTGGCTGCTACTTCAAAGCACATTGTGCGCTGTCTGTCCTGCGTGCTGCACAACAACATTGAATATTTAGTATTTACTGCTGTTTACACTTAGCTAGATTAATGCGATGGTGTTGTGTTTAGTATGTTGCTTTGGGTTTTTTTGTTTTTGTTTTTTTTCTTGTTTTCTATTCTTCTCTCAACAGGTGATCCAGGAGATTTTTTTTTCCCTTTCTCACTGTCCCTCTCCCCTTCTGTTTTTCCTTTCCTTCCTCTTTCTTTCTCCCTTTCCTATCCCTCACTCATGTCTGTCCCGTCTGTAACATCTGAAAATAAAATATAATAAATAATAAAAACAAAGATCGACCAAATGGACCAATATGGCAATGCCACGATGATCCATTTGGCAAAGTAAATCCATTGGGTATCCTTGTTGGTCTTCAGACAACAATTCTGATGGCTAAAGAACCAAATGGGACATGCAAAAAAAATAAATAAATAAAAATAAAAAATAAATAAAACTCTAAGCATATATGAGTAGATATTTCTACGCATAAATGACAATCAACAATATAAATCTAACAACAACGCTACATCCAGATGAACAGAATTACCCATATGGAAAAGAAATAGTAAAAACTTATATGTGATTACTCATGAAAGTGGCCACTTTCTCATTACTTTCATACATTGTTTTAGTAAGTATCCAAAACATACAAGTTTCATTATATAATTTTTCAAGGGATCTTATATCTGTTTTCACTCTTATATGCTTTTCATACAAGTTTCCCACAAGACAGATACAAACTTTATAAGATTTATATATATCTTTTTCATATGGGTAATTTTGGGAGATTTACTTTCCTGGATGATTGAGAATGCATCAAGGTGATACTGCTGTGCTCGGTTCATGACAAGTATTTGAGTCCAGACTTGCTGTGTGTTGTATTTAGAAAGAAACAAGCTGCTATATGGAACGAGTCAGTGCTCTGCTTCTGATGGAAAAAGGGGTGATGAAATAATGGATGATGCAGAGGAGGGGGATTTTGACAAAGAGAGTATAGAATAGAGATGGACCGATCCAATATTACGTATCGGCATCGGTCCGATACTGACCTAAATTACTGGATCGGATATCAGTGAGAAATAAAAAATGTAATCGATCCATTAAATATATATATTAAAAAAAAAAAAAATCACAAAACTTGCAACACGGCAACTCAGTTCATAACCGTAGCACGTCAGAGCAGTGTGGTCACGTGATAGAGCAGCTGCGTGTTTTTGTAGCCTCGCTACCAAACCAGCATTTCATCTCCGAGGAAGTGATCCCAGAGAGAAGTAAAGCAAGTGTGTAAGTTCATCTCTGAGTGTTTGTAAAGCATTCCTGCGTTAAGCTTAACAACCGATATATGGAGCGACTGCCCCTCTCTCCCTCTCCTGCTGCTACTTCAATCGTGAAACTGATCAATGATCAGCTGATCGGCTTTTCCGTCTCTCTTCTTTGTTTTTGGCCCACTTTGCACCAGAAAGAGGAAACCAGCGGCTGAACAACAGCAGCACGTTTAAGCTTGATAAGCTGTTGTTACAATTTATTTAATATTACTGTCTGGCTTTTAACCCTCTGGGGTCCAGGGTATAATTGGCCGTTTTTGACTACTTTTGATTTTACCTCTATATTTCACCTTTAAAATGTGTTTTTCTTGCTTTGTTTGGTATCATTATTTTCAGTACAACCTCAAATATCTGAATTTTCTTTTTCATTTTGGTATTCTATATTAGCACAGTTGATCTAAATTCAGACAAAAAATTCAAAATCCGAGTAGAAAAAAGTTAAATCTTTTACTGTAAAACCCACAAAAATGTTTAACGAATCATTTTCATAAATTGAAATACAAATAGAAATTGTACATTTCTAAAAGAATATGCACAAGTTTTGCAAACACCAAAGTTATATGGTACTATTTACCTAAAAATGCAGCCAAGGCCTCAGTCGTTTTTTTAATATAACCATTTAAATCTATTTACAGAACACTCAGCTGTGCTGCATCAAAGAAGGCACACAAATTATTTGTGCCAGTCCAAAAAATGTAGTTTGTGTTTAGTATAAGACAGAGGAGAACAGCACAGGCCTAAACCCTGCAGGTCTGACAGCAGGAGGAGCATCAGTCCAGTTTTCCATGTGGGAACAGCGTTTACACTGGACTCTACCTTTGACGGCGTTTTTGGAGCAAATGTGACATTCAGCAGTATAACTGACACACAATACAACACAATAACTACATAACACACTAACTACAGCCTCCAAACACGCTAAACGTCACTAATGTCTCACATATGAAAACTAGCTCTCTCTCTTTCTTTCGCTCTCCCGCTTTCCTTCTCAGGTGTCACTCCTAAAAACTTCCCCTTCTCCCTAAACAACCAAATGTCACATGTTGCCTTACCAGTTTTTTGATTGGCTGACATGGTAAACTCTAACACCAATAGGGAAGGGGTGTTTTTTCTTTTTCTTTTTTCACTCACAAGCGGAGCGTGTTTGCTTGCGCTGTCTGTAGAAAACCCCGTTTTTACCGTCCTTCCCGCTCTAAACACCACTGTTTTATTAAAAAAAAAACATTGCGTGTATGTTTTATCATAACTCTGGTTTTACGTGGCCCATTGACACAATTCAAAAACTAGTATATAGTTTGAAGTCTGCACTTTCGACCCAAATTGAAATGGTGAATAGCTTTAGTGTTGTTGTTTATTTAAACTTGAATATGAACTTATACAAAATGCAGCAAGAAATAAAAAAAACATTTATTGATTAAATAAACACACTATATCGGATTCATATCGGTCTCAGCAGATATCCAAATTTATGATATCGGTATCGGACATAATAAAGTGGTATCGTGCCATTTCTAGTATAGAATATAAGCATTCCTGATCATATTTACTCCAACTCACTTTTCAGAAACAACAAATACTCCAAACACTTTAAGAAAAAAAGTGTCTCTCGCTAAAGCAGAAAAAAATGTTTCTTTGATGAAACAAAGCAGAGCTCCACTAACAACTTTTCCTTTATTGAAAAGCAGCTTTTTTACTCTCTGTGTACAAACCAATCTTTATTTTAAACATAGCTTCTCAAAGCTCAACCCAAATACAGAAAAACATCATTGTCTCTCTCACACTGTGTGACTCACACCTGAACAATGAGGTTGTGTCACACCTGCCCTGCAGCTAAACTGCTCATGTGAGTTTGACTGTAAATAATAGTGGTCATATGATTTACAAGGAGAACAGGCCATGCCAAGTGTCTTCCTTGTCTGTGCCCGTCAGCATGGGACCAACTTCTCCAACTTCTCCTGTTATCAGATTTGTGAGCAGCAGCAGAAACAGAAACATAAAACCATTTGATTCCAGTCAATCAACAACCAATAATCAAGTTTGAAGACAAACAGTGATCAAAGTTTGTCCTGGAATTGGAACTGAACAACTGGTCCAAACATCACAGAGCACAAAAAAGAAACAGTCAACCTGTTGAACTAGGAAACAAAGGAAACTTACAGTTTCTTCAAGTACACACACCATCAACAAGCTCCACTCCACACCAGGGGCCCGTTCTTCGTACGTCGCTTACTACATCCAAGATCAAATGACACATCCAAGACCAGACCATCGCGCTAACCGTGAGCTCGCTAATCCGGTTCCCCAAACACACCTGCTGTTGACGATTAGTACAGCTGGACGCAGTAATGTGACATCACTGGGTGTCGTAAAAGGGGCTACGCATCGATAGTAGAAACATTGATCGGCAACCCTCTGATTGGTCGGCGAAAATGTCGAAGGGGCGTGCTCGGTATTTTCCGGCAGCAGAGCAAGAACTCATGAGTGAGGGATTTCAGGAGTTTCAGAGTTTAATTAAAATGCAAGAGAACACTGCAAAGGCTGCAAAAGCAAGGAGAGAGGGCTGGCAGAAAGTTGCTGACAAATCAAACTCGTAGGTAATTTAATAATAATAATAATAATGGATTGGGTTTATATAGCGCTTTCCAAGGCACCCAAAGCGCTTTACGATACCACTATTCATTCACTCTCACATTCACACACTGGTGGAGGCAGCTACGGTTGTAGCCACAGCTGCCCTGGGACAGACTGACAGAAGCCAGGCTGCCATATCGCGCCATCGGCCCCTCTGGCCAACACCAGTAGGCGGTAGGGTAGATCTATCATATATCTATCATATGACACTATATTGTCCAATATCATATGGTATTATATTATATTATAATATGTTATATTATATCCCCTTTCACATTAGAGCCACAACAGGACCCACAAGAACATGGGAACAAGTAAAAGTGGAATACAGGAGTATTCTACAGAATGGTAATATTTATCTCTTAGATTGCTGTTCGTCTCTTGGCAAGGTAATACTGGCCTGTAATACTCTGTTAGTTTGTTCATAACAGCAACCAAGAAAAGGGCAGAGGAAAAAAAGACAGGTGGTGGTCCTGCACCCCCTCGTCAACAAGTTGGTTAAGTAAATAATACCCTCACGGGGATATCGATATCTCTCAATGAGCACACTGTCGCGCTGAGCTAAAGGATCCTGTCTATCCCGCAATATACGCTGAATTCTGAGGACTCTCCTTATCAATCTTGCACCTTCCGCAATGGGTTGGTCGCGTATACGGACAGGACATGGCTGCGACAGGCTTCCCAAATCCACCTTCGCTTTTATAGCCGTGGTCTCTCATCTTGATTACACGAAGTAATTTACAATTACTACTCTGAAATATGAATTACATCTGTAATAATCACATACATGTAATATAATGTTAATAGTACATTTCCCTTTTTTAGGAAATGACCTGTATGTATCTGTGTGACATCAATAAAAGGATCAAGTGCTGCATTATCTTTAGTTACATTGATGTTATTTATTTATGGTGAAACAGTGGTAAAATATCGCTGTTGCTTTCGTATAAATGAAGCGGACATACCTGCGTGGCCGCGATCTAATCCTGTTTACATAAAGTAAACCTGCTCCCCAGCAGGTTTACGCTTACGGCTCTGTTGCTATGACAGCAAGTCCCGGATGAGCTTCGGGGAACCGAACGATCCAAGATCACGCGAAATCGTCAACAATCAAATCCAGCTAACTTACTTAGCGAGGTACGAAGAACGGACCCCTGGACACTAAACACGGACACACAGGTGAGCTGCTTACTGGAAGGAGGCGGGATTTAATGCCTAAAGAGTGTGAGAGGGTCACACCTTCATGTGCTGGTTTACAAATATGTCATCTGACTGCTCAGACTGAACCTGTTTACCTGGTTAAAACCTGTAAAACTGGGTTTTCTGAGCTTCCCGCTTGAAAATGACATGTAGAAAATGAATTTAGTATTTTTTTTTTCTTACACTCTGACTAAACTAAATTTAAAAGTAGAATGGGAGGGAGAGCCTTCAGTTTTCAGGCCCCTCTTCTGTGGAACCAGCTTCCAGTTTGGATTCGGGAGACAGACACTATCTCTACTTTTAAGATTAGGCGTCAAACTTTCCTTTTTTCTAAAGCATATAGTTAGGGCTGGACCAGGTGACCCTGAATCCTCCCTTAGTTATGCTGCAATAGATGTAGGCTGCCGGGGGATTCCCATGATGCATTGAGTTTTTCCTTTCCAGTCACCTTTCTCACTCACTATGTATTAACAGACCTCTCTGCATTGAATCATATCTGTTATTAACCTCTGTCTCTCTTCCACAGCATGTCTTTATCCTGTCTTCCTTCTCTCACCCCAACCAATCACAGCAGATGGCCCCGCCCCTCCCTGAGCCTGGTTCTGCCGGAGGTTTTTTCCTCTTAAAAGGGAGTTTTTCCTTCCCACTGTCGCCAAAGTGCTGCTCATAGGGGGTCATATGATTGTTGGGTTTGTCTCTGTATCTATGAAGCGCCTTGAGGCGACTTTTGTTGTGATTTGGCGCTATATAAATAAAATTGAATTGAATTGAATTAAACAATCTTGGCATCAAATTAAAGCTAACACTTGTGAGATTTGATCAGAGGTGTAAATACTACAGCAGATGTGACTGTGTCAGAGTTCCTGAGGCTGGAACATAAAAAACGTTTGTAGATTTTCTTCAACTAAGTTATTTTTTATTTTATTTTATTTAACAAGTAGGGTGACCATATTTAATTTCCAAAGGAAGAATACACTTGGCACAGTCATAATGAACTTTAATTATACTGTTTGCTTAAAGAAGTTTTTAACATAAAAATGATGCTTTCTCTGTACGGTTAATGAATGGTGAAATTTAAAAAAAAAATAAAAAACGTCTTATAGGCTTTTCAAGTCAACAAGTTAAAAAAAGAAGACTTTTGGTCACCAATTTATAGCCACTTTGAAAATATGATTCCCTTCCCATTTAACCAGGAATCAACATGTGAACATTATCTGTGCAAGTAATGATGCTGCTGAAGTGAAACCATGGAAAATTACAGCACTGTTAATGACTACATAGCCATTTGGCACATTTTGCCAACGTGATGGTGTGATGCATTTTGTAATGGTGATTTATTATGTCAGAATCAGAATACATTATTGATCTCTCTCTCTCTTTACTAGTCCCCCCTAGGGACCCCAAAGCGCTTTACACACCCAGTCATCCACCCATTCACTCTCACATTCACAGACTGGTGGAGGCAGCTACAGTTGTAGCCACAGCTGCCCTGAAGAAGTAACTATATAATTAATTGCCCAACACTGGTCATTATAAACTGTATTTTGCAGACAGAGTTACAGGACTCTCTCCCAGACCACAGACTCATAATACAAGTCAGAGCTTTATAAAAGAAAAAATAAAAAGGAAAGAAAGAAAAAAAAGATGCGTTTTCAAAATTGGAATTTAAGTTATTTTTACTTCCAATAGTGTTTACATATTTTTTTTCATTGTAAGTGGGCTAAAGCATAAACATAAATGTAAATGCTGTAATTTGATTATTTTAGTGAACCATGTAACTTGGATGGATTCAATGCTGGCCTGACGACAGTGCACACCTCTGATGTTGCTCACCGTGGTCCAAGGGATCGCTCAGAGAGTTTGTGTGTTTGCTCAGACACATGAAAAATTAGAGGGAACATTGGTTGGTGCCAACCTGCAATAGAAATGTGAGATCAACTAAATATTTAGAATTGTGTGATTTGAAATGTAAATAGATGCTGTGTTACTGTAGGTGACAATATGTCATGATATTGTATATATTATATGTTTGTTACGTCTCCTCGAGGGCAGGAGGGGATAACACAACAACTCCGGAAACTCGGTACAGGTGTTATGAAAAAGGTTTAATGGCAGCGCTCTCACAAAATAAATAACCTAGATTCAAACAACAAATGTGGGGGAGAAAGGGACAGTTAGGTTGTGCCAAAAAAAACACCAAAAAGACAAAACCAAAACTTAGCTGAGCTGAGCTATTATCCTAGAAAAGCAACAAACAGGAGAGAAAGACCCTAAACCTCAACTTAAAACAAGCTCAAAATTACATGGGTGGCACCAACCTACTTACCTAGTGTTTCTAACAAAAAGACTCTACGTGAGTAAGTGTATGGTGTCCCCAAACTTACCTAGTCCACTTTACTCCCACCACAATCATCAAACAAAAGACAGCCTGCAGAGAACCATCACACATGTCCCAAACAATTCAAAGGCAGGAAGAGAGCCACACACAGCCACAGGTGAGTCTCCTTATCAAGGTGTGCACTCCTGGATTGTCCAATCAGGGCCTCCCTCCTCTAATTAGTTGGACGTCCCCAGATTGACATCAGCCTGCAGTCTGCAACCTAAGGGAACGGCAAACAAAAGGAGAGGGAAAGAAAACATGCAGCCTGCAGACACGTAACAATGTTACACACACATAACATAACATAATGTAATGTCTTCATATTTCTGACCAGGTGATTGTGGGAAAACGTGATTAACATATTTTTCTTGTTTGTGGATGAAAAAAGCAACGCTTATAAGGCTAAATAATTACTTGTCCTGTATCGACAGACAGAAGAGAAGGACAGGGCCCAGGTCCATATCAGTACTGTGTGGCTACTACTGGCATGTCCATCGAACTGGAGGTACTCCTGGAAAGTTGAGAAAGTCTCTATATTGATACAAAAATGTGACACAACAATTTCAGATAGAAAATAGTGTGAGTGGTGAGAGAAAGATTTTTTTGTGTGTGTGTATTGTTGAGAATGTTCAGAAAAAACGGCAATTATAGATTAGAAAAAAATGGACAACAGTCATTCACAGTTATAGTTTAATGACTTTTCAAATGTCGAGTGTTTATATGAAAATAATTGTAATAAAGAGTTGGAAATACATACATACAGTCTCAAGTTTATTACATAAAACTGAAAAGCATGATAAATACAACAATCTTTAATTCAATTTTATTTAATTTCATTTTATCTCTACAGCGCCAAATCACAACAACAGTCACTTCAAATTGTAAAGTAGGACTTACAATAATACATGTAAAGAAAAACCCAACAATCATTTTACCCCCTATGAGCAAGCACTTTGGTGACAGTGAAAAGGAAAAAAAACTCAAGCAGTATCAGGCCCAGGGGCAGCCTGATAGTTTTTGCACTTGGTAAAGCAGAGATGCTGATCATTTTATTAAACATGAAAGAATTTAGACACTTTTGAACTCTTAGTGATGCAACAGTGTTTTTTCAACTTTAGAACTGGAAGCAGAGTTTGGACCCGGATGGATCCTCGAGGCTCCTCACTACGATAGCCATAATGATTCATCGAGGTGTGCATCTTCGTAGCTTACCAAAGTCGCACTTTTTTGAAAGATTTTTTAGCGCCGTGTACCACATAAAATCGGTTGGGGTCAGTAAGCACAACCAGAATTCATGCTCAAGGCACACCAGATTATAAGACGCGCTGTGGATTTCTGAGAAAATTAAAGAATTTTAAGTGGGCCTTATATAGTTTCAAATGAGGACTGAAGCCTTTGCTGTTTATTAGATCAGCCACATGTATTATGATCTCTCAATACAATCATATTCTGGCTATAACTGCACTTAAAATCTATTGAGCCAATCATTTCGGCTTATATAGCCGAAACATTTTCAAATCATGAGCTCCCAACAATGAGTGAAACAGTAAGAGCATGTAGAGAGTGTGGAAACATCCCATTAAGAAAGAGAAATCAACTTTGTTTTAATGAGCTCAGACTTGTTGAAAATGCAGAGGAGCTGGTTGTGAACTGAGCTTCACAGAAACACAACATACTGATATTCACTTTGAAGCTTTGAGTGGAAAAAGACAGAAAAAATAATGGGAGCTTCTATCTTTAAAGGACTGAAGAGCAAGAAGTTTACAAGGAATCATTTAGAACAGTTTCAAACATCAACTGACTGAATGTATGAATCTGAAAATGTGTTTCTGGGTGAAAGAGACAGACATGTACAGACTGAACTATCTGTTCAACATTCAGAGTGTTTCTCTAACAGGAGACACTCTTTACACTCCACTCAGCACAGAGTCACTGAGGAATCAGAACTATCAGGCCAGAGTGTAAACCCAGGATAAAGAGTTTCAGTGAATGTGGTGTTGAAGGTGTGGAGGTGGATCAGAGTGTCAGAGGAGACTCTGTAGAAGGACAGAGTGCCAGCAGGACAGTCCATATACACTGCTACTCTGTTAGAGACAGAGGAGGAGGAGGAGATGGATGTTCTTTTTCCATTATACCAGACAGAACGAGGACCATCATCAGAGCAGCTCAGGCTCCAGGACTGATCATTGCATCCAAACCTACAGTCTTTACTGCCTCCTTTCCTTCTGATTCTTTTGTAACTCACTGATATAAAAATGTGTCCTCTCCACTCGACCTCCCAGTAGCAGAGGCCAGTCAGACCATTTCTACACAGCAGCTGAGGATAAAAATCAAATCTGTCTGGATGATCAGGATATGACTGAACCTCCTTGTCATATGTCACCTTCCTGTTGTTGTTAGACAGTTGGAGGTTTGTGTGAACTGTGTTTGTGTCAATTGTGAGTTGACAGGAATCTGATGGAGAGAACAAACACAATCCAGCTGCAGTTATTGATCCATCATCTGTTCATTGATTGACACTTTGATGATGACAGTCAGGATGAGTGATGTGACAGTTTGAAGATGGTTGAATGTGTGTTGCTTTGTTTTCATCAATCACATTAAAAACACACTTACACTTTCTCAAACCTGGTCTCAACCATTGGCCCCCAGCAGGCTCCACCCTGAAAGGAGAAAGGAAAGAAAGGAGACCAGATCAGACCAGCACAGTCTCTTTCAGCATGCACACATGGACACTGCATCGCTCTCATACACATACTGTTAGACACTAATAAAGGAACACTCCTACATTTTCATTGTCGTCATTATCTTTATATTCCTCTTCTGTTTAGCTAAAAAGAACACCTCCTTGCCTTTGCTGCCAGCTGTTTTCTTCTCTTAGTGTCAGTGTGGTTACTGTAGATGACCTCTGACCTTTGAGTGAGTGCAGCGTTTTAATGTGTTTTAATACTACCTGAAACCTGTTCATCTTGTGATTTGTCCACATGCACACAGAGAAATTTCTGCCTCTTTCATGATATTCCAATCAGCACATTAGAAACTATTATCAGCTATCTGTCTACATTTGTGTGACTGGGATAAAGAGAGATTGAAGTGAAGGGGTAAAGTGTCTTAATATATGTCTTAACATTAAAAATGATCAAAGTCCCAAAAAATTGGTTTTCCCTAACCCTAATAAAAAAGCATTTTCATTCTTAATGAAATATAAATAAAATGACAAGTTTGATCATCATGAGAAATGTTTGAGTAGTAAAATGGACTGTTCTAATATCTGAATTTTGTGTTTTCAGACATGATACAGCTTCAGGCTTTTCCACTTGTGTGGAGGAAAGTAGGAAGATAAGAACTATATCCCCAAGTTATCATACTCCAAATGGACCATGTTCAGCATCTCCATTGCCGAAGCTGCTGCACTGAGTTGCGGCCGGAAGGTGTTTGGTTTCTGTCGTGGTGGTAACCCCCCAACCAAATGTTGGACACCAGACGTGAAGAAGGAGTCCTATCAGGCTTGGTTGGCCTGTGGGACTTCGGAGGCAGCTGACAGGTAACGGCAGTCCAAGCTGAACGCGGCATGAGCAGTGGCTCAAGCAAAAACACAGATGTTGGAGGAGCTCGGAGAGGCCAAGGAAAAAGACTTTCGGACTGCCTCACAAAAATTCTGGCAACCCATCAAGTGACTCGGGAGTGGAAAGCGGTGCTCTACCTGCACTGTGTATAGGTGGACCGCTGCTGACTTAGACTGAGAAAATTGTCGGGCGGTGGAAGGAATACTTCGAGGACGTCCTTAATTCCACTGGCACGTCTTCTGTGGAGGAAGAAGAGTCTTGGGATGACCCCCCCCCCCAACCTCTGGGGGTGAGGTCACAGAAGGCAGTTAAACAACTCCTTGGTGGCAGTTGTGGCTGAGGTGAGGCTCTGGATGTTGTAGGGCTGTCCTGCCTGACATGCCTCTGCAATGTTGCGTGGAGATCAGGGGCAGAACCCCTTGACTGGCAGACCAGGGCGGTGGTCCCCATTTTTAAGAAGGGAGACCAGAGGATGTGTTCCAACTACAGGTGATCACACTCCTCAGCCTCCCTGGGAAAGTCTATGCCAATGTGTGAGAAAGGAGAGTCTGTCTGTTAGTCAAACCTCAGACACAGGAGGAACAATGCAGTTTTCTTGATACTGCAGGTACTTGAGGGCACATGGAAGTCTGCCCAACCAGCCTGTTTGTGTTTTGTGGACTTCGACAAGGCATTCAACCGTGTCCCTTGGTGTTTTCTGTGGGAGGTGCAGCTGGGGTGTCTGGCCCATTGCTACGGGCCATTCGATCCCTATACAACTGTTGCCAGAGCTTGGTTTGCATAGCTGGCAATAAGCCAATAAGCAACAATAGAGGCCAGTGTAAAACTATACCAGCACACTGCACATATGGCAACTGCCATATTATAATGTTGCAAGCAATCCCAAACTCCAGTCTTCTGTACTCCAATGTGCAGTAAGAAATCTATTATCCTCAACAGTTCTTTCCAGGAACATCATCTGAACAATTTTCAGTATAAACTTGCTGGTCCTGTCATAACTTTTTCTGGCATCACATGTTGCACAAATCTTTAAGCCACATTTAAACTGTTTGCTTGTCATATACTGTTTGTGTGTTTCTCCAGATATCACAGGATGTCTGATTCTTGATATGGAACTCATTTTCTGCATGAATCAACAAAAAGGCTAAGTTAAGGAGAGAGGAAATGTTTTTTAACAATTTCTCCTTTTTTAGGAGGGTTTTTGCATACCTGAGAGCTTCCAGTCTCTTGTGTAGTTGCTTCTCTTCAGGGAACCGGTGCTTAATTCCTGTAAATGCATCTTAAATCATAATTGGTCCATTAAACATTTGACAATGTTCTAACTAGCAAATCAAATCAATTCATGTTACTTTAGCAGTATGAGGGCTCTGGTCCCCCACAAGCATTGTGTTTTTTGGGCCTGTTGCAGTCTTAACCTAATTCTATCTGTAATTTTTGTTTTGTCAAATGACTATCAATGTGATGGCCATCATCATGACTACATATTACTAAACACGAGTTAGTCATCCTGTTTCATTCTAAAAAATTAACCCAGTCAATCAACAACAACAACAAACTTTATTTATATAGCACATTTAAAAACCAGTGGTGTACCAAAGTGCTTAACATGCAAGAGGGTAAGATGAAGTAACAAGGAAGGATGAGGGCTATGGCAAGGTACCAAAATGTGCTAGCAGGTTGAATGGAATTAAAACACACGAAGGCAAAAGAATTGCATATAAAAGCATAAAAGAAGGCTAAGTGTAGAGGATAAAACAGTCAATTTTTTTTTTTTTTAAATTATTTATTTATCTTTGTCCCGTTTGGATCTATAGCCATCAGAATTGTTGTCTTAAGGCCAAGAAAGATGCCAAGCGGATTTATTTTATCAAGTGGATCATCGTGGCCTTGCCATATTGGTCCATTTGATTGACCTTTATTATAATTATGAGTTTTTTATTTTCAGTTGTTACCAACGGGACAGACATGACTGTGGGATAGGACAGGGGGAAAGAATGAAAGAGAGGGAGAGAAAGAAAACTAAAGGGGAGAAGAGACAGTGAGAAGGGGGGGAAGAGAGAAAAAACAAACAAACAAACAAAAAAAACAAAACACCTGGATCACCTGTATGGAGAGAAAAAAAAAACAGAAGAGAAAGCAAACAACAAAGAGCAACATAATAAGAAAGAAAAAAAAGCACCATCACAATAAACTAGCTAGCAATAGATATCAATAGTTACTAAATAATAAACGATATTGTGCAGCACGCAAGATAGACAGCGCACAATGTGCTTTGAGGCAGCAGCCAAGAAAGCTGTAGTCCACGTCTGTGAATACCCATGCGTACACCTGTGTGCATACCTGTGTGGATCAGCATGCTTGCAATCCAAAGGTTTCTCCATGTAATGATCTGCTAGGGAGTGTGGGGGAGCCACAGCCCCGTCCTTTATGGTATCAAGCAGGTATGGAGGAGATCAAAACTCCAGACATCCAGAGGCCCCCAGAGCACAAGAGACCAAGGAAGACCCACAGAGGGGCAGCCGCGCCACTGTTCTAGTAAGAGCTGAGGAGAGTCCCAGATGAGGGCTCATTCAGCAGCCGCGGAGCAGAAGCCAGGGGGAGCTGCAGTGACCTGCCCGTGAGCTCCGCCGGCAGCCAGCTGTGCCTGAGTGACCGAGCCCCAGGCCGAGAGGCCGGGGGCACCCCACCTCCGAAATGGCCCGAGCGAGCCCCAATAAGCGGCCGCCAAGGAGTGAGCCGGTGTGTACCTGGACGCCCACCCCCAGACACAAAGAACCACCAACGCACCGACACCTGAGGGAGTCCGCCACCGGCAGGGGAAGTGGTGGTGGGTGGAGATAGGCCCTCCAAGGTTTGGAGGCCTGAGATGTCCCCAGAGAGGTGGCGTCTGATACCCAACCTGACATATAGACACAGACATACAGGCACACACAGACACAAACATCCATTCCCACCCTCATGCTCTCATATGCACTTACACCACACTCAACTGACGTGGAGACAGACATAAAGAGACGCTGTACACACAATCACACTCCCCAAGCGTACTCTACCAACCGGGTCTAGGTACCCCTGCCCCTGGAGGGGGGAACTGCACCCAGACCCAGGTGGTGTTACCCTTTTCCCTGCGGTGGGGAGAGGCAGACCGCCCCGACTCCGCAGCAGCAGGGAGGCCCCACACCCCAGACCGCAGTCGGACGGCCAACTCCTCCTAGCCCCCCCGCTCCAGCAGGCCGCAGAGAACGGGGGTGAGAGAAGACTCCAAACCTCCCTCCACCCGCTCATTGTAGTGTTGATGTATGTGTGTTCTAAGGTGCAATTAAAACCCAGGAGGGCATGGAACTACCTGCCAGAGAGCAGCAGGTAAGCGCATAGTCCCTCCTGCTAGCCCTCAATGTCTACGTGTATTTAAAATTGAGAGGTGGGCAACGATGCCAGGGGTGAGGTGTACACCTTGATGGTAACTTGGACTCCGTGTATCGTGCCCACCCCCAAGATCCTATATGTATGTGTAATGAGGGTGTGAGTAATGTGAATGTCTAAGTTGTGGGATAAAATTGAGGCAGAGGCAGCCAGAAGGGGACAGAGGGGGGGGGGGGGGGGGGGGGGGGTAGCCTCCTCTGCACCCTGGTGACATACCCCTACTCCAAGGCCCTGTCAAGTCAAATTTTTTTTAAAATGAATTAAAAGCCAAAGATAAGAATAAGTGTTAAGCTAACTATCAAGCAATCGTTAACTGGTAGAAAAGGTGAGGCTAAATAAGTGGGTTTTTAACCGCGATCTGAAGGAATGGATGGAATCAGACTCGCGTATAGCGATGGGGAGGTTATTCCATAAATCGGGTGCAGCCAAGGCAAACGCGTGGTCACCTCTATTCTTCAGCGAAGATCTCGGCAGTACCAAGAGTGACTGGGAAGATGATCTTAATGCTCTAGTAGGGGTGTATGATCTAAGTAGCTCAATGAGGTAGCTTGGCGCTATATTGTTAATAATTCGGAATGGTAAGCAGCAGGATTTTGAATTGAATGCGGTACTTCACGGGAAGCCAATGCAGATCAGCAAGAACAGGGGTAATAGAGACACGCCGCCCACTACCAGTAAGGAGACGAGCAGCTGCGTTCTGAACAATTTGGAGTCTATGGAGGAGAATAGAGTTAGACCGAAGTACAGTGACTTGCAATAATCCAACCTAGATGTCACAAAGGCGTGGATAAGCTTTCCAAGGTCCCTATGTGGAACATTATGTCTGGCCTTGCTAATAAGATGCAATTGATGGAAACAAGATTTAATAACAGAGGACACTTGTTTATCGAACTTAAAAGAGCTATCCAAAAATACACCCAGGTCACTAACAGTGTCAGTGAGGAAACTGTTAAAGGAACCGAGGGAATTCACGAAGTTGGCTACGGGGGACTCTACTGTCAAAGACGGTAATTTCCGTTTTCCTGTCGTTTAGATTAAGAGAGTTACCTACATCTGTATGTCGTCGACATAACAATGATGTGTGATGTTATACTTCTCAAAGATTGCGCCTAAGGGGAGCATATACAGTGAGAAGAGCAGGGGGCCAAGGACAGATCCTTGAGGCACGCTGCAGGAGACAGGTGCAGCAGAGGAGAAATAAGGGCCAAAATTGATCGAGAAGGACCAATTAGAGAGGTATGACTTAAACCAATCTAGGGCGGCACCTCCAATGCCAACTGTGTGTTCAAGCCTCGCTAATACGATGTTATGATCTACCATATCAAAGGCCGAGGATAGATCTAATAGGACCACGATTGAAGAGCGTCCGGAGTCAGCAATCAGAAGGAGATCATTGAGGACTCTGAGCAAGGCCGTTTCAGTACTTTAACAGGGTTTGTAAGTGGACTGAAATTTATCATAAATGGCATTCGCATCCAAATATGGCTGGAGTTGTGAAAGAACGATCCTCTCCAGTGTTTTGGACAGGAATGGAAGGTTAGAGATCGGCCTATAGTTCCCAAGATCGTTATGATCAAGGTTCCTTTTTTTAAGAACGGGCTGGACAACAGCGCATTTGAAGGCTAAAGGAACAGAGCCTGCAAGTAGAGATATATTCATTAGAGATAGGATGCTGGGTCCAATTACACTGAAGCAGTCCTTAACTAAACGAGATGGAAGGATATCATAAGCAGGAGAGGTGTTCTTTGATTGGTCAATAAGTTGCTTGAGAGTATGGAGTGACACCGGCTCAAACTGTTGAAATGATGATGAACAACCAGGGGTGGGAATAAAACTTGACACTGAGGGGAGCGAGAACTTAAGCTGTAAAACTTTACGAATAAAATGAGTTAAAAAAATTTCACAGAGAGCAGGAGAGCATGCCAGTGGCATTTCAGGACAGGGGTTAACCAATGAATTGAAAACATTCATGGTCTCAACTATGTTTTTGTGTGGGTAGAGCATTTGGGGGGTTAAACCAGGGGAGATTACCTTTTTGTGAGCAGGAAGTCACACAAATGCACCCATATCCACACACACTCACTCACCTGCACATATATACAGACTTACAGAGACACACATACACACACACACACACACACTCAGTGCCCCCCCCCCCCATGGACCATGTTGGGGGGGGGGTGTTGCAGTGAGTGTTTGTGTAAACTGTGTCACAGACTAAATGGTTGCAGCGGAAGCTGGTTTTTTGGAGTGGTCTGAGACCGAGGGCAGAGATGCTACTCTGAGATCCTCCCCTTGCTAGCATGTAAAAACCGGTTTTTGACTTGCTTTCTTCACAGAATAAGTCTGAATTTGCGGGCCTGTCGAAGCACAGACCAAACAGTGGTACTTACCTGGAAATAGGTAGAAGTGTTTTGTCAGTGTGTCTCTCTCTTTGGTTGGCATCTGCTTCTGTTCAGAGGGGAAATCTTCAAATTGTTGCATGACCTTTGAGATTAAAATAAAGTTACAGTGATGTCTGACACAGCTGCTCATATTACAGAAAATATATATTGCAGTCATAGAGAGAGAGAGATGGAGACATTATTTCCATCATGTTTAGAGACAGGAGGATCATCTCTTATTTTGCCTTGTTTCAGGTCACAACAAATGAAGGGCATTACAGATTTCTAGCCCCATTGCCAGCTACGAGCATGGGAGATCAACGTGGTATGAAATGGACTAGTAATAGTAGCCAGAAAGAAAATGCAAAAATATTTAGAAAAACTTAAACATGCAGAGAAAGAATTAGGAATAAATTCAGGTTAATGACCAGATAAAATACTGGCAAACTTACTTTTTTGAATAGTTCTTCAATATCATCTTGACAGCACCCCGTGAGGATCACATCACAAATGTAATGGAAGAAATTAGAACCATATTCTGGGTTTCTATATGAATAGGTGTCTACAAAGAAACAGAAACATAATTTGCTGCATTTAATTGTGTTTGTTATTATACACTATTATTATAATAGTTACAAGAAGCAGGATAACTTACGAGGTGTGCTCGAATGAAAACCAATGAAATCCTTTTCTATGTGTACTTTTCCAACTTTGGCAATGTTTTTTGGTGGAGGGCCAGTGTTTTCTGTCCCCATGGATTGTCTGCTTGCATCTACTGTAACTACTCCTTCATTCTCTGAAACAAGAAAGATGTGTGCAAACAACTATTCCTGATCATCTTCAGGTGCTCTGTTGTCATACTAAAAGCGAGAAAAACTGCATCATGTGTATTTAACATCATTACATCTAGTAAACCATTAGTTTTATTACATTCTCCAAATTATTTTAAAGATTTCAAAAGTTTTGGATTTTCTTTGCCTGTAATTAATTTTGTTCATGGTTTTCTTGTTTCTTTAAAAAGAGACACTGACCTAAATGAGACAAACTAAACAAAATATTTCATAACATCACTACTACAAATATAACTGGTAATAATAATAATAAAAACATGTGTAACAGTAATGTTCAGCATCTTTTTGGTGCATGTCAGGCTAGTTGATAATCACCTCCTCTACAGGCCTGAATGATTATGACCTTTGGCTTGTTCATTAGTGCAGGACAGTTCTTTGTGTTTAAGCGCTCATAAATTTTATCAATTTCAAAGTTCTTCAGGTCAGAGCCACGGATAGTTCCCAAGTCACCATGAGACATGAGAACCACAAACACACTGTCTGTGTTAAAGAGCTTTCGATGCTTGGAGAAACGAATTAGAGCCTCATCAATCTCCTGTAAACAGAAAAGTTGAACATAAATTTGATATTTTACTCAGTTTGAACAGCAGCTAAGTGGAAGTGAAATAATGCTTTCTGTCTGTAGAATTTACCTGTGCAGTCAGGTCTTGGTAATATACCACTGCATAGCCCAGATTATAGAGCAGGTTGAGCACGGCTTGTGCGTCATACTCAGCACCGTGTCGGTTTGATTTCAGATCATAAAAATGTCTAATATTGATCAGCAGTGCGATGCGATTTGATATGGAATATTCAGTCACCGGGTAAATCTGAAAGAATATATAATTTAAAGGAAAGTCTTGAGATCACTGTAACAAACTTTATTTTAATTTTTTTTGTAATGCAGTCAGTTACAAATAGACAGTAATTAGCTATAATTTAATATTAACTGCAAAAAGCTAAGGACAAGAGCTCAGTTAACAGATATGAGATGAGAATTATATGGTGACTCACCTTGTTACAATCTATGTCATCTGTGCACATCGCCATGTTTAATCTATAAACACATTGAAAGATATTTGTAGCTGGAGGACTGACTCAGCATCAGTTTATCAAATGATATCCATTTTTTAGATTATTCACTATATATCACATAATTTCTCTTCTTCGGGAACAGACAGGGAAGAAGCCATGGTTCTGGGTCAGTTGACCCAGCATTTTGACATTCTGTGTTTTGTCGTCTGTTATATATTAAGTTTAACTGGTTAGTTGTAAGTTCATTTTTATTATGTCTCTGAGTTAACTTGTAATCAGTTTAATTTCTTGACCTTTGGGTTCCCTTTGTGTCTCTGTCCTCTGTGTCCTTCTCTGTGTATTTGTGTGCATCCTTGTGTCTTGTTTCCCTCTTCGGTTTCAAAATGTGCCAGTCTTGCATTACATCTTTTCCTTTTGAGTCTTGTGTCACATGTTCAGGGTGTTTAGTTTTGCTTCTTCTGTCTCGCTATGTATAATTTGCCTTAGCTTTGTTTCCCCATTTGTTTTCTGTTCCTTGTCATTCCTTGTGTATTTAAGCACTCCGTTTCCTGTGTCCAGCACCCTGATCTCCCTCATGGCTGTGTTTAGTTTAGGTTAGTTTTGTATTTCTGCCATCTCAGTAATAAAGCTGTGTTTTGAGTTTAAGCCCTATCTGCAAGTCTGCATCTGGGTCCTATCCTGTCTGATTCACAGCCAGTTCATGGTAATGTCTGCCATCCATCAGGGGTTTTTCTTTCGGTGGGGGACTTCTAAAAACACCCTCCAAACTTCAGTATTCACATGTTAGCAAGAAAACAATGATATTAAATGTAAAGTTCGGGGATAACCTGTTAAATCAGCTCTGAGCTAAGTAGTCTGAGAGATGAAACACCAGAGCCTTTGTTTTGTTTTGGGGTTTTTTCTACAGCTTGGTAATAGAGTGGTAATAGTAGGGTTCCAATGAGAAACAACATAATTATGTGGTAATTTCTAAGCAATTACCACTCAATTACCTGTAGTAGTTTTTTGTGTACCGTATTTTCGGGTCTATAAGGCGCACATAAAAGCCTTAGATTTTCTTTAAAAAGTGCGGCGCGCCCTATAGTGCAGTGCGCCCTGTGTGTTGTAAGGAGGACGTAGTAGAGAACACCATGAGAATGCTAAAGGGTGAAGTGTGGGCGTTGATCGTATATACCGGGACAATCGCACATACCTGTATAAAAGGAAAGGTAGGTGCATTATGCGGAACATCGTTGTTTTAACAACCCTGAAAATGGCAAAGAGACACGCTTATGAAGCACAGTTTAAACTGAAGGCCATCAGCTACGCGGAGGAACATGGAAATCGAGCAGCGGCGAGAGAATTTAAGATTAACGAATCGATGGTTCGACAAACACATCCAGCCCAGCCACATCACAAACATGGACGAGGTCCCGCTCACTTTCGACATCCCAGTGAGTCACACTGTGGAGAAGAAGGGGACCAGCACAGTAGCGATACGGACAACGGGGTATGAAAAGTCTTCTTTTACTGTTGTGCTTGGCTGCCATGCTAATGGACAGAAACTGCCGCCTATGGTGATTTTTAAGCGAAAGACTTTGCCTAAAGAGAAGTTTCCAGCAGGAATCATCATTAAGGCAAATGAAAAGGGCTGGATGGATGAGGAAATGATGAAAGCGTGGCTGAGGGAGGTGCATGTAAGGAGACCAGGTGTTTGTTTTTTCCACGCATCACCATCGCTGTTAATCTGTGACTCTATGCGTGCCCATCTCACAGCCGATGTGAAAAAACAAGTGAAACGAATGAACTGTGAGCTTGCTGTCATTCCGGGAGGCCTGACAAAGGAACTCCAGCCGCTGGACATCGGTGTGAACCGTCCGTTCAAAGTAAGGCTGCGAGCGGCCTGGGAGCGATGGATGACCGATGGAGACCACAGTTTCACCAAGAGTGGAAGGCAGCGCCGGGCAAGTTACCGGTACGCCACAATTTGCAAATGGATTGTAGATGCTTGGGCTAACATGTCTGCTGGCACTGTTGTTCGAGCTTTCGCAAAAGCCGCCATCATTTCCGAGGAGCCGCACGGCACGGAAAGTGACTCTGACAGTGAAGAAAGTGAACCTGGCATGTTTGATGGAGATTTAGCGCAGCTGTTCAATTCAAACAGAGGATGAGGACTTCCATGGGTTTGATTGATGACAATTACCGGTAATAAAAATGTGAGTACCAAACTCAGTTTTGCTCCCGCTTTATTTTTAAACACGCATACTTAATCAGGTGCGCCTTATGTGTGTGTTAAATACAGTAATGGCACACATAACTGAGACTGCGCCTTTTAGTACAGTGCGTCTTATGGTCGTGAAAATACGGTAATAAGAAGGAAACAGAGCCGAAAAATGCAAATTATTTTTATATATATATATATATATATATATATATATATATAAAAACACCCAGCACGCCTCTGCGGGCGGTTTATCCTTCAAGCTCGGGTCCTCTACCAGAGGCCTGGGAGCTCGAGGGTCCTGCGCAGTATCTGTATTTTATTGTACTTTCATGTCTCTCTCTCTCAGCCGTTTTCCCCTTTCCTTTGTCTCCTTGGTCTGAACTCCCATAACTGTTTTCCGTGTCTCCCCAGTCCATCCAGTTTCCTTGAGGCCTCCTTCTTCCTTGCTCCTATATGAAGTTGCGTGATTTTGTCTGTTCATGTTAGCTGTGTCCCTAATTACCCTCATGTGGATTTATTGTGTCAGTTTCTTCTGTTCATTGTCTTGTCTCTGTTCAACATTTGCCAAGATTCGGGTTATAATGTTCAAATGGTTCCCATGACTAGGTTTGATGTTCTGTATTCTCTGTGTTTAGTTTTTCCCAGTATTGTTATAGTTTAGTTCCCTCTTTTCTTTTCATTTCTCTGTTCTTTTCAGACCTAAAAAAAAAAAAAGCTGCTCTCTTTTGGTTTAAATTACAATTTTTTCTCATACCTGATTTTTGTCTATGCTTGGTTCCACTCCACGCACCAGCCATCCAGCCTTGACCGTACTGAAGATGATAGCTCTCAACCACCTCTGTCAAGCTCAGGGAGGACATGATCTACACTGTGGACATACTGTGCTGTGAGTGGTGTATTGGGAGGCAATCACCCACCAGCTGCAGATACTTCTTTCTAGTGGACGGACTACAGTCATTGGTGCAGCTCAGCTGTTGCTGTGGCCAGAAATACAGAGTGGTGTTGGCACTTCAGCCTACTTGTTCGTCACCCATCACCTTTCTGGCAGGCTTATAGTCGGAGGATGAGGAGTGGAGAGCCTAGCTAGCACTTCCCTGTGTCAACTGGAGGGTCAGGCGTGCTCCGTTGCCACCGTCGGTCCCAGGGTTGGCCTATTTTGCCCATGCTGCCAACCTCCTGGTTGTCCCCCAGAACTGTGTTTTATTGTGGAATCTTGTGCTCTAATTGTTATTCTCTTTCAGATTTGTCTCGATATTTTAAATATGTCTTCCATAACCACTTTCTTTCCTACCCGATTTTTACCATATCATGTAATATTATCTAGATATAAACTATGCTGTGAAAAATGGTCCTCAACACTCATATGTGATTCTAATGTATTCATATGTAATATTCTTTTAAATGCATCACTAATTAAGTTTGTTTTAAAATGTTATTAACATGGTTATTCATTTGTTGTTGAATAGAAGAACCCAGTTTTAAATTTTGCAGCTCTGTTTCCTGGTTATTACACAAAAACTATCATGTATTAAGTGGTTATAACAACATAGTTGCTTTCTTGTTTCACCTAACCTGTTATTTGTTGTTTATTAACAAGCCTTAATAAAAAGTGCGAGAAAAAAAGTGGATGCGGGACTGACTGTATCAGCTCCCCACTATCATATCTCACTGCTTTAAAAAAAAATCACTTATTGATTCAGGCTTATTTCCTACAGAATCAGACTGAATGGGATCTGGTGGACTCAAAATCATCACAGTAAAAAAAAAAACAAAAGTAAACAGCTAACACTGATAGATGGTCAATAATATACTTATTCATATTCAGGAAGTATATCAAAACAAAACAGAAAATTAAGTCTAAAATATTTGACTTGAGCCCTGCGACAGACTGGCGACCTGTCCAGGGTGTACCCTGCCTCTCGCCCTATGACAGCTGGGATAGGCTCCAGCGCCCCCCGCGACCCTGAAAAGGATAAGCGGAGGCGAATGGATGGATGGATGGATATTTGACTTGATCATTAATTGCAGTATTCCCCATCCAAAATAAAAAAAATGTTAAGCGTGTGAAACTTTGCTGACAGTAACTGCTGTGACCTCTTTGTGCAGAAACTATAAACATTTTTGTAACTGCAACAGTACAGATTTCCCCACAGATATGAGCATCAATTTCAATTCAATTTCATTTATATAGCACCAAGTCACAACAACAGTCGCCTCAAGGCGCTTTATATTGTACTGTAGATCGTACAATAATAGATACAGAGAAAAACCCAACAATCATATGACCCCCTATGAGCAAGCACTTTGGCGACAGTGGGAAGGAAAAACTCCCTTTTAACAGGAAGAAACCTCCGTCAGGATCAGGGAGGGGCGGGGCCATCTGCTGCGACCGGTTGGGATGAGAGAAGGAAGACAGGATAAAGACAAATTTCCTTTTCAGGACAGCATCACTGTCCTGAAAGGAAAATGACCAAGTCTAATATTTTATCTTTGTTTTTTCATTGTTTTCTTTGTAAAAAAATTCAGGCCATTTTTGTCCAAGAAATCATAAACATCTAAGGGAGCTCATTACAATTCTCTGACCTTGTTGGTCCAGGCTCATCACTGAAGTCTGGAGGTTGACCTTTGGACTGGTCACTGGTCACACATGGACAGCTGGATCTTGCAGACTCTACTCTGTCCTCCTCTTCCTCCATCATCATCTGCTTGAGGACTTCAGTCAGTCTGAGAGGTAAACCACAAACAGTTCACATTAACAGAAGTAACTGAGTTAGTCGCTGACCTCTGACCTGTCATGTAATCTAGAAACCAGGTCACATGATTCATAGCAGAGATAACTGAGCTAACCTGCTGAAATGTAAGACTTTCCAACAACAAAACACAAAAACAAGAAATGGACAGAATATTAGGCACAGCTCTGAGTGTTATGTACGCAGTTCACTGCCATCTCTGACCTCCGTATGAAACCATATTAAAGCTCTTTTATGGCCACTCAGACACTTTAGGATAACATGATGTTCACACATTATATATGTGACTGTCATAGTTTAACATGTGAACTTCGTGCATGTAACATTCATGTTGAATCAGATCTCAGCTCCACATCAGCTTTGCTGAATAATCTAAAGTTTCTTTGACATCACGAATTAGACGCTGTCATGAACACACCTCCATGTTTCAGTTTTCTCTGATACACTGAACTAAATCTTAATAATGATGATGAGCTCCTGCAGGCTGTGGCTTTATTCCTGGATATGCATGAATCACATGTTTAATCCACATTTGGACTGTTTTGTCCCCTCAGTTTGAACTGAAGTCATTTAAATATGAGTGAAACTAAAGCATCAGCTGACAGCTGTAATCAGCACAAATCACCTGTCAGAGCTCACAGTATTTGACTCTGAAAGTCATTCACAGTCTGCAGGTCAAATTCTTCTTTGCTGAATTGGAGAACTTTGTTTCTGTAAGTTTACAGAAAAGTTCACCTGCACTGATGTTCACATGAAGTGGATCCACAGTCAAACGTCTCAGCGTAGAAACACTCAGACCTGATCATTCTTTCCATGCTGTCCTTAGAAATGCTCCAGTGTGCAGCAGTTTGTGCTTTAGCTGTGAGTGTGGACGCAGTTCACGGCAGGACATATTTGAAGCATTAAATTGTTCAGGTGTGTCCACCTTTACAGAGAGAAATATGCTGCATATGAAGTGGAACACAAATTGCTAATTTTACTACTTTGGGAAATGTGACAGCAAGGTCTGAGCAGCTTTAGCTTTTATTTTACACACATGGAAGCACCTGTCTAAAACTGTCATTCTATCCATCAGGTGGTGACAGCTGTGGTTGTACAAAGACTTCTGGTCCTTTACAAGTTTACAGGAAACACTTTGTTGCTGAGCTGATGGTCTGAGTCACTCATTTTGTCAAAGTGAATAAAAACTCTCTTTAGTAAAAAGATGATTAGCTGGGGTATTTTTTGTGTCGTCATTGGCTAATGATTGATCAATAAATCATTAGCCAATGAGCAAAAGGTTTCGCGGTCACACATCATCACATCTGGTTTCTTCTAACAAAGATTGTAAGAGTTATCACTTATCTCCTGAGTTAACACTTATCTCAAGGCCTGAACCCTGAGGTCTAGATTTGTTCTTATTCAGCTAACTTCAGATTAATCTGGGTTTTCTGTGCTATGATGAACATCAATAATAAGCATCTCTAGTAGCTCGTCGGTTGGCTTGGACTGATAACAGCACTTTCTTTGTTTTTTAACCCTTTAAGACCTACCACAGAACCAAGTCTGCTAAGCTTATCTTTTTTTTTTTTGCCTGTCCCGTTTGGCTCTTTTGCCATCAGAATTGTTGTCTAAAGGCAAAGAAAGATGCCCAACGGATTTACTTTACCAAACTGACCATCCCAGCCATGCCATAATGGTCCATTTGATTCACCTTTTATCGTTTATTTTATTTTCACTTACTGAATACGGGACAGACTTGACTGGGGGAAAGAAGGGGAGAAAGAAACAGCTGAGAAGAGGGACGGGGGAGAAGGGCAAAAGACAAAAACCAACAGAACGGGCAGAGAAAAAAATGCATATATCAATCACCTGGATCACCTGCTGAGAAAGAAAAAAGAAAGCAAGCAGAAGAGAACAAGAGTAATAGAATAAACAACATCACAATGATATATGGGAATATGACAGTAAATACTAAATATTAAACATTATTGTGCAGCACATAAGATCAACAGAACACAGTGTGCTTTGAGGTAGGAGCCAAAAAGGGTGTAGTTTGTGGGTGTGATCACCCGTGTGTACACCTGTGAGCATGGACGCGTTTGTTTTTTGTTTTTTTAAAAGGTTCCTTCATGTAATAATCTGCTAGAGGGTGTGGGGGGGGGGGGGGGGGGGGGCACAGCCCCGTCCTCCAGGGCATGAAGCAGGTATGGAGGAGATCAAAACTCCAGACATCCAGAGGCCCTCAGAACACAAGAGACCAAGGAAGACCAACAGAGGGGCAGCTGCGCCACTGTCCCAGAAAGAGCTGAGGAGAGTCCCAGATGAGGGCTCACTCAGCAGCCGCGGAGCAGAAGCGAGGTGGAGTTGCAGTGACGCGCCCGTGAGCTCCGCCGGCAGCCAGCTGTGCCTGAGTGACCGAGCCCCAGGCCGAGAGGCCGGGGGCACCCCACCTCCGAAGTGGCCCGAGCGAGCCCCAGGCTCCAGGCCCCGATAAGCGGCCGCCAAGGAGTGAGCCGGTGTGTACCTGGACGCCCATCCCCGGACACAAAGAACCACCAACGCACCGATGTCTGAGGGGGTCCGCCACTGGCAGGGGAAGTGGTGGTAGGGGGAGATAGGCCTCCAAACCTTGGAGGGCCTGAGATGTCCCCAGAGAAGTGGCGTCTGATACCCAACCTGACATATAGACACAGACATACAGGCACACACAGATACAAACATCCATTCCCACCCTCATGCTCTCATATGCACTTACTCCACACTCAACCAACGTGGAGACAGACATAAAGAGACGCTGTACACACGATCACACTCCCCAAGCGTACTCTACAAACCGGGTCTAGGTGCCCCCGCCCCTGGAGGGGGGAAACTGCACCCAGACCCAGGTGGTGTTTCCCTTTTCCCTGCGGTGGGGGGAGGCAGACCGCCCCGACTCCGCAGCAGCAGGAAGGCTCCACACTCCAGACCGCAGTCGGACGGCCAACTCCTCCTCCTAGTCCTAGCCCCCCTGCTCCAGCAGGCCGCAGAGAACGGGGGTGAGAGAAGACTCCGAAAAGCTTATCTTTATAATTTTACATGCTGTAGTGCCATTTTTGGGAACATTTCAAGTTGCTATAAATGAATACAACTGTTATAGCACAAATTTTAATGTTTTTTATTTTTTTCTATATATATATATATATATATATATATATATATATATATATATATATATATATATATATATATATATATATATATATATATATATATATATATATATATATATATATATATATATATATATATATATATATATATATATATATATATATTTATTTTATACAGGAAAAATGAAAATAAATATTATAGTGCTAATTTGCCAAAAAAAACCCAGCATGTGCGTCAAAATTAACTATTTCCAGCAGTGCAATTTGAGTTCTAAGCATTCCACAAATGATACAGAAAAGCATAAAGTCAGACATGATTTTTAAAAACACCAATCAAGGCTTATAAGGCCCTGAAGGTAAAAAAAACAAAAACGAAACAAAAACAAACCTAGGACAGGCTGATGGCATAAAATGTATGGAAAAAAAACCCCCGTTGCTCTAGCTCTAGCTTACTTGCTTCCAGTTTGCGGGGCCCCGCAAGGGACATGGGAGGAAAAAAAATTAAGTTGAACTTTTGCGAGATCTTGCAAAAAAGACTGCATTCATCACAGGTCGCATTTGAAGGCCGAGTTGCTGTATCCTTTGTGACCCAACCTATCCAGAATTCATAGCACGGCGCAGCCATTGGTTTGCCAACAATGGTGGCAGCCACTTAGTTTTAATATTATTCTTTCTGGGTCACAAAATAAACTTTTATGATATTTTCAGGCGTGAATGTAGCTGTGTAAACTTCAAATATCTGCTCAGTTTATCAAGACATCACATATTTGTCAAAGTGCTCAGACATTTTCGAAGATGTCTGTTACCCACCAGCTCGAAGCTAACGGGAGGTCGAGGCCCACTACAGCCAGTGGGAACACCACACTCCCGGCACATTGTGCCTCAACCTCCCGGTTGGCTTGGAGCTGGTGGCCTCCGAACATTTGCGAGATTTCTGTAGCAGTTCTACAGGGATTTAAAAAACCGAGCGAACCCTGCATTTTAAAGGGCTAAAAGGATGTCCTCTGTTATCAGCAGGGGGAGCAACCATAATGGAAGCTCATTTATTCCCTGCCTGCATTCATGGATTTTAAATGTATTCAGATTTTTCTATAATTATGCTCATATCACAGTGCTGAATGGGTGACGTGTTTAGCACCATCACCTCACTGTGAAAAGGTCCTGGGTTTGAGTCCACTGGCTGGCCGGGTGCCTTTCAGTGGAGTTTGCATGAGGTTAGGTTGACTACAACAAACTTTAACTGCTGGGATAAACTCAGCTCTATGCAGAAACAGCCAGAAATAGACTTGGTTTAAGTAGCTGCCAGAGAGGAGGGGTGAGCTGCTGCCGCAGAGAGCCAGCTGCAGAGCAGGAGCCGTGAGCACTGCAAAGTGCTGAAGTGCAGAGACCACAGTGAAAAGCGACAAAACATTGTGAATTAAAAAAAGCCACACATGAACATCTATGTGAGGTCCTTTGGGTTACAGTGTCATCAAATGTGTGAAAATTCAGCTTCAAAAGTTTCCACTCTTTTAGATTTAAATAATAATACTCATCCTACGACATGCAGCACAACATGACTGATGGAAGAAAACATGAGCACAGACATCCAACAACATCCAGCAGTTAAATTAAATTAGTTGTAATGGGGGAATTCTAGTTAACCCTCAAATTTAGATTTAGATGGATAAAACTTCACTGTATGATTTTTGTATAACCTTTGTATGCTTAGATGAAGTATGTGTATATGTCAGGATAATCTGGTGGAAAAAAAAAACTGCTTAGTTTTGCTTAACAATGTTTCACTATGGCATGTGCTAAATGTTGACCAGTGCCTGAAGCTTCCTGAGTACAGATAGTGGGAGTCTCTGCCCAGCAACAGCCTGTGGGACAGAAACCTGTTGTAACTAAAAGATACAGAGAGCTCTGTGTGTGTGTGTGTGTGTGTGTGTGTGTGTGTGTGTGTGTGTGTGTGTGTGTGTGGGGGGGGGGGGGGTATAAAAGGGGTGCTGTGATGGGTTAGAAAGCTCATTACTATGAGCCTGGGACTTTTGATGTGTGTGTCCGTTCTCCTGCATGCAGTAACAAATACCAATAGAAAATTCCATGACATAGTCCAGGCTGGTTCCTGTGAATAATGATGGAGCAGTGATGTGAGTGCTGAGCTGTGACATGGAGAAGAGTCATGGACAGTTAGAGATGGTCATCTCACCTCTGAGCTTTGGTCTGGCTCTCATGTTCCCCACACAGAGTGCTTTTAGAGGGAGGGGCTCCCTCCTCTCTGTCCTCACACTGATCCATGCTGCTCAGCTCACACACACTTTCTACCTGCAGAGGAAACAAATCATTCATGTGCACATCAGCTGAAACCCTCCTTTCCATCATCATCATCATCAGTGTCAGCTGAATGCAGTCAGGCAGCAGTGTGAGGCAGAGGAAGCTGCCATCAGCTGCTCTGCTTCTACTATCAGTCCACTAGATGGAGCCGTGAAGCACACACGATGCATTCACTGACACACGCTGATTATTTCTATTTCTATTTTCAGTTGATGCCACACTGGTGCTTTCTGACTGTGCAGCTTTAATTTAAACTGCAGGAGAAGTTTAGCAATTACAGCTCCCCCAACTGCCTCCCCTCCAACCAAAAACTGGAGGTTACAGAGTGAAACATGCTAAGATTTTTATTGGGAGTGAACAAGAGGGACTCAGTTAGAAATGTGTATCAGAGGGACAGCTAAGTTCAAATACTTTGGACACAGTGAAAAAGAGAGACTGACATCTGCACTTGATGAAAATCATGTCTGTGTACAATTTGTACAGAGACATGATTTTCCATATAATTGTATTATATAGAAATACACTAGTACTTTTTTATATCAACGGTAATATTAAAAAAAGATTTTTAAAACATTAAGTTCATCAATAATTTTATTCATTTGTAACACATTACATCTGTTGACATGCCTGAAACTGATATCTAATTATCTTTACATGTTCTCAGTTATTAACAGAAGGCTGCAAATTTAATATAATGATTTTGGTTTGATTGACTGTGATTAATGTATTAATTAATTAATGCAACAACTACAACTTTTATTCACTCAGATATGCTGTGATGTTAAAAATAATCTGTTATGCTGAGTTTTATTCTTGGACTACAGGACTAACTTTACCTTTCTGTTCTCTCATTTAACCCTGTTCATCCTCTGTTTGGAAGTCTTTTGAATTCTCGTCTAAGACCAGCCTCTCTGCTGACTTTCATTCTACAAACAGAATGTGGTGCTGTGGAGATTTAGAGAAATAAATCTACCATGAACAAAAGAAACAAAAAAGAGCAAAGAGACTGATTTTCTTTTGGAACACAGATATATACACTGAACAAAAATATAAACGCAACACCTTTGTTACTGCTCCCATTCCCCATGGGATGGACGTAGAGACCTAAAATTCATTCCAGATACACAATATAACCATCCCTCCCAAACAGTGGTCACAAATCAGTCCAAATGTGTGGTAGTGGGCACATCTGCTATATTGAGATAATCCATCCCACCTCACAGGTGTGCCACATCAGGATGCTGATCTGACATCATGAGTAGTGCACAGGTGTACCTCAGACTGCCCACAACAAAAGGCCACCCTGGAATGTGCAGTTTTTTGCGCTATTGGGGGTCTGGGGACCCAGAACCGGTCAGTATCTGGTGTGACCACCATTTGCCTCATGCAGTGCAACACATCGTCGCATGGAGTCTATCAGATTGTCAATTGTGGCCTGTGGAATGTTGGTCCACTCCACTTCAATGGCTGTGCGAGGTTGTTGGATATTCGTGGGAACTGGTACACGCTGTCGTATACGCCGGTCAAGCACATCCCGAACATGCTCAATGGGTGACATGTCCGGTGAGTATGCTGGCCATGCAAGAACTGGGACATTCTCAGCTGCCATCTGCCCTGAACAATGTGAACCATGATTCATCTGTGAAGCGCACACCTCTCCAACGTGCCAGACGCCATCGAATGTGAGCATTTGCCCACACAAGTCTGTTACGGCGACGAGCTGGAGTCAGGTCAAGACCCCGATGAGGACGACGGGCATGCAGTTGAGCGTCCCTGAGACGGTTTCTGACAGTTTGTGCAGAAATTGTTTGGTTGTGCAAACCAATTGTTCCAGCTGTCTGGGTGGCTGGTCTCAGACGATCTTGGAGGTGAACCTGCTGGATGTGGAGGTCCTGGGCTGGTGTGGTTACACGAGGGCTGCGGTTGTGAGGCCGGTTGGATGTGCTGCCATATTCTCTGAAACGCCTGTGGAGACGACTTATGGTTGAGAAATGAACATTCAATGCACGGGCGACAGATCTGGTTGACATTCCTGCTGTCAGCATGCCAATTGCGCGCTCCCTCATTGCTTGTGGCATCTGTGGCATTTTGCTGTGAGACAAAACTGCACATTCCAGGGTGGCCTTTTGTTGTGGGCAGTCTGAGGTACACCTGTGCACTACTCATGATGTCAGATCAGCATCCTGATGTGGCACACCTGTGAGGTGGGATGGATTATCTCAATATGGCAGATGTGCCCACTACCACACATTTGGACTGATTTGTGACCACTGTTTGGGAGGGATGGTTATATTGTGTATCTGGAATGAATTTTAAGTCTCTACGTCCATCCCATGGGGAATGGGAGCAGTAACAAAGGTGTTGCGTTTATATTTCTGTTGAGTGTAGAAATGTTTCAAAAATCTTTAAGGCAGTGAAATAATGATCCCTATATTTATTATATGAACACAATCAGAGAAGAAAAGAGGTGGATCCTGAGCTGTTCATTAAAGTCAGCATTAGTTTTTCTCACATTCAGGTTTGTGAAAAATGGAGAGAGGATCCAAATGCAGGACTTGCAGACTGGTTTAAAGTGTACAGGGATTTATTATGGAAGCTAAAGTGAATTAAACAGGAAGCACACAGAAGGTGTTGACGACGAGACGAGGAACTGGGGCAAAAAAAAAAAAAAAAAAAAAAAAAAAACAAAAAACCAACCATCAGCTGTCAGCAGAGCAATGTTTAACTGAACACTTCCTCGTGTTTCAGTGTCACACTATGTGTTTCTTGCATATTAACCAAGTTATTAACATTATATTCCACTCAGTTCCTCCCATTTCCATTCTTCTCTTTTTCATGAATAAATCTGCGTTCTTGTTAAAAGAGTGCATGGACAGTCAGCATCAGGCTGCTTGCTGCTCCGCAGGTCCTCATGTCTGCTGACCATGACAGACTCAGACCTGATATTCTGGACACAACCATCTGATCGGTTCCATAGCCGTTCTGATCTTCACAGCTGAACATTTCCATTTGTCAGACTTATTTTTCTTTTGAACAGTTAATTTGTGTTTAATTTGAAACTGATTAAACGCAAGTATCGGGGCTATGTTCAGCACTTTACACCTCACACATTCATTATGGAGGCAGAGCTATAAGTGTGTTTGAGGCTGAGACACGTTACTCTGACCTTAACTTCGTGAATCAATAAGTATACTTCATTACAACAAACAGAATTTTACCATTTATCAGTTCAGCCACTTAACACATCTAAATGTGTAACTGAGACACCATATAAATGTATTTGACACAAGATTAGAACCACTAACTTAAAAAAAGCATCAAGTGGAAATTCATTCAGACTGAAAACAGTTCAAAAATGAGAAAATTCAAAGTGTTTAATACTCTGGGACTAATAATGATCAAAAGCTTCAAACACTAGATGAAAACTCAGACTCAAATCCAGTAATTAAGAAACAAAAAGCACAATAGGCAAATGACATCAAGACAAACACATGGGAATGCTGAAGAGTCCAAATAATGTCATGCCTCCATATGCAGATATACTTAACAAGCACAGGATTTCAAACAGGCTGAAAATGAGGTCTGTGAAAACCTTTATTTTTTCTAAACAGCTTTTTTGCAGTAACTCTGAACTGAGCTGGTGCTGCCTCACCTCGTGCTGTTTTTCACATCACTTTAGTAAAACCTGAATGCCGACTTCCTCAAAACAGGTTTTATTTTCTTTTTTACAGTTTAAAGGGAAGAGCAATGTTCCACCAGTGATGATCAGTATCTGATGGCTCTAAAGGTTTATACAGATTGATTTAAACCGGTTATCTCGGGAACACATGTTTCAGTGCAGAGTTACTAACTGTCAACCTGTGTGGAATCAATAGGTTCAAGATATATAGCTATACAAGTAAAAACACAGGGAAATGTAACCTGACACGCTCCTCGACTTGTGCAAAAAAGGTGGGGGGGTATTATACATTAGATGAATGTGCAGTAGTAGCATTGTATGCAGCAAGCAGCTGAATTCTGTAATCATGCGACTTCAAGCACAACAGTGGTCCAATGTTTGTCTCGAAATATGAGCTGAACATTTGGTCCAAACATCATAGAGCAGAAACAAACAGTACAGTTGTTTTTCCTCTTTTTATTCTTTTTATTTTTAAAGGCACATTGCATCCAACAATGTTGCACTACTGCCATCTCCTGGGTTTTACTGCTGCATCACTTCCATTTCCTCAGATCACCTTGATAAGTTTGGTATTCTTCAAAAAATGAAAAATCTTTCCTTTCCCTTTATCATGAATTTACTGATTAATCACCTTTTCATACTGGAATTGACTAGTTCTACCCATTTCTACCCTCATCATTCTCGTTTGATCAACATACTTCCTGCAGCTAATAAGCACATGTTTAATCGTTTCCTTAGCATTGCACCTACATAAACCAGTCAGATGTTTCCCCATCCTTAAAAAAAAAAAAAAAAAACCAAAAACAGGCCATTCATAAAACAGTGGCTTGTTTTAGTTTTTGTATTCTATAAAAATATCTCCCTTTTACTTCATTATCCCATGCCATTTTCCATAACTTCTTACTTTCTATCCAAACTATACTTTTGCTTTCAGAACAGTAAAGTTCCTAAAGACACACTGTTAAAGGAAGAAACAAAGCAAACTTACGGTTTCTTCAAACACACACATGAACAACAAGCTCCACTCCACCTGGACACTAAACATGGACACACAGGTGAGCTGCTTCCTGAGAGACGAAAGAACTCCATGTGAAGACTGTGAGAGGGCCACACCTTCATGTGCTGGTTTACAAAAATGTAGTCTAACTGCTCAGACTGGCTCAGAGTGAACAAGCTGATCACAGTGTGTCTCGTCAAACCATAAAAGAGTTTTAGCATACAGGTCAAAAGGTTATTGTCCCACAGATGATTCTGCTTGTTGTGGTTGGGACAGGTGCTATTTAGGAGAGTTTGTTTTTTAGGAGGTGGAGATGTTCTCAGAATGAGTGCATAATCAGACGCATGAAACAGCAGAAATGAGCTGAGCTTCTTTTTCTCAGCAGTGTGCACACAGTGAAAATGAGTACAAAGTAAAAAAATGAGTGTGAGTGAAATCAGCCCAAAGTAACAGAATGAAGCTCACATGTAAAGAAGCACTAGAAGAAAACCTCCAGAGCTAACTGGTACTGGTAGGACTTCTCTGGCCGGGCTCCAGAGAGGCTAGCTCCCAGGCCAGGCCAAGCTCCACCACCAGCCGCCAGGCTGGTCACAATCAGCCAGGGTTTCAGGTGAGTTTAAACAGTAACAGCTTTACTCCAATATAAGCTAACGTTTACACTGTAACTTTAAGCTAGCACCATAAAGACGGTAAAACACGTAATAACATCTACAAATGCATCTTAAAGCTGTTATATTAGCACTCGGTGTATTACTAACATAACCACATTAACATTACTGACTTTTAACAGTCATTCTATAAATGCTGTCCGTTTAAATGGTCTTACCTGTACCCACTGCATATCCACCGATTCCAGCCAGAGTGGATTCTGGAGTCTTCCCACGCTCCTGTTAGTGATCCTCCATCTGGATGGATGAGAACAACCTTCTGAACAATCTAGCAGGAGATGGTCCATATCTATGGGACTGATTTGTGCTAATAATGTCCATTGTATGGACTGATAACAGCCGAAGCGGGTGAATAAAGTCACCCAGTAGCTAGCTGTGCCATTACCCAGCATACATCACTCCCTCCATAAATGCAATAAACGATACAAAAGTAACAGCCTATAATTAATTTCTCTGCTGTATCTGCTGGTTCTCAGGTAGTTGTTTACATTATGTAATTTATTGTGTTCTGTATACGTCACTACAATGTGATTTTGGAAATATATAAATATATGGACAACAGGCTCTTCCGCAGCAATCTCTTGTCGTCAATAAGCAACGTTTAGGGAGCTCTATAGTATTCAATGAGAGGACCCTGCACATCAGTTCTTGACGCGAGAGGGGTACCCTGCGCGTCGATAAGTGAAGCAGAGGGAGCCTGACCATGCGTCACACATTTGAGGAGTTGGGAGTGAGAACGTGTTGCTGGATCGAGCTCTAACTATAAGCTTTATGAAAAAGGAAAGTTTGAAGCTGATCGTCAAAGTAGAGAGGGTGTCTGTCTCCTGAACTCAAATTGGGAGCTGGTTCCACAGCAAGTTCAACAAACAGGACAAAACCTCAAATCCCAGTAGGGGATGATGAGTATCATCACAGTGATTATCATTTCTCTGTTAACCTAGGCTTTCTGGTTCAGGATATGTGCACACTCACATAACAAGGAGCACTTTAACTCTTTAAGACCTACCATAGAACCAAGTCTGCCAGAGCTTACTTTATATTTTTATAAAGATGATGTAGAGCCATTTTCGGGAGCATTTCAAGTTGCCATATGTCAATACAACTGTTATAGCCGAAATTTTAATAATTTGTATGCATTAAGTCCATAGTAACTACATAAGTTGCAAAAAAGTGCAAAAAACTACAAAAAAAATAGGAAATCGTTTTTGGGGGTTTTTTACATGTATTTCTGCTTAGAGAAATTTAAGAGATTTATCTCTCAAAACTTTAAATACAAAAAAGTTGCAAAAAATAGTTTACAACAACAGGAAATTTATGTTGAGTGTCTTCATAGTTTTATTTTTGAGATACACCAGTTTTTATATATTGTAGAAAAAACGAAAAGCCATCCTATAATGCAAATTTGGAAAGAAAACAGCATGTGCATCAAAATATTTAAAGCAGTGCAATTTGAGTTCTAAGCATCCCAGAAACTATTCAGAAAAGCATAAAGTCAAACATGACTTTTAAAAACACCAGTATAGGCTTATGAGGCCTACAGGTAAAAAACTACATTTTCTGCAAAAATGACGTCACTTCCGGTTTCGGGCAGGTAATGGCGGAAATGCGACAGCTCACCCTGACATCTATTTCAATGTAGGAAGTGTTATGAACAGCTGATCGGATCGGCAAAGCGTGTTTCTGGAATATTATGTTTTTGTTCCTGCAAGCGCTTTTCATGCAATTTATGCAAAGCTATATGTGGAAGGAAACCGTGACCTAGAACAAGCTGATGGGTTAACAAGTACAACTACTCCGGTTTCATATGCAAAAAAAAAATTATTGCGCTAGCTTATGCGGTTCCAGTTCTACAGGGATTTAAAAATAGTTAAGCAAAACGGAAGTGACCGCTCCGACCAGCTTTAAAGGGTTAAACATCATTTCACTCATTTCACTAAATGGATGGAGCACGGCCTACAGATGAACTGGTGCTAGAAATCATAAAGAACATCAAATAAAACAGTCAAATCCAACCCTTTAGATGGAAATATCAGATTAATGCTTCAGACAATCATTAACCTGCTGAATTCATGAATATCAAGAATGCAGCGAGTAGTAATATAAAGATTTGAGCTCAGTCTGCTCAGTGTTACTGTCTATTCCTAACATATTCCTAACATGATAGCTTTAGAGCTCTAAAACTGGAATTGACACATATTGAAACACTACATGTTACTCAGTACATTCAGTTCTGTCACTCACCCACAGTCCAGCAAAGGAAACATGGAGCTCACATCAGTTTGTCACCAAAGTCTAATTATTAGGGCTGGGCAAGTGTTAGGTGTGGCTGTGTGCAGGCAAGAATTGGACCCAAAGTGCAGACTCCGGAGACAGACGTGAACTCAAAAAAAGGCTTTAATTTAATACTCCAAATATAACATAACTGAAAAAACTCAAAACAAACTTAAACTAGAGAAATAACAGAACACACAGCTAAGAAAACAGTAGATCGCGACACAGAGAAACACTGGGCTTAAATACACAGAGGGAGCAATCAGGGAATGGGTAACAGGAGGGAAACACAGCTGGGGCAAATCAGAACTGACGAGACAAAAGGAAGCGTAAACTGAACACACTGAGATAAGACACAGACCTTCAAAGTAAAACAGGAAACGCATAACACAGACTGAACAAAGACACAGGCTCATAAGCAGGCACTACAAAGGGAACAGAGACGTGGGAACAGGGCAGACACAAACACTGACTGAACACGGGGAAATAGGAACTAAAGATACACATAGATGTGAACTAGACAAGGGGATGCAGGTGATAGGGGAGACAGAGCAACTAAAGAAGACAGAGACCTAAGCCATAAGACAGAACTCAAAGAAACCACAAACTAGAAAGTATAAATAATATTATAAACTCAAAAACCCTGGGTCCACGACCCAGGCATCCTAACAGCAAGTTAACCTGTTATTATCTCGCTAACTCATTAATTGATTGACACCAAGAATTATTTTATCGCACATTAACACAGTTTTTAAAATCACGATTATTGTAAAAGTGTGTGCCCACTGGCTCTGTATATGAATTTGCCACAGGAGGGATGGGATTTTGATCAGTGCTGGCTTATGTTAACCTTACACACATAGATCTGACAGTACAGGATCTGAGGAGGTTCTGAGGTAACTGTTTACACGATGTTGTATCCTATCCAAAAGTTCTTTGCAATTTTACATTGAGAAACATTATCCTTAACACATTTGACCCACATAAAGTACTGTGGTCATCACACTGTCATTTATAATTATTTAAATAACTAAATAAATTAATCACACTAAAGCCGCCTCTACGTCATTTTGGAAAGGTCCAGAGCCTTTATACATATGCCAAGCAGACTCAGTGCGAGATAAATAATATTGTAGCCTTAGAATTTAACATTTACAGTTTAAAGAGACACACAGCTCAGTACCTTCGCTATTGTCTCTAAACATTAAGATCCATAAAAAATCAGTTTTATCAAGCTGACAGTTCTGAAGATCACGGTGCACGCTCTCATTTCACAAGTTGGCCTACATTTTCCAGTGTCACACTATGTTTCACAAAGTTAAAAACAAATCCAGCTAAGCTGCTTCTACCACAAACATTTATCTTTCAGGTCGCCTGTCTAAGAACAAAGTCTTTCTATAGTGTTAGGATAAAAAGACAAAGTAATTCCTGTTTGTGTAAATTCTCACTGAAAGCCAAAATACACACAGCAGTTGATAAACAAAATTAAATAATGTATTGCACCTCTATGGTTTAAAGATGGCATCGAAACTCAATGCATATTTTGTCTAAACAATTTGAAATTTAACTTTGAATTCACGCAAGCTAACAAAAATGTGCGTAGGTGTCGGGTTTAACCCCGAGGAAAGAGTTTGCTGGCTTTTATCAACCTTTATGCCTCTTCCCCACCCCAAAGCGCAGTTGTTAAAACACACACAATTTCCTGTTTCAGGTCGAGTGTCTAAAAAAGCACCATTAAAGAAATTTCATGCTGCATTTACAAAAGTAAATCCTGTTTGTATATATTCACACTGAAAACCAAAACACACACAGCTTTTGATAAACAACATTAAAATAATGTATTGCACATGTATTGCACATCTATGTTTTAAAGATGGCATCAGAAGTCAACGCGTATTTTCTCTAAAAAAAATTAAATTTAGATTGTCAAATACACAAACTAACGTGTGGGTGTCAAGGAAAGAGTTCGCTGGCCTTTATCCCTCTTCCCCCACCATTAACAGCAGACAAAAAAGCTGTTCATCTCCCCATTTCTTGAGATACATGGCGTGTTAAAGTCTGAAACAGTCAACAATGCACAGTTGTTAAAAACAATGTGACAATGCAACACGGTTGGGCAGTCACTTAACTAACCGTAGAAAATCTGCTTGTAAAAGACACACACACACACACACACACACACACACACACACACACACACAATTTGCCGTTTCAGCTTGACTGTCTAACAACAAAAGTCTTTCTATAGTGTCAGGATAAAGAGACAAAGTAATTCCTGTTTGTATAAATTTACCATGAAAAGCCAAACTGCACACAGTGGATGAGGAACCTAATTAAAACGCACCCCCGCTAGGAGAAGACAGAGCGTGCACAGTGGGACCACAGTGGGACTCTGATGGATCTGATTGGCTGTTTCATTCACAGGAGGTCAGGGTGTCACACAAACAGCTTTAATTGCACAACAACAGACTTTAAATCATCTACAGACAAGCCTGTGTGTTTGATTAATGAAAAAATCATAAAGAAGTGTCTACAGCTGTCCATAAAGCAGCCTCTCACACAGACTTTAATTCCTGAAAAGCTGTGTAATAAAGAGCTGTGACTGCTATGAACTGCTTGTGATCACTGCATTAAGCTCTCAGCTGAAGTTTCATTCATTTCTTTTAATGTTAATGTCGCCTTTTTAAGTGTGAGGATTTTAATGACATGTCCCTTTTAATTAGTATCTACCCAGATGGACTGCAGGTACAAGCAGGTTAATTATTGATCAGATTTATGTTGACCTTTGACCTGTGAGCTCAAGGAAAACACCCTTTTATAATTTGTTAGAGATGAGCTCTTCACCTGAACCTCTCCCACCTGTCCTGCTTCAGGTGGAGTCCCGCCTCCTTCCAGGAATCAGCTCACCTGTGTGTCTGTGTTTAGTGTCCAGGTGTGGAGCTTGTTGTTGGTGTGTCTGTTTAAAGAAACTGTAAGTTTGCTTTGTTTCCTCCTTTAACAGTTTTTCCTTTAAGAACTTTATTGTTTGTTTAGCTCGTGCTTTTACAGCCTGCTGTTGTGTTTGATCAGAGTCGAGTGTTCCAGGTTTACTGGCTTTTATCGTAACTGGTTAGATTAATTTAAATATTCTTGTTTCACATGAGATGTTTTTTTTCTGCAGATTTATGAATTTCTGTGATTATGTCACATCATTGACAAGATTAAAGAACTTGCAGAAAAACAGTTAGTGTTGTAGGTTAACTATCAGCAAGTTACTTGGTGATGGTCACAGTTTAACACGGGCAGCTGCTGCTCAGAATAATGATATGCCATTCCATTATTATGTAGAAAAAAAGCAAACATGCTTCATCTTTATTCAGCTCAGACAGCTGCTCCTGCATGCTCACCTACATAATTCACAACAACCATCGAGTCTCTGAAACTGTCACGTGTTTCAGTATTTAACATCGATGTCTTTCCTGAATTTTCACGTCTTCAGAGGGTGACCTCCAGTTATTTGAACAGATCAGTGACAGAAATATATTATTGAAGTGCACACACGAACATGATCAATGGCTTTTATTTATTAAAACAATTCCATTTATAAAACAGTTATCTGTAATCAGCTGGCTTAGCTGATTACAGATGAGGTTCATTTGGTTGTTATATATAAACTAATGTGATGATTTGTCCGTGATGTTTAAGGATGTTTGGTGTTTTAGTCTTGGATTCATGTGTTTTGTGCTGTGAATCTTTTACCACCATCAACAAAATTTATAAATAATAAAAAATAGTTTTCAGTTTCACTACCTGCCTTGTTTTGTGCATTTGGAGCCTTTAGTTGTATTTAATGACAGTCACAGTTTTCCTCTGTGAAGGATTTGTACAGCAAACCCAGTGTGGACACAAACTCTAAAACAAACATAATTATTTTAAAAAGCAGCCTAAGAGGCTTTGGTTGGGAACTGAGGACATGCCATATGTTTAAAAACTGCACTAAAAGTGCTGCGAAAAACATCAAACTTCACACTAATAATTATCTGTGTTGCTGTAGCTCTGCGTGGAACATCGTTACAGGCAAACAGACACACACTGGGAGTGAATCCACACACTTGTCACTTGAACATTAACCACAGTGAACCAGACCAGTTCAAATTTGTGAGTCACTCAAATTTTAATAACTGTCAGTTTCTGTTGAGCTGCTCAGACAAGTATAACATGCACACTCACGTGCACACTGTTGCTACCTGCATGTTTCCTCAGGGCAAAATTATTCTTCTGAAGCTGCAGTTCATAAATCCTAATTTTGTACTTATTTTGTACAAAAAAACATAATAATGTAATCTGTCTATGCCTGCAAAGTTGTAGCTGTAATGACTATATTATTTCTCCATATGCAGAATGTGGAGTCTATATAATCGATACCATAAATCACTGTTAAAATCAATCATTATATATATTATTATTTAAAAGTTGAATGTTCAAAATACTATTATAAACAAAACTCCACTCCATTACAGTGATTTCCCACTTCAAACCTTTAGTAAACAAAGTGAAGCCCTATTTTATCTTGCTCTTACCTGGAGACTACTTTACATGCATTTATTTCCTTACCCTTGGACTATAGTAGCTCACTGTTTATGTGTCTAAGCAAAGATGGATCGTCTGCAGGTTGTGCAAAATGCTGCAACTCGGTTTTTGAACAAGTCCTCAAAGTATTCGCACATGACACCGTGGCTATATCAGTTACACTGGCTTCCTGTTAAATTTATAGTTCATTTTAAGATCCTGGTGTTGACTTTTAGAGCTTTGCACGGACTGGCAACAGCTTACATCTCTGCTCTTTTACAGCCCTATGTCCCTGGCAGCTGCCCGTGCTATGAAACGCACTAAGATGAGAACTAAGGGTGACAGAGCTTTTGCCACTGTGGCCCCTAAACTATGGAAACCTCTCCATCAAAGCTTAAGAATTGTGGACTCAGTAGCTGTTTTTAAAAAAACAAAACAAAACTCAAGACTTACCTTTTTAAAATTGCTGGTGGTTAAATCTTGCCTGTTTGGTGACTTTTATCCCATGTGCAGCACTTTGTGTTTCTGATTAGAAAGGTGCTATATAAATTTTTAAAAATGTATTATTATTTATTTATATTGTCCTACACAGTGCAGGGCCCTATTTCAGGAAGCCGGTTTAGAAAACTCAGAGTGAAAAACGATACTCAGGGTTGAGTAACCCCGAACTGTCCAACTCGGAATATTCGGTTTCAGAAAGGCTGATAACAATTAGTTCAATCAACGCGGAGTTGCTTTAACCCCAAGTTAAGCGCGTGCACGAGGATACATAAAGCCCTGATTAGTGGAGCACAGATTAAGCGAGTCACCATGGAGACGGAGGGAAAGAAGGCGCGGTCAATGTATTTTACAGCGCTTGAGGCTGAAATTCCGATGGCAGTATATGCCGATAACATGCAAATTTCGCAGAAAAAAAGTAACACAGCCTCAGCTGCAAAAGAAAGGGAGCATGCATGGCAAAACATAGCCGACAGAGTCAATGCGTGAGTGTTAATTTAAACGTTGATCTAGGGATTTCCACCCATTTAACACGTTATTTTATTATATTTTATTTTTTATTTTATGTACCTGTACATTAATGCTGTGGAAAGACTTCCTGTTCACATAGTCTCCTTCATTTACTGAAGGAGCAATGATTGGAATACGAGTGCCATCTATACAGCCAATCACGCCTGGGAACCGTGAGGATAAATGTAAAATTTAAGTAGTAGTTCAAGTATCACCACATCATGAATTAAGTTTCGTTCATCCTGATACCTGCAATTTTGTGGCATCCCTCTTTGATAAATCTTGTGGCATCCCTCTTTGATAAATCTTGCGGGTCTATGACCGGGGAACACCACAAACGAGTACAGGAGACGTTTCAGTGCAACTGTAACATTCCTGACTGCCCGACAGACGGTAGCCTTGGAAACGTGCTCAGCGTCACCAATATTATACAGAAAGCTCCCGTTTGCAAAAAAACGAAGTGCAATACAAATAATATGTACAGAACTGAGAGAATGTCCGCGATGTGTCACATGAGCAATATTAGGCCTGAGGATGTTATTCAAATAAATTATAGATTGTGCTGAACAACGGTAACGTTCACACAGGAAATCATCAGGAAATGATAAAATGTCCAAATGCGCTCTAATCACTCTCTCCCGGTGGAGAGCTCTGCGGAGGATTTGGGCTTCAACATCTACTGGCTCTTCAAGGAAGGGACACGCCATGTCTGACACTTCCTACAGTCAGGTTTCTGACAAAGGGGCGGAGAAAGTCAGGGTTATTTGAAGTAAACCTGCTAGGGGGCAGGTTAGCTTCACGGAGTGTGTCGTCATAGTAACTCACTGAGGCTTCATCTGAACTCGCTTTGTGAAACCGAAAACCCAGAGTTTTTGTTAACTCAGGGTATACTTACTCAGAGTCTGCACTAAACCGGCTTCCTGAAATAGGGCCCAGCTCACAGGGATCACACTTACTCTCACAAACACAAACACTCACATCTGCAGATGAAATTTATAGTAAAATGATTAATTCTCAGGAAATATTAAAGCAGTTTTTGGAGAGAAGGAAGTTCAACTGCCTGTTTTTTTTCAGAAGTCCCAACATGATGTGATCACAGCAGCTTCTGTAGGTCTGTGGACAGTTAGATGTGCTACCATTAGCACAAGCAGACAGCTGTGCTGAGCTTTTGGACTTTAACAGCAGCTGTTGGCTCCATTTGCAGCTGACTCAGAGCAGATGCTGATCTTCCATCAGTCCTTCTGTTTCTCCCACAGAGCATCTTCCATGATTAGAGCCAGTGTGGATAACCACGTTTTAAGAGCTTTCTTATTGTGCTCTCCTTTTTCTTCCCTTCTGTCTCAGAGGGAAAGTCCTGTTCTCACTGTCCTGTGTCCTGCTGTTGCTTAAAACTTGAGCTTCCTCAGATCCATCATGGTTTAGTAAGAGGACAGAAAGCCTCCAATAAACATTTCTACATGTTTATAAAGCCCAGACTCAATTTCTGCTTTTGTTTCATCCAACCTTCCTCACACGATTTCACTTCTCCTTCCTGATCTCAGTATCACATGATTGCATTATCACATGATCATCTCCAGCACAAACAGCGCAAATCTGCTGCTCCATAGTTCACAGCAATGGACTCACAGCTGGATCAATGAGGCTGACCAGAACCTGAGAATCAGAGCAGCAGGTTTGAATTCATTTTTGTTCTCAGACATTAGAGGCAGTTTGTTCTTGAAATGTTTAACCTGCTTCGGTTACGTAAAGCCCTAAAAGTTCCCCAGGACTTTGTTCCTCTCTTTAAGTCCCTCTGTTTTATTTGAATGTTTCACCTTTTTGCACCTTCACATCCAGGTAGAAAATCAAAGTACAGCTTCTACAGTCCCTATTGTTTTCCTTTTAGTTTAAATACTTCTGAATTATACTCCAATAATTTTATTTTAGAGTTTTCTATCACTGCTGACTTTGAGTTTATTTTCAACACAAGAGGAAGTACAGAAAAAAACAGCCTAACAAACTATTTTCAGTCATTCAGCCACTTTGTAGTATGATTTGAAGCTTTACTTCAAGGACATGATAGCTCTCATGCAGGAGGCTCATGACATTTGAATGTCATGTATTTTAAAGCATTTTAGGCGAAAAGAAGAGAAAACATAAGAGAAAAAAAGTACTATTAATAAAAAAATTGGACAAATAGCAGTAATCACAGCTGGTCTGATGTGATTTATTTATTTTTTTGTGTCCCGTTTGGATCTTTAGCCATCAGAATTTTTGTCTGAAGGCCAAGAAAGATGCCAAGCGGATTTACTTTACCAAGTGGATCATCATGGCCTTGCCATATTGGTCCATTTGATTGACCTTTATTATAATTATGTATTTATTTGATTTAATTTTCGGTTGTTGCAGACAGGACAGACAAGACTGGGGGATAGGACAGGGAGAAAGAATGAAAGAAAGAGAGGGAGAGACAGAAAAATAGAGGGGAGAAGAGACGGTGAGAAAGGGGGGAAGAAAACAAAAAAACATTTAGTATCTACTGTTATCAACTGTTATCTAGTTTATTGTGATGGTGCTGTATCTATTATGTTGCTCTTTTTTTGTTTGTTTTCTTTCTAGGGTTTTTTCTCCATACAGGTGATCCAGGTATTACATGCTATTGTGCAGTACAGAAGCCAGCTGTGCCAGAGAGGACCGAGCTTCAGGCCCAGAGGCCAGAGGCCTGAGGGCATCCCACCTGCCGGAAGGAACCCAGCCGGGCCACAGGCGCCCGGCCCCGCCAATCAGCTACCAGGAGTGAGCCGGTACATACATGAGCGCCCAGCCCCAGACGACAAGGACCACCAACACACCAACGTCTGAGGGAATCAACCACCGGCAGGGAGTGTGGTGAGGGGAGATAGGCCTCCATACCTCAGAGGGCCTGAGATGTACCCAGAGAGGTGGAGTCAAAGACCCAACCTGACATATAGACACAGACGAACAGGTGCACGCGGACACAGACGTGCATTCCCACCCCGTATGCACCACCAAATACTCAACACTCACCCAACATGTAGACAGACACAAATAGACACTGCACAGACAGTCGCACTCCCCAAACATACTCTATATCCCAGGTCCAGGTACCCCCGCCCTCAGAGGGGCAAGCCACACCTAGACCCAGCAGATGTAACCCTTCTCTCTGGGGTGGAGGCAAGCGGACCACCTCCTTATCTGCAGTAGCAGGGAGGCCCCGCATCCCTGACCCCAATCTGATGGCCAGCACCTCCTCCCAGCCCCCCAGCCCTGACTGTTAACAGAATGGGGGGTGAGTAAGGACCCCAAACCTCCCTCTGCCCGCTCATATGTAGTGTTGCTGTGTGCTGTTCTAAAGTGCATTTAAAACACAGGAGGGCATGGTGGTTCCTGCCACAGAGCAGCACGGCTCCTACCGAAAACCCTCAGTGTCTATATGCATTTAAAATTGACGGTAGGGCACCAGCGCCAGAGGGGGGTTGGAGTACACCGACCATCCTCTGGATGCTGTATAACGTGCCCACCCCCAAGGCCCTATATGTATGTGTTTTGAGAGTATGAGTAATGTGGATGTCTAGGTTGCAGAATAAACTGATGTGACTGATGTGATTTTTAATTTACATCTGAGAAGTTTATAAAGAGCTATACTGAAATAAATATTTTATGATCCACAGACTGTAACATACATGTGCTCTAAATCTAGAGGTTCTGTCTGTTATTTTTGAATAAATTAAGCAGATACTTGAAGTTTTCACATCTACACGTTCACCTAAAAGCATCTTAAAACTTTAGTGACACAGAAACAGAGTTATTTAAAATCTTTACTCAAAGTTTTATCCGCTCTCCTTCACTTAGTTTCATTTGAAATGCATTCAGGGAGACTTGGCTGCCACACAAGTCCCCGCCTGATGGTCTTCGACAGCAGTAGTAAAGTATATCCCAGTATATTTAGTTAAACTCACAGACACAGAGCATTACTGGATGGACGCTTCCAATCACAGTGAATCAGTGTGTGTCAGTGAATGGATCATGTGTACTTCAGGTCTCCATTTAGTGGACTGACAGTAGAAGTAGAGCAGCTGATGGCAGCTTCCTCTGCCTCACACTGCTGTCTGACTGCATTCAGCTGACACTGAGATGAAGCAGGAAAGAAGCAGCTGATATTTGGACAGCACACATGATGGAAAGGAGGGTTTCATTTGATGTGCACATGAATGATTCGTGTTTCCTCTGCAGGTGAAGGTAGAAAGTGTGTGTGAGCTGAGCAGCATGGATCAGTGTGAGGACAGAGAGGAGGGAGCCCCTCCCTCTAAAAGCACTCTGTGTGGGGAACATGAGAGCCAGACCAAAGCTCAGAGGTGAGATGACCATCTCTAACTGTCCATGACTCTTCTCCATGTGACAGCTCAGCACTCACATCACTGCTCCATCATTATTCACAGGAAGAATCGTAGAAGGAGAAGGAAACGTAAACCTAAATCTGAACCAGAAACTAGACCTTCACCCAGCTGTGTGTCCTTAAAGAGTGACGCGTCTAAAGATCGCACCATTGATTTTAAAGTCCAGCAGTCATCTGCTGCAGAGAGGTGAGCTGTTAGTAACATCAACTCTTTGATTTAACTTTTTGATGTTGTTGGATTGTTACTGCAGTGCAAAAACGTCATTCCCTCAATCCCATTTAAACTTTCTCTTAAAAAAACAAGCCTTTGGTTTCTAGACAACTGAAAATCCGCTTAACCCTGTGAGACCCAACCCTTCAAAAAATAGCCAGAAAATTCAGATTTTGTCATGGTCCCAGGACTTCTGACCCAGTGTTTTAAGTTTTGTGTGGTTTTGGGGCATTCTGTATTCTGTCCCTTTGTTATTCTAAAGGTTTTTGTAAGTTTCCTAGGTTATTCTGTTCAGTATTGTTCATTATTTCCCCCCTCTCTTTGCCCTCTGAAATGTCCCTCTGTGTTTATCTAGTTGTGTGAGTTCTTGTGTCTTGTTTTCCCTGGTGATTCATTCCATCATGTTTACCCATGTTCCCCCCTGCCGGTCATGTCTGTGCTCTCCCTTGTGTTCCTTCACTCCCTCTTGTCTGCCTCTCCTCTACTCCTGCATCATGTTTCCCGTTTCCATGTTTTTTCTTGTCAGTTTTGCTTCTCCTGTCTTGCTATGATCATTCGTCTCAGCTGTGTTCCCCATGTGCTCGCATGTCCATTATCTTATATGTATTTAGGTCAGCGTCTCCCTCAGTTCCATGTTGCGTCCTCCCTCATAGCTGTGTGACTCTCCCTGTGTTTTCCCATATGATTTATTATTAGTTTACCCAGTTTAGTTTTGTATATTTCTGCCTTTTTTCCCATTCAGCAAATGAGAATTGTATTTTGAGTTAAGTCCTGATCCGGTGAGTTTGTGTTTGGGTCCTTCTCCTGCACACAGCCGGGTTTAAGACAGATTTTTTGGAACTGAGATGTTTAATAACCCTTATAACAAAATCCACAAAAATGTTTTTGCTATATCATGTTATTTGATATATTTTTATGATATATTTGTTATATATTTTTTTGTATGACATTTCATAGATTGGGCGTTTTTTGGCAACTGTTTTTTTTTTTTTTTTTAACAACAATGTTAATTCGAAAACAAAAAAGCTTTGTCCATAACATTTTGAAATTATGGATCGTATTAATCATGTTGATGAGATACAGCACTCAGAAACTCATGTAGCAAATATGATACAAATATATGTATTATTATAGGGTTAAGTTACTAAAATTAAATTTAAAACAAAAGCCATTCAGAAAGCCATCTGATGGTCCATGTTTAACACGTAGTATGGTTGTCATCTTTTAGATGGTCCTGAGAGTTGACCAATCATGTAAGTTGTTAGAGTCACATTGGTGAAGTTCTGAATGGGGACAGTGTTACCAGTGGTTGATAGTTGGTGTTGTAGGTCTCCAGCTCTGTCAATTAATGTTTTTTGTTAGTGGCCCTTACTTTGAGTTCATAATATGGATTTTTGTAATTTTGCCTCTGTATACAAGCACTGTGGATTTAAAATCAGAGTGGGGGTGGGGTGGCTGACAGACAGATCAGTGTTGAGGCTGTGGATGAGGGATGAGTGTAAAAGCGCATCTCTCACTTTACCATTCAATCTACGTCACTACCCTTGAAGGGTTTGTCTGGCACAGACCCACCACTAGAACGAGACAATTCTACTTGTTACGGATTCAAATATTGGGGATGGAGACAAGAGGAAAAAACCACAATAACCACACTGGTCCGGCCGGGTTGAGTCAAACGATGATTTTAATGATCACACGCGTGGGAGATGGACACCGTACGCAGGCAGCATCAGATCTCAAAATGGTGGAGCATTGATCAAACTCTTATAGCCTCTGGTTCTCCCACCTTATCATAAAAGCCTAAACATTCACATGCTTTCTCTCACACGACGCCTAAGCTACGACCTTGGCTCCCTGTTTATCTGCTCCTGCTGAGATGGGGCAGAAAACTCCAGCATGTTCTCTTCTAATCAGACAAATAAGGCGATGACTTTCTGCGAGCAGTATTTCTTATAACTCAGCAGTATAATGCATCATAAAACAATATCATTCATCCACAATCAATCAGCAGTCTAATGTAATGCAAATCAGTTTAACTAATGCAATAGTTGTCAGCTTCTTCTAATTCAGGAGAATAATGCAAACTAAAACTACATAATAATTCACAATCTTTAATTAGGGGTCTAACATGGCATAAAATAACATTATAATCCCACATACTACAACAGCAAAAGCAAGACGCAAGTCACCAAAGTTCTTTGTGTTGCTCGTGCACGAGTGAAAGAACTGTGACGAGCGCCATTACTTCTCGAACCCCATTCACTCTCAGTTAGCTCCCCTGTAGCACTGCTCTTTATTGTGGTTACATGAATATGCATAGTCTTGTTAACATATGACGTCTTACACAGGCATACATATGAACAATGAGTACCGTCTCTCTGTGTGTGTGTGTGTGTGTGTGGGTGTGTGTGTGTGGGTGTGTGTCAAGATGTGACCCTGTGAATGACTCCCAAAAGCTGGTGCTAGGAGCCGAGCGGTCCACCTAAACAAAAGGCTCTTATACTTAGTATAAATCAGTAAGAGAAAGTACAACCTCTCTCATGACCTTTGGATTTGTGAGCATGCCAGAACACTGCATCTTGTAGCTGTGTTATCTTAAATTGGTCATGTGATTTTGACGTGCAGACGTGTCTGTCGACCCCAGAGGGTTAAGAATCAGACCTCTATCATTATGCAATCGATTATAAAACTCTAAGCATATATGAATACATATTTCTAAGCATAAATGACAATCAACAATATAGACCTAACAACCCTCACCTCACAGGCTGTGGGTGGTGACCAAAAGAACGAGATTGCAGATAAAAGCGGTAGAAATGAGATTCCTCCCAAAGGTGGCTGGCCTCTCCCTTAGAGATTGGGTGAAGCGTTCAGCCATGCATGAAGGGCTCATTGCAGAGCCACTGCTACTCGACATTGAAAGGAGCCAGCTGAGGTGGTTCAGGTCTGACAGGGATGTCTCCTCAGCGCCTCCTAGGTGAATTGTTCCGGCGCATGTCCCACCAGGAGGAGGTCCCAGGGCAGACTTAGGACATGGTGGAAAGATAAATGGCGTGTCCAAATTCAGGGTCTGCATCCTTGGAGGACGCGGCCTTCGTGGTCTATGTGGGCCTTGTCCTCGAAGGTCGAGAAAGCCGGAAGTGCGAGGCTTGTAAAATTGGAAGGTCTAGCCTGCGTCGCGCTGCTCAGGTTGCCTAGCAACCACGATACTCATACCATGTCATAACTGCTTTAAGTCATACAGAATAGATATCAGAGCCTTAAACAGGCTGACTTCTGCTAAATGGGTCAAACTGGGCAGAAAGTCTACAAACACAGAACATCCTTATAGAATATGATGTAACACTATAGATCAACTTACCTCAGAATATATAAAGCATTTAAACAGTTACAGCAATATGATCAAACACAGCAGTGCTACTGATCCAAAATACTCAAAGCTTCATATAAATGAAAAACAAACATGGAAAAAAAATTTTGGTTCCATTCTGCTGCTGATAAATACTTTAGATTTCTGAATATTGAAATTGTTTCTGTCTTTCATAGTGTGTAACTTGAAGGCCCTGAGTACTTTCACCCACACTGAAAACACTGGAATGATAAAATTATTTGAACATTACCTAACAAGACTGATTCAGGACAGACAATTAGTTATTTTAGGTTTCTTCTGCTTCAGGTTTCTTCCTCTTAAAAGGGAGTTTTTCCTTCCCACTGTTGCCAAAGTGCTTGCTCATAGGGGTTCATACAATTGTTGGGTCTTCTCTTATGTATTATTGTAGGCTCTACCTTACAATATAAAGCACCTTGAGGTGACTGTTGTTGTGATTTGGCGCTGTATAAATAAAATTGAATTGAACTATTATGAGGTTTCTACAATTTTCAGATCTGTTTTGGGTCTACATGGCCGATAGACTAAAACTTTAACATAAATGAATTTACAAAAGACACACAGACGTTGTGCGTTGGTTTTTTCTAATAAGATTGTCTTATTGTGCTTTTATAGAAAGACGATGAACGATCCTTCATCAGCAGGTAGGAGTGTTTTTATTGTGATAAGTGTATCTCATTCAAATGTGTTGCAACATGTCTTTGAGACATTGTCTTTGATTAACTCTCCACACTCTGGAGTCACTGTTCAGTTTAGATATGTTTCCCCTGGTGTTCTTTACAGGCAGCAGATTGCCCATTTCTCTGTGTGTTTGGTCACACACCCCCTGCTCTGCTCCAACCCAACATGCCAGTGTCAATGCGGCACAAATTATTACTCTTTTATAAGATAAGATAAGATAACCTTTATTAGTCCCACACGTGGGAAATTTGTTTTGTCACAGCAGGAGTGGACAGTGCACAAGTTATGAGGCAAAAATTAGAATACAATAAGAATAAATACAGTACACAACTGTACAGAATAGAATAAAATAAAATACTATATACAGTAGAATAAAATAAAATAAATATACAATAAGATAAAAATAGAATACAAATACAAATACTATATACAACTGAGTAAAAATACAACGATGACAGAAAGGATTATTGCACTTAGTATTATCTACGGGGCTCTAGAGTGCGACCAATTTGACAGCATATGCAACCTAATTTCTCAGTGATGTGACTAAAGCACCAGTGCAACCAGCCGTTCAAGTACGTGTCCACAACTCTGAAAGTCTCGGTGTGGTCAACAACAGACACACATTATGCCAATATCGTGGTCTAAACCAATCAGTGATATTCAAGGGCTGGACCTCTCTGACTGGCTGTGGTCTACATATTCCTGTAGGCCTATTCGGTATGACAATATTGTGGGTATTTTGCAAGCTCATTTTGCTCTCAAGCCCCTAGTCATAGCTGAAAGGTTCTGGTTCCACAAGAGGAACTGGGGGAAGAGGAAACAGTATGTGGCGGTATTGAAAAGACTGTCAGAACATTGTGAGTTTGGCGAGTATCTGGAAGATGCTCTATGGAACAGATTTGTTTGTGGATTGAAGTGTGAAACTGTGCAAAAGCATCTTTTGACTGAGAAGGATGTCATGTTTCTCAAAGCATTTGATTATGCCGTGTTGGCAGAGGTTCAGCAGTTAAGTGGTTCTCTGAAAGGTTTTTTTACCGTTTGCTGTCGCAAAAAGGTAATAAATGCCACCACTGCATGAAAATGAATCATACTGATGATGACTTCTGGTACAAAGACCATGTATAAAACTAGAGCCAGAAGCAGCCAAGATTGGAACTGGAAAGAGAAAGAGGGAAACTCTGAACAGAAAGGTAATGCAATGAACACAGAGTGAAGGACAAAAAGAGAAAAATTCATCATGTTGCAGCAAGTTAATGTTAATAAGTGTAAAGATAATGTGAAGGAATCAGACCTGACATTGATAGTGATTTGAATCTGCATTCTTTGTCTTGAAAAGAGATATATTCACAAATCTCAGTGATGCCTGTAGTAAACGGGAAGAAAATGGAGATGGTTTTGGATACAGGGGCTACTGTGTCTTTGATTGCATGAGAACAGTACAAAAGTGTGCTGAGTCCGTTGGCGCTGCAACCCACTGGTATCATGCTGAAGACATACACTGTGGAGCCACTGGCACCAGAAGGGGCCATCAAGGTGCAAGTCAAATTGAACAAGCAATTTGCAAAGCTCCCCTTGCATGTGGTGAAGGTGGATGCCCCACCGCTGTTTGGTAGGGAGTGGTTGGGAGTTAATTATCTGAACTGGAAAGATTTAAAGATTATTCATGCCGAAGAACAAAGAGAAAATGATAACTGTGGCTGAGGCTACGTTAAAGAGACACTCAGTTGTTTTCTCTAAGACATTAGGCACAATGAAAGGGATTAAAGCCAGATTGACAATTAAGCCTAAAATTGTACCCAAATTCTGCCAACCACGTAACATACCTTATGCTCTTTGACCTTGAGTGGAGTCTGAACTGAAATGCCTGACTGAGCTTGGGGTGATCACACATAGAGCATAGTGACTGGGCCACGCCCCTGGTGCCTGGCAACAAGAAGGATGGCCTAATGACACTGTGGGGATTTCAAGGTCACTCTCAGTCCACAGTTCTGCGTGGATAAGTACTTCCACACACCGAGGACCTGTTTGCTTCTCTAAAAGGAGGTCAACACTTCAGTAAGCTGGACTTAGTAAATGCCTATCTACAGATGGAAGTAGAAGAAGAATCTAAGAAGCTGCGGACTATTTTGATTTAAAAAGGGCTATTCTGCTTCAATCATTTACCTTTTCGAGTATCATCAACACCAGCCATATTTCAGAAGGTTATGGGTCAAGAGCTTCTCGGACTACCATCTACCCATTGTTATCTGGATGACATCCTTGTCAGTGGCCCTTGTTTGGTCCAAACATGTGACCCTGCTGGAATTAGACCACGCAGAGAGACTGCAAACAGAACACAAGAGCCACTCAGTTTCACAACCCCCACCATAAAACCCCTGTGGCGTGCCATAAAAACTAAGGCTGTGTGTGTGTGTGTGTGTGTGTGTGTGTGTGTGTGTGTGTGTGTGTGTGTGTGTGTGTGTACATGACTTCCTGCCACACAATATATGCTTACAACTGTTTAGCCACATTTCCTGATTATCCAAAGGTCATCTCCCCACACCCGTATATGGCTTAACTTTAATGGTTCACCATATGCAAGCATAGGGGAGCCACTAAATGGCTGTGGGTGAACATCCTTCACAAGATAAGGAAACCAGGATCTCAAATAGAATGTGCCTAGAATGTGTTAAATATTACGGCCTCCTCACCGTTCAACAGGCTGGGGAGGAGAACAAAAGAATATCTAAACATGCTGTTTAAGATAGGTTTACAAACTGAAGCACAACAATGACAACATTTAACAAAATCACTCCAACAGCCCTGACAAGCTCACACACCCCAAAACCCTTCAGGCAGTCTTGTGCAGGCTAGAGGACTATTGTCTACATCTCAAAGGGGAGAGGTGCCAGTTTTTCCAGGAATCAGTGGAATACCTGGATCACATAATTGACACGATGGGGTCACACAAGTCACCAGAAAAGGTGACATTATGGAAGCTCCAGCACCAGGTTATGTAAGCCAGCTACGTTCTTTTCTGGAAATGCTACACTATTATTGACGTTTCATACCTGATTTAGCTACAGTATTGAAACTGCTGAATGAGCTCCTCAGTAATGAGAAGAAATGGCTGTGGACAAATCGCCTGTGAGTCAGTGCTGAGTGCTTTTGTTAGCGCATAATTACACCTTGCAGTACCGCAAAGGTATGTGTCATGTCACTGCTGATGGACTGTCACAGCTACCTGTGCCTCTTGCGCAGAAGGAGAAACAAGGACCAGTAGAGGTATTCTACGCATCTCAACTGAACACGTTACCGGTCAGTGTCACCAAGATCAGATGTCACACTATGTCTGATGTTACTTTTTCTCATGTCCCGGGAATGGTAACAATTGGATGTTTCCCAGCTGCGAAAGACGTAGATCATGTGCTGTCACCCTATCTGCTGTGCAGACAGCATCTCACGATACAGCAGGGATCCTTCATATGGGGCGTGAGAGTGGTTCTGCCACCTAAGCTGCACCCTTTTATCCTGAAAGGGCTCCACGGTCATACAAAAGGAGTTCATATATAAAAGGAGTCATATAAAATGAGTTTTTTATGTAGGAGCACAAGGAGTATGAATATGCCATGTCGATCAGATGCTGACACGCCCTGAGACAATTTCTCAGCAGTTTGCAGTGGAGCCTCCAACAAGCTCTCAAACTTCACTAACCCAGAGTGAGTTACACCATGCTTCACCCTTGTATATCTAATCAGGAAAAGACTGCTGAACAAGTTCTGAGGACCACAATACCTCTAGAAACACACCAGTCCATTGAACCACCATCATCTAAGTGTACACAGGTTACAGAAACTCTAAGACATTACCCGGTGAGGGTCACTAAGCCACCTGTTCGTTACCATGATGGATGAGCGTACTGAGAATGCATAGCTTCTCAGAGCATAGCTTAGTGGGGAGCATTATACCTCAGTGACCTCTAGTGGCCATAGGATTTATGACAACAGTATATGAGTAGATGCCGATGCAAGATAGAGTTGCCTGTGTCAAGGAAATGGCATTTTTGTGTGGCTTTTTTCTTGTCTTACTGGTAATGACAACCCAACACTGGTGATGACCTTAATATAAACTGAATATTAGTGCATTTTGGTGCCATGTACCAGTTCATACATTCAACTACAGGAAAGAGTTCATAAATAAAACAAAATCCACAGCAGCAGCTGAAGTAAAGAGAAGATTACTTTTATTTCTTCCACAGAAGAGACCCTGTAATCACCAGATAAACTCAGTAGAAGGCATTGGTTGAGTTGCCCCACTCACACAATGTTTAATGTTATGTATGAGTCGAAACATATTGTGTGAGAGAGTGATATTATACCCCTTTCGTCAAACTGACAGGTCATTAATTATTCACGAGCTCCGGAAGTAATTAAATTATTCATGAGCTCCGGAAGTAGGAAGTAATTAAGTAATAAAAATATGATATTCATAAAAATATGATATTCATAAAAATATGATATTCATAAAAATATGATATTCATAAAAATATAATTGATTATTTAGAAAGTTTCTTATATATCAAAAAATAGCATTCTCTTATTTCTTTAAGCAATAAATTTTTTTTTTTTTTTTATGCTCAAAAAACGCCATCTGGTGGCGGGTCAGTGTGTGTGTGTGTGTGTGTGCGCGCGCGCACCCGAGGCTGTATTTCTGGGCGCGCGGGGGCGCGCCCGTGTCTCCGGACCGTGCTCTCTCGGGCTCCGTGCTCATGTGTTTAAAAATGTATTAAACCATATTAAAATTGTTTAGTTAAACTTGTGCTTTTGTAACGTTCAGTATGGCCACAAACACATGCTGCATGCCTTGGGGGAAAACTTTATTTCGATTTATATGCATTTGTAGATTTAGAATAAAACTCATACTCAGAAAAAATTCGCGATCCCCTAACCCTCCTTAGAAACATAAGCAGGGAAAACTCCTTAAAAAACCCTCCGCGTTTTCTCCAAAACCCTACAATAACTTGTTAGGGTACCCCCTCTATTCCCAAAACCTTATATTCGATAACAGGGGAAATCCTGAAAAAATCCTTAGTCTTTTTTCTCAAATTCAGCGCCCCGCGGCTCCCTTCATGCTCAGCCAAACAAAGCCAAAACTCCTTTAAAAAAAAATTCTCCGCGATTTCTCCAAAACCCCCAGAATAACTTGTTAGCTACCCCTCTATTCCCAAAAACCTTATATTCGATAACAGGGAAAATCCTTAGTCTTTTTTCTTCAAAAACTTCCCTCTTACTAACAAGCTCTAAAATTCAACGCACACTCTAAGTTCTACCTCGCTCTTAATCTCCGATCCACAACTTCTTGCAGAGCACAATTTTTTTCCTGCTTGTTCGCTCCCTGCTCTGCTCCCGAATGCGCTGCTTACCTCGTTTGAAAATTCCCCCCTTAGACCAACTCCGCCTCACTGCGCCCCCGCTGCCAATCACATAACCCTTGCACCGCTCCCTTTGCACCCCGGTTAGCCAATCCGCTCCAGGCTTGATTTTATGATCTCCCGCTGAGGTTAAGACTGCCATCAGCTCCCACAAGACCTCTGACTTCAGACATATCAACAACTGGCGCCGCTCAGACTGCTTGCGAGCTCAACAGCCATGAAACCAGGGATCAACAACTACCTTCGCGTGCCCTATGTGCACATCACTCGGTAAGTGTTAATCTTCCTCTCTAACTACATTTTCGCATTTTCCTTTTTTACCATTCTGTCAAAAAGCTTTTTCATCTTCAAAAGCCATGCAAAATAGGCTCTGTAACACTTGGAATACACTTTTTAAAACATATATAAGCTCGCCTCTAACACTCAGAGCTAAAAAGTGCGTTTGTAAGTTAAACTATAGCAGCGATCATGGCCTCATCAGGTACCTCTTTTTTTTTTCTCACTCTTGTTCATATAATGTTTATATTTTTTACTGTTTTTCCCGTTTGTAAATACTCAATGTTATTTCTTTTCAGACTCTGAGATAAGCCTGCTCAACTCCTCTTTTTTTGAGTCTCTCGATCGAATTGGTAGGTTTGGTTCATTCTTGTTCCCCTTCTTAACAGCTAATTGTACAAGAAAAACAAAACATTTACCCTCTTTTTTCATTTTTATCAAACTTTCTAGATATCTCTGACTTGGACACCTTTATTGGTACGAGTTCCCCGAATTCTTCACCACCAGTGCTTGTGCGATCCACAGGAAAGAATATTCGTCTCTCCACACGGGACAGACAGCATTTGCTCTCTACGCTAGATCGCCCTGCTTCATCTGGCCCCAGTTCCATTCCCGCCGGAGCTTGTTCTCTCCCGCAACCCTCTGGGAAAAACTTGCGCCTGTCCGCCGGGGACAGGCAAGATTTGCTCTCCGAGCTCACTCCCGATGCTCCGGCCAATCGGAGCCCCAGAAACGCTTCTTATTCTCCGCCATCAGTCACACGAAATGCACCGCGCCTGCCTTTGAGACCCAATCACGGTCAGTCTCTCTAGGTTCTCGCTATTTTCTCATTTTTTAAAAAAATAAAAACTAAACCTTTTCTATTTAACTTTACTAACTGTTTGTATCTTACCCTCAAATTCTCAGGGCGTCTCAGAAGGAGGAGTAGCAGGCCCCGCAGGATCGCAAGGACAACGAGGACAACGCGAACACGCACCCGAAGGCAGCTGGCTTCAATCGCTCTTCGCGCGGTATCTCTGTTCGCTGAATTAGTTCAGCTCATCTTATAAAAACTTTGTTTTTTGTTTTTTTTTCATTTTGCTTTTCAAACATACTCTCTTTTGTGGTTTTTTGTTCTTTTAATATATTCCTGTTAAACAATAATAATAAAATAAATGGATAACCAGGAACAAGATATTACAGACCCGTTTCTTGCTTTAGAAACAGCGTTAGCTAGGTTAAATGAAAATATACACCATTCTCAGATTACATATTCACAAAACAGTGAGCAACCTGAGGTGATCAATAATAATGATCCTTTAGAATTGCTTAATTTAGCTCTTGCCCGATTAGCACCCAATGAAAGTGCCTTTCAAAATAATTCTTTGAGTTTGGGATTGGATCATGATGAGATCCAAACAGAGTCAGACGCGGTTCATTCACAAATGAGTCTGACACAAAACATCTCCTCTTCTGATCCGTTTTTAGCAATTAATAGAGCTTTAAAAGCTTTGGCCCAAATACAAAATGAGGTTCAAATACCGCCAGAGTTATTGAGTCAAATAAACAGGCTAAATCAAAATCGTTTCATTGATTCTCAAAGCCAGCATTCGCTAGTCTTTTCCCCAGACAATGCGTGTCCCAACGAACCGCTCAGCCGCAGCCCCCCGGTACAGCTGTCAACCACTTTCAATGACTCTAATCCTCATCAATTACTCAGCTCTCCCGCAGACATTGTCTCTGCGAACGAGCCACTTAACCCAGTAAACCATGATCACTCCTTTCAACAAGGGGGTAATCCAGACCAGAGTTGCGCCAGTAATTCAGCACAACCCTCTATAGTTATTAGAAATAAATTTAATAACGTTGAAATTAGAGAAATTTTGAATTTTCCTCCTCCAAACGATATACCCGACTATGCGCATTATTATCAAGGCGTAATGTCTAGTGCACGTGAAATATCAAACAGGCTTTTCTCTCACGCACGTCCAGGTGATTATATCCAGTTAGAATTGATAGGCCAGCAGTTACAAAATAATGTTTCAGTGATTTTACGTGATAATCATGATTTATCTGAATTTGAAAATTTATTCTTGAGAGCGGTACAGTCAAACTGGTCAGTAATGTGTGATGGCTCGTTGGAGGTTGTAGCTCAGATTGTTACACCCCCAAATGGCAGTGGGAAAAGATTGCTTAAACACATACTCGACAGCGAAATTGTGAAAAAGAAAAGACGTTTTTTATACGTGGTCCATAACCCCTCGAATAAGTTGTGTTTTGCTACAAGTGTTGCCCACCTTCTGCAACCCGATTTTAATAACTATCAAGCACAAACATTAGCTAGAGAAATTCAACAAAAAGCTGGTCTAAATGATCAAACGCCTGTTGGGTTTAATCAAATAATTACATTTGAAAGGTTACTAGGATGTAAAATTATAGTATTTTACCGTAACGAGCATGATCGCACCCTTTGTAAATTTCAGACTAGTACAGTGAATAGCGCAAAAGCCTTGTGTTTATTTTTATTTGACAATCATTACTACGCTATCAAAAATCTTAAAGGATTTTTGGGCACAGCGTATTTGTGTACTCATTGTTACATAGGCTTTAACCATGTGTTATCCCATTTCTGCCCTGCTCGTTGCTCAGTCTGTATGCAGCCTGACTGCAACGAGCATTTCCTCTCCCCTATTGTATGTACCGATTGTAATCGCACCTGTAGATCTCGTTATTGTTTTGAGAGCCATAAAAAACTCGTTGAGAGGCGTGAAAGGTCTGCCAGCAACTGTGACCTCTACAGGAAATGTATCAAGTGCTCAAGGCTATATTGCTTAGCAGCACATGAAAAACCTCACAAATGCCAAAAGAGAAAATGCCAAATCTGTCGTCAGGAAATCTCTAGTGATCATCAAACACATCAGTGCTATATGCAGGTTTTACAACGCGAAACAAAACATAATAATGATTTTGAAACTTTTGTTAACGAACACGGTGAGCACAGCCCTTTTCTGGTGTGTACAAAAACATCAGATGGTAAATCTTGGAGCTCTCAGGGTGAGCATTGCGTTGAAAACTTTCTTGCTCATTTTAGATGCCCCCACTTCAAGGGCTCAATCTTTATCGCTCATAATGCAAAGGGTTTCGATGCGTACATTATCCTTCGCGGGTTAGTTAGGCGAGGATTAAAACCAAACTTGATAATGCAAGGTTCCAAAGTGATCAGCTTTACAGACCCAGACTTTAATCAACGTTATATAGACTCGTCATGCTTCCTACCTATGCCATTGTCAGCTATCCCGAAAGCGATGGGATTTTCAGATAGTGTTAAAGGTTTTTTTCCTCATTCTTTCAGCTCCAAACAAAACCTAACTTATGTTGGACCGTACCCTCCCCCTTCCGCATTTAGTCTCGAGCGCATGACATCAGAAATTAGACAGGAATTTTACAAATGGTATGATTCAGTCAGCTCTGGCCCCTTCAATTTCATGAAACAGGCACTGTTATACTGTAAAAATGATGTTGAAATTCTAGCTCGGGGTTGCACATTGTTTAGAAACGGGTTTATTGAAGGGACAGGAGTAGATCCTTTCAGTCGCAACACGCTTGCAAGCGCTTGTCTTAAAACGTATTTGACAAACTTCATGCCTGCCAATTCTCTGGCCCTGCCCTGTCCTTTAAATTACCATAATCAGGTAAAATCATTTTCCTCATCCTCAATTCAATGGCTTGAATATCTCTCGTGTACGCAAGGTGTTTTTATCAGACATGCGCTCAATCAAGGAGAAAAACAACTCGGTAGTTATTATGTAGATGGATATTCCGAAAATAATGGTAAAACATACGCGTGGGAATTTTTGGGCTGCTACTTCCATGGGTGTGTTAAGTGTTTTTCCAATCAGTCCGATGTTAACCCCCTGCTAGGTTCCTCTTTTGCAGAGTTAAACAGCGCCACTCAAGACAGGCTCGCTAGATTGAGAGCTGAGCATAATGTCTCTCTTGTTATAATCTGGGAGCATGAGTGGACCGAGTTAAAACGTAGTGATGAGAGTGTAATCAGCTTTCTCAAACGTTATGATCCACCAGAGCCTTTGATCCCCCGCCATGCTCTCTGTGGAGGCCGTACAAGCCCAGCACAGCTTCGCTGTAGTGCCGGGCCCCGTGAGAAAATCAACTATGTCGATGTCACATCCCTGTATCCATATGTAAATAGTACATGTAGTTACCCCTTAGGTCATCCTCAAATAATCTTTCAAAATTTTCAGCACCCTAAAAACTACTTTGGGTTTATCAAAGCCACTGTTCATCCCCCGAGAGGGGTCTATTTCCCCGTTTTACCATATAAAACAAAATCAGGAAAACTTCTCTTTACTCTCTGTCGCACTTGTGCTGAAATGAACAACCAACATGGAGCCTGTAACCATAGTAACGAGGATAGAGCACTGAGAGGGGTTTGGACCACTCCCGAGTTTAACCTCGCATTAGAAAAGGGTTATGAAATAGGTCGAATCACAGAGGTATGGCACTTTGAGAGACAGAGTAACACAATATTCACAGACTATGTACATCATTTCCTGCGCAAAAAACAAGAAGCTTCAGGCTACCCATCAGATGCTGTAACTGAGGAGGCTAAACAGCTTTACATTAAAGACTACCAGGCTAAGCAAGGAATAACTTTAGACCCTGAAAACATAAAACTAAACCCTGCTAAAAGACAAATGGCCAAACTGTGTTTAAACTCTTTTTGGGGAAAATTTGGTCAGAGAAATAATCTCACACAGAGCAAACTGGTGAGTGACCCCGAGGAATTCTTTAACCTCATGTTCTCTCCAAAATACAAAGTGAGCTATTTCTCTTTTGTCAGTGATGATGTGGCTCTTATTCAATGGTGTTATGGTGACCTCTGCACTCCGCTCCCAAACTCGACAGATAACATCTTCATTGCGGCCTTCACTACTTCATATGGGCGTATGAAACTCTACAGTTACTTGGATCAGCTGCAGGAAAGAGCTATTTACTATGACACTGATAGCGTAGTGTATCTCACTAAAGAAAATCAATCTGAACTAGAAACAGGCAGGTATTTAGGCGAGCTAACAAATGAGTTAGACCAGGATGATTTCATTACAGAGTTTGTTGCAGCAGGACCTAAGAGTTATGGTTACATGACCAGAAAAGGTAAAGTTGTTTTGAAAGCAAAAGGAATAACACAAACACATGATGTCTGCGAGAAGGTCAACTTTGAATCTGTAAAGATTCTTGTTGACAATTACATTGATAACTGTGAAGGAGGGTCTACACTTGAGGCCCCTCAGCACAGTATCGTTCGTAATAAATCAGCCTTTTCACTACAAAATTCATCATTTCCCAAAAAATTCCGGGTTGTTTATGACAAGTGTAGATTGCTGCCAGGAGGTCTGACTTTACCCTTTGGTTATTGATTTTTTGTTATTCGTTTTTGTTTGTTTTTAAAAAATGTTTCAGCCTGCTTTAATCGAGTTTGACCCCAGACTTCATGTGCCATTTTCCTGTATGGTTGTCGGGCCAAGTGGCTCTGGAAAGACCTTTTTTGTGAAATCTGTATTGGAAAACTGTGTACATGTTTTGAACAAGCTTATTGAGAATATTGTGTGGGTTTATACATCCTTTCAACCTTTGTATTCTGAGCTTCAAGAGAAAAATAAAAACATTAAATTCATCGAGGGCATTCCTGAATCATTTCAAGATGAGACCTTGTTTCCCTCACACCAAAGTCATCTCATTGTACTGGACGATGTTATTTTTCAAGCAGCTAATCATCCGGAAGTGGTCCGGATTTTCACTCAATACAGACACCATAAAAATATGAGTGTGATGATTTTGAGCCAGAACGTGTTTTTACAAGGTAAACACAGCAGGACGATCAGTCTGAACAGTACTTACATGGTGTTGTTTAAAAACCCTCGTGATAAATTACAAGTTAATACACTAGCTAGACAAATATACCCAGGACGTGTGCAATACTTTTTGGAAAGTTTTGAAGAAGCTACAAGAGAGCCACACGGATATTTATTGATAGATTTAACCCCCACCTGTCCAGAGCAACTAAGACTGAGAACAGGGATACTACCCTCAGAAAAGCTGTGTGTTTTCTTGCCCAGGAAAAAATAATAGAAACAATGTCTGTAAGAATGAGAAGAAACTTTGCTTTACTGAAAACACTAACCACAAGCTCCCCTAAAATCCGTAAGGTTATTTTACAACAGTGCTCGCCCGATTTTATTCAGTCTGTTTGTGAGATTTGTATGAATCTTTTAAAAGGAAATATTCCAGTCACACAGTGTCAGCATAAGAAGTTGAGACGGTATAGAGAGAAGATCAGAGAGATGGCCAGCAGACGGGACAGTGTTAGGAAGAAAAGGAAGCTAATGAGTCAAAAGGGGGGTTTCCTGTTACCTCTTCTCACAACAGTTTTACCCATTGTGGCAGACTTAGCTATTGGGGCAATTCGCAAATAAAAATGCAGAAAATGTATCTGATCTCACCTGAGCAGATCAAACGCTTAAATGAAACACATGCAAATGCTTCTCGAGTGAATATCAGAGAGAAGGCGGAGGATGATCTGGATAGTCAAATGAGACAAGTACTGGAGACTCAAGGTCTAGCACCAGATGAGAAAATTAAAAAGTATAATATGCTTTTACAAAAGTATCTGGTGCTTGAGAGACAGAAAGCAGATGAAACCAGAGAGATAACACTAAGAATCCCCAGAGAGCGTAAAGGGAGTGAGAGTGAGAGATCCGATGAATATCATCAGGAAGAAAGCGCAGAGGGGGGAAAGAGGGGAAGTGTGAATAAGGTTTTACACGATGTTTTAACCCACATAAATCCACGTTCAAAGAGAAACACTGAATATCTAATGCGTAGAATATTAGCATCAAAAGGTCACATCGGATGGAGTGAGGAGGGCGAATTGATGCATAGAGAAAAGCCCATTGTAGGTAGTCAAATGTTGGACCTGATGAAATTTTTAGCAAGTCCCCGTGCAAGTGTAAAACCCATAGGCTGGAGCTCGCTCGCGCGAATGTTGGCGGATGTAAAAATACCCCTATCAACTATTGGAAACTTATCAGCTAGAAGAGAAATAGCAGCGTTAAAAGGAGAAACAGGAGAATACCACACATCATCTGAGGATGATGTTATTGTTAAGAAAAAAAAGAAGAAGAAAAGCAAGAGCATCACACCATCTTGGGTGTATTTCTGATGTAATCAAAAACCAAAAAATAAAACCTTATTGTTTTTAAAAGTTAATTGTTTCTCATGTTTTTATATAACAAATAAGCACAATACACCACTTTTTTTTCCGAAAGAAAACGTTTGATAGTTTTATTGAAATATTTTTAGCACAAATGACAATCATTAAAAGCTTTCAGAGAACACGAAGTTTGATTAAAATTGCTAGCATTACATATTAATACACATCTGATAAATCGTTTTACAAAACACGAGACCATGCTATCATTTTTGATTTGGTCAGAGCTATATAAAGCAAGTACATCCTCATAACTCTTTCCACGCGATTTGTTAGCCAGAAAAAATATGCAGTGCTGGCCACATACAGTCGAGAGTGTGGCTTGTAGCTGTCTTTGATGAAAAGATACTCGTTTAGCATGCTTTTTCAGAAATGTTACAATACTTTTCGGGTAAAAAAGATAATCTGGTGGGAATCCAAACGAATCGTAAAAACTAGCATCTCCATCTTCATCTAAAGTAATAGCCAGCCAGTGAGTTCCAGGTTTGTTCCTCGGATCTGTATTTATGATCATATATGTAGGTCGTTTAAACGAGCGTTTGAGTAATGTTAATAATTCATCTTCTGCATAAACTCCAAAAAAACTATCGCCCACTAACAGTCTCATAATACTTTCCAATTGGTGATTGTTCATGATTCAATTAAAAAAAAAAAAAAAAAAAGTGAAACCTTAGTAATAATCAACCAAAACTTGTCTTTTGGAATTGATCTCGAGAATGGAATCATAACAAGCATAAACGATCAGTGTCGTTGTGTGAGGTAGTGGCACTCTGAAGCGCATTTCAAGTCTCAAGTTGCCATTTATCACAGGTGACAAGGCCTGATTGTCATCTGAAGGATTCATATTGAACACAAACAGTGTATATCCTTGTTCAAACTCCTGTCTGTCAATGCACAAGGACAAATCTTTCAGGTTTCTCCCGGTAGCAGTGTACAGGCTGTAAAACTCTCTTACGGATTGATTTTCAGCAAAATTGGGTTGAAACGCTTTGGCTGGTATTTGCTTACTTTCATGACACAGAGCCAAAAACTCTAGATTGTTGTGCTGGAAATTGAAAGGGCATAAATCATATCGACCTGTAAAAGCCTCATGGTTAACCATGCCTATGACCAGGTAACGGGGAAGTGAGCCCAGAAACAGATTCTCATGATGTGATATCCGTGAGTTCTCGGGTATTGAAAATGTTTTTACATTAATCCGGGAGATGGGATACAATGCATTCGCATGCATGAGAGCGGAGGCGTGGCCAACACGGACAGCGGGGGACACCGTGACTTTCCTTACGAACAATGATGCCCCAACAATATTGAGATGGTAATTGGAATTTTCAGGCGCCATGAGGGTGAAAGCATCGTTTGCTCTTGTGAGTTTAATCCGTAGATCCACATTATTTAGTAAGAGTTTTTCGCAGAAAAATATGTCCGAATGTAGCGGACCGATCACATGGAACTCTCGCGAGCGTTCACTGTAAACTGCCCTCCGGACTAAGCCCCTATTCGGCCCGTTATTGATAACATGGGAGTCGTGTGAGCCAGCAGTATCTTTGTAAAACAGACCTGCAGTAAATTGAGTTTTCAGAGTTTCTTCTGAGTAATTTAAATATGTTTCAATTATGGCTCTATATGCATGTGTCGAACTCGCTTGTGAAATCAGTCTGTCGCCCAATGTGACGTCACACTGACTGAAGATGGTGTTTAAAGGGTAATTTATAATTCCAACATTAGCGTCTGCTGCAATATTGCTACCATCATGGTTTGTTATTTTCATTCTTAAACTGAGCAGTGTATCATTCAGATCTAAGTAATGCAAGCCATTTCCGGGGACATAAAATTCCAGAGGTCCCCGATCTGTGAGCGCTGTTACTGGTAGAATTTCTGAATAACATTTGTCCTCGATAGACATCTGAGTGAGTGGGGCTGTAAAAATATCTAACTCACTCAAGGTGCATTCGTTTGATCTCTCGTGAAGTAAAGACATTGCTGTTTTGCTTCTTAGTTGATGTTGTTTTTAGAATATATCAGTCTTGCGTCCTGTCCGTCTGACGGTTTTCCCACTCTGTCTCTTTTTCACCGTTTTCCTGCGCTTTTTAAACTCTCTCAACCTCTGACCTGGGGGCCGCTTCAAGGGTCTGCGCGAAATTAGGGTCAGCCCCGAACCCTCTTGCTGTTCTGGTGTGTTCGACCGAGTTAAATTTGAGAGTGATGAGGTGACAATATCAGAAGCAAAACCTTTGACAGCAGATTTGAGGTGAGGCTTTGCGATGCTCACACCCCTCTTTATGAACGGGGTTACAAATCTAAACAATTTAGAGAAAATAGACGCTATTCCGCGCCCGTAAATTACAGGCGCACCTGAAAATCCGGGCAGACCGTTACCAGCCTGCGTTTGATAATACCCTATAAATCTATTATTATCCTTTTTTTTTTTTTTTTTTTTGTTATGAGTTATGCAAGATCCTTGACAGGCCGGAAATGTAGCTTTACTATCGTTTTACCGTAGGTAAAGTTTACAGGCTCGTTCTGATCGGTTTTGATTTCAATATGGATATTTTCAATTTGTCTTCGTGCAACTGGAATATAGTCTGGTTTGTTAAAAGATAGGGTCACGATATCTCCGTAATTGCCCTCTATTTTCACAGTACGCAGTAGCGGGGAGTAGCTATCACCCACGAGCTGTAAGGCAGCTATATCAGAATAACAGAATAGATGATAACAGCCAGCCTTTATATCTGAAGGATATGGGGCAAATTTGCGCTCAAATCGTTGCCATACACCTGCTGGTACACCAAGCATATATGCGAGAGGCGGAAAAAACCTTAGTTGATATATTCCCCCAGCTGTGAATTCAAACTTTTTAACAATGGGATGATATTTTAGATAAATATCAGAGCCGATACGCCTCAGGCAGGCCTCAATCTCAGCTCTCAAAGTTTCAGCATGCTCATAAAACCCGGCGCGTATTTTGGTTTTAACCACGTTATCAGGCTCAGCATCACCCTTTCTCCTACATTCAAAATAAGCCTTATCATTAGGGAGATTAAGCCATGTATAGGGATATGAAATTTCAGTGAGAGCAACCTCCCATGCCCCATCGAGATTGAGATGCTGGGCGAGATCCACACGGAAACAGCTGCTGGTGTTAGTTTTAAATACATTCAAACTTGCATTTAATGGAAGCGTGACATAAAAACCCTGCGACCTGACAGTCATTGCTGACCCGTTACCAAGGTTACCAAGGTGCGTGTGTGGTCCGAAGTTTGTTATGCGATGGTTTTAAGCTCACTGGCTTTAACCCAGCTATTAAATTTCTCAGGCCAGCTCCTCCATTTGACCAGGAAATAAACCTGTCCCCTCTGTTTACGTTTTGAGAGAATTTTCTCTATGTGATAGAGCTTATCCTTGACAAGAGTGATTTTCTGCAGCTCATGCTCATAAAAACTACCGATAATTTCTTCCCCGTCATAATCTTTGATTTTATAAACGGGAGGATCTCTAGGTATGCATTGGTCAATAGTAAACACCTCGCTTGTGAATGTTTGCTCATACCGCTTATCAAACACACCTCTGACTTTAGAGAGCCTAACGTGATCACCTTTTTTAAATTTCATGGGGTTTTTTCTACAGCGAGAAGAGGTGCCATACAGGTTTTGAAATACTAAGGCTGTGTTGTCTGAATTTACTTGATTCGGGGTCATTTTTATGGAACGATGGTAACTACTGTTATAGCTGTCTAATAAATCTTGTAACACATCGATATATCTACGTGTATTTGCAGCAGTGAAATATCTATACATTTTACTTTTAAGAGTTCTATTAAACCTTTCACAAACTGATGCTTTTAGATCGCTCCCTGTAGCAAAATGATTTATACCATACTTTTTCATTAAAGATTGAAAACTGGAATTAAAAAATTCCTTACCGCTATCTGTTTGGAGTTTTTGTGGGATTTGGCCATGTTTCAAGACAGATTCAAATGCCTTAGTGACTTGAACGCCTGTTTTGTTTTTCAAGATTCTTGCATAAGCTTTTTTAGAGAAAACATCTATAACTGTAAGTAAATATTGATAGCCATCATTATGCTCGGCTAACGCTCTCATATCACAAAGGTCTGCTTGGTATTGATTAAGAGGTCTGGGGACAAACACACGGTTTCTCGGAAAGCGCAGGCGTGCAGCTCGGTGTAAGGTGTAAGCGTCTTGTCCAGAGAGGAATTTCAGTGCTGTTTGCGCGTTAATCTTTGTACCAGTTTCATCCTGTATGCTTTTAATCAATTTTTCCACACCACAAAAGCTACCAGGGTGAGCTGGGTCATAATATGCACGTTTCAATAGATTCTGCTCTGCCATGTGTGATCTTTCAAGTTATGTTTAACTATGGTTTTATTTCATTATGAGCGGCTAGTTTTATGTCATGTAACGAGTTTGCAAATATATTTTTTATTTGATATAATTAATAACATTATAGTTTGTTTCTTTTCTAGTGAAAAAAAATAATTAGTTTGATTTACTGCAACGCTTTTCCAAAAAAGTTTTATTTGATGTAATGGTTTTCCACAAACTATTTAATCTGATGTCATGGAAGCAAGAGATTTGAATGGGTGCGAAACAAATAACAAGATTGATTGTTGCAATGCTTTTCCAAAAAAGTTTTATTTCAGGTAATGGTTTTCAACAAACTATTTAATCTGATGTAATGAACAAAACAATAAACATGAACAAGAAAAGTTATAAAAACTAACAGAGAAAAACATTTAAAAGTAAAAAATAAGAAAAATAAAAAAACATGTTAAGAAAAATAAATGGTAAAAGAGGGAGAGAAGAAAAAACGATTACTAGGGGAGCCAAAGGGAGTATTTGTCATATAGTACTTTATCAATTGTGGTCCGGGTAACTTCTGTAATGCTTGAGTCAATTTCTAACAGTGCGGTCTCTATATCACGGGCATCTCGGAGTTCAAAGAGATATGCTTGGGCCACACCTCTGACTTGAGCCGCTGGTGGTGAAAAACCCTCTAACCGCAAAATTTGTAATAATGTGTTGGTGAAATGTCCATTCCATAATCTTCTGCTGAGTTCATCATAGTACTTGAAAAAGTAATATTTTTCCAGTGGGAAAAGACATGAATGTCGTCTTTGTGAGGGATGTGACACCTCACATCCTTGACAGACATCTTGTCTGTGTTTCTGGAGCAAGGAGTTAACGAGGTACTTTACAGTCAATTTTATAAGTTCAAAAACAGCAGTAGGGAGTAGAGTCGCGGCCTCATCGTTGTCTGCGGGCGAAGGCTCGTTGTCTTCAGACTCTCGGAAAAGAGCCCGGTGTAGCGAGATCCATTGGCGGAGTGGGTGGCGGTGTAGCGAGATCCATTGGCGGAGTGGGTGGTGGTGTAGAAGCAGCTGATGGTCGGAGGGATGATGGAGATAGAGAGCTGAGGGGTCCAAAGCTGTGGTTAGTCATGGTTGTTTTAAGTAGTGGATGAGAGAGCGATTGCGGTTTTTAAGGGTTAGGGTTAGGAGAAGGCGGGGTAAGGGGGGACCGGAAGTGGGGGTGGGGGTATGTTGACCGTGGCGGGTTATTTCCAACCATCACCAGCTCAGTTGTACTTTTACTCATTTTGAACAGGTTTAATATTGTCGCATTGTTCTCGGCCATCATGTTGAGCCAGTGCTGAGTCGGAATCCGAAGCAATGTGCTGAAAACCCCGGACTGGGAGTTTGTAAGGTCGATCACAAAATCATCTGTGCAAGCTTGCTCGCATGTTTGTCGACTAACTCTACATACCCATCTGCAAAATGGAGTGCTCTTGGTCTCCCACTGGGTGTATGTGACGGTTTTGGTCACCGTGTTTTCAGTCCGGAGTCGTTTGTGTTCTTGGGTGAATGGAGGGAACGAGTATTCCTCTTTGAAAACCCGATGCGTCTGTGTTTGCTGGTCTCTGGTTCGCGGTTGCTGAGAGCTGGTTTCCCGCACGCTTCTCTCTATTTCAGGGGTGGTAATGAGTGTAATAACCGCCCAGTCAGAGCTAGTAAAAGCGATCCGCGGTGTTAGCGGACCAAAACTTTCACCGGCTTTGAGCTGATAGAAAAAGATTTCACTCTGTGGTAGGCTGAAGGCATAACCCCAAAACCTGCCATTGTTGAGGCTGAATCTTTGCTCCAAACGGTTGGCCGCTGCTGTTGGCTGCACTCTGCAGAGATGTAGTCTTCTGAGTTCAGACGCCGTGGCGGAAGCTCTGTAGCAGTTTACAGGAGTTTGAGAAAGCACCGTTAGGTTGGTAGGTCTCACGGCCATGCTTCTTTGTGAAAAAAGAGAAAACTTGCTTGTTTTTTCTGAGAGAGAAAAAAACAGTTAAATTTAAGCTGAAATGTTAGATTATTTATCCTGAATGCCAGTAAGTGAATTAACCTATGGCTGAGAAGGTAAATCGAGCCTGGAGCGGATTGGCTAACCGGGGTGCAAAGGGAGCGGTGCAAGGGTTATGTGATTGGCAGCGGGGCGCAGTGAGGCGGAGTTGGTCTAAGGGGGGAATTTTCAAACGAGGTAAGCAGCGCATTCGGGGTCTGAGCGCGGAGCGAACAAGCAGGAAAAATTGTGCTCTGCAAGAAGTTGTGGATCGGAGATTAAGAGCGAGGTAGAACTTAGAGTGTGGGTTGAATTTTAGAGCTTGCTAGTAAGAGGGAAGTTTTTGAAGAAAAAAGAGTAAGGAGCTTTCCCAATGTTTTTGGATTATAGCGCTTTTTTTTTTTTGGGAATAGAGGGGTAGCTAACAAGTTATTCTAGGGTTTTGGAGAAATCGCGGAGAATTTTTTTTTAAAGGAGTTTTGGCTTTGTTTGGCTGAGCATGAAGGGAGCCGCGGGGCGCTGAATTTGAGAAAAAAGACTAAGGATTTTTTCAGGATTTCCCCTGTTATCGAATATAAGGTTTTGGGAATAGAGGGGGCACCCTAACAAGTTATTGTAGGGTTTTGGAGAAAACGCGGAGGGTTTTTTAAGGAGTTTTCCCTGCTTATGTTTCTAAGGAGGGTTAGGGGATCGCGAGTTTTTTCTGAGTATGAGTTTTATTCTAAATCTACAAATGCATATAAATCGAAATAAAGTTTTCCCCCAAGGCATGCAGCATGTGTTTGTGGCCATACTGAACGTTACAAAAGCACAAGTTTAACTAAACAATTTTAATATGGTTTAATACATTTTTAAACACATGAGCACGGAGCCCGAGAGAGCACGGTCCGGAGACACGGGCGCGCCCCCGCGCGCCCAGACACACAGCCTCGGGCGCGCGCGGGCGCGCGCACACACTCATACTGTCCCGCCACCAGATGGCGTTTTTTGAGCATAAAAAAATAAAAATAAAAATTTAATTGCTTAAAGAAATAAAAGAATGCTATTTTGATATATAAGAAACTTTCTAAATAATCAATTATATTTTTATGAATATCATATTTTTATTACTTAATTACTTCCTACTTCCGGAGCTCATGAATAATTAATGACCTGTCAGTTTGACGAAAGGGGTATAATATCACTCTCTTGTGTGGTATACAAGCTAACACCAGTAGAGGGCACCACCCCATGTTGTTTGTGTGTGTGTGTAACTCTTGGAAATAAAGGAGGAAAATATAACAGTTTGAAAGTGCAGGCAGATAGAAAGAGGCGAGTAGCCTGGGCAGGGTAGAAGTGGATACAGCTGTGGGTAATGAGAAAAGATGAAAAGAATGATTAACAACTTTTTCATTAAGTCCTAATCCATCTGAAATTCATAGCCAGTGCTCTGACACGGAGCCATCACCTTTTCAGGTTATGTCTAACACTGGTCCGGAAGAAGCATCAAATAATGAGCCAGATGCGACCGACTCTGAGCCAGAGCCCACTGACAGAAAAGTGAGTAAGTGTATACGAGACAAGGGGAAGCAAAGCCAGACCAACTAAACACAGGACAGAGACTATCAAAGTAAAACAGGAAAAACAACAACAGGTATGCGGAGACACGAGCTTGACACAAGACCTCAGACATTGCAAGAGGGAGGGAACACACGGGCAGACAGAGGAAGCACAGAACCAAAACCCAAAGAACTTAAAAAGTCTAAACCCAAATACATCATCAGAATAAACCAGAACATAAAATCATAATAATGATGAACACAAAATGCTGGGTCAAATGTCCCAGGACACTTGCTGTGCCTTCTTTCTGCCTCACCACCATGGGAAGCAGAGCTTTCAGTTGCTTTGCCTCAGCTGTGTGTAAACCAGCTGTGGAACTCTGTGGAACTCTCTACTCCCAGATATAACAAACATTCCCCCCATTCCCCCCACATTCTCCCCCAGTTTACATCTCAACTACTAACCCATCTGTTCAAATCTACATATTAACTGTGAAATTTGTTTATTTTATTGTGTAATTAATTTGATTTTTGTTGTTCTTCATTGTCATTGTTGTATTACGCATTTTATTCCATTATTAATAGTCCATGGGTGTCTTGATAGGTGCTTTTAAATAAAATGTATTATTATTATTATTATTATTATTATTATTGTTATTATTATTATTCCTCCATATAGATTTTTAAAGGGCACAAAGAAAAATAACATAAACATAAACAGCATAAAGTGCCCATTGGAAGATGTATTGGGGATCTTGGCTCAAGAGTTGGGAGTTCGCCTTGTAATTGGAAGGTTGCTGGTTCGAGCCCCGGCTTGGACAGTCTCGGTCGTTGTGTCCTTGGGCAAGACACTTCACCCGTTGCCTACTGGTGGTGGTCAGAGGGCCCGGTGGCACCAGTGTCCGGCAGCCTCGCCTCTGTCAGTGGGTGGATGACTGGATGTGTAAAGCGCTTTGGGGTCCTTAGTCAAATGACCCAGGACCCTGACAATCCTTTTTGCAGAGCTCTGCTCCAAATAAAGAACTTTGTCCTGACAAGATTGTTAGTAAATCATTAACAAACCAATATTGTCTGTTTGGACAGCAATTTTCAAAAACAAGTGAACATGTAAAATTGCGGTTTTAAGCGATGCAGTTGAAAAAATTGGGTGCACCTCACTTTTGGGCTGGTGTACCTAAGAAAAAAAGGTTAGGTGCACCAGTGCAACCATAGCAAAAACTTAGTCTTGAGCTGTGATCTAGCTACAGTCCCCTGTATGTTTATTTATTAATCAGATATAGCTAGCTCTGGATTCAGCTGTTCTAATGTTAAAAGAGAAAATTTCTAGTTTTAAAAGGGCAATGTTTTAATGGGATTTGTGTTTACATCTCTTTCTATTTCCTATAGAGGAGAAGCTTTCCAAGGTGCGGTCAGCCTTTGTTTGGAGGGTATCAACAGAACTCCTTAAACAGCTCCTTGAGGCCCTTGTAAGTGATGGTGTTTTAAATGAATTGGAGAAAGAATCGATACTGGAGAAGAACCCTGTCAGAGCAGATAAGGCACGCTGCTTCATTGACACAGTGAAGAAGAAAGGGGACAAAGCCTGCAGGATAATGATCAGACATCTTCAGACTGTAGATCTCTCTCTTTTCTATCAGCTACGTTTATACTCTGATCCATCTGTTCAGCAAGGTGAGTTCACTTTTTGTGTAAAAATGTTTTCTTTGCATGATTTGTTGAGATGTGAGAGTGTATAACCTCAGAATTCAATTTAAGAAAAAGCAGACAACAGGAGCTCAATTCTACAGCATACATAATAGACTATTGTCTATACCTAGTAACTTCAGGTGTACCCCGTATGTCAGTCTTAGGCCCTCTTCTCTTCCTAATTTACATCCTCCTTCTTGGTATAATTTTCCATAAATTTGATCTTAATTTTCTCTGTTTTGCTGATGACACCCAGTTATATCTCTCCTGCAGGCCTGATTCCTCTCTCCCACCTTCTTCCCTTAAAGAATGTTTATCCAAATTAAATTTCTGGTTCAGCTCTAATTTCCTTAAGCTTAATGAAGATCAAACTAAAATACTCCTTATTGGCACTTAATTTAACCTATTGAAGGCAAATCATTTCTCACTCACTATTGATAACTCCAGTTTTCCCCTCACCTCAGGTTAAGAGCCTTGGTGTCATCCTAGACAGTTCACTATCCTTTAAATCTCACATCAATAATCTCACATTCTGCCTATTTCCATCTACGCAACTTTAAAAGAATACCTCCTACTCTTTTCACCCAGTCTACGTCCATTCTTGTTCATAGTCTTGTTACCTCCTATAAAAATTCCTTCATAACCTTCAACTGGTTCAAAACTCCACTGCCCGCATTATTACCAGAACCCCCTCTTACTAGCACATCACGTCCGTTCTTCAGGAACTTCATTGGCTGCCTGAGAAATTCTGGATTGTGTACAAGCTTCTTCTGCTCACCTAAAAGGCCCTTCATAACCTTGCTCCTCCTTACCTTTCTGACCTGTTAAGCACTACCTCTTCTGCCCACTCACTTCAATCCTCTTCCTCCATCCAGCTTGCTGTGCCTTCTTTCTGCCTCACCACCATGGGAAGCAGAGCTTTCAGTTGCTTTGCCGTTTATTTTTTCTTGATCACAAGGTTTAAAACTACTTTAAAAAAGAACAGAAACACACAAAACTAAATCTGCCAGAGTGCCTGTTTTGGGTCAGTTTGGTGGTCACAAGTCCGGATAAAGAAGGAGGGTTGAAATTGTGACATTAAAAAAGCAATACTTGCTAAAATAAATGTGATTTTTCCAAAGGCATTTAGGGTGTTTTTTAATCAGTTTTTCTCTTTCACAATGTCATTTCTCTCTCTAACAGTGTCTGTTACAATGATACAGGCATGACCAATGATGCAAATTAGGCAATGATTTCATTTAGCGACTTCTAGCGACTTTTAGGACAGCCAATAGCAATTTTCCTTACTGAGTTGGCAACACTGGACTTTAACAGCAGGGTGGTACAGTTAAAATTTGTAAGATTTCTTCATTATTATAATTTCAGATCTGGACAGAATTTTTACAAAAAATATAATATATGTAAAATGGTAAATTAAAAACAGAAGAAAAAGAAATAAACATTTTTTTCCGCTATTTTAAATGATTTGTTCAGAGACTCTTCAAAGTTGTCAGCATCATCTTAAATCCAAGCTGAAGAAGAAGTTCCAGTGTGTGTTTGAGGGGATCGCTAAAGCAGGAAACCCAACCCTCCTGAATAAGATCTACACAGAGCTCTACATCACAGAGGGAGGGACTGCAGAGGTCAATGATGAACATGAGGTCAGACAGATTGAAACAGCATCCAGGAAAACCGACAGATCAGAAACAACAATCAGACAAGAAGACATCTTTAAAGACATACCTGGAAGGGATGAACCAATCAGAACAGTGCTGACAAAGGGAGTGGCTGGCATTGGGAAAACAGTCTTAACACAGAAATACACCCTGGACTGGGCTGAAGACAAAGCCAACCAGCACATCCAGTTCATATTTCCATTCAGTTTCAGAGAGCTGAATGTGCTGAAAGAGGAAAAGTTCAGCTTGGTGGAACTTGTTCATCACTTCTTTACTGAAACCAAAGAAGCAGGAATCTGCAGCTTTGAAGACTTCCAGGTTGTGTTCATCTTTGATGGTCTGGATGAGTGTCGACTTCCTCTGGACTTCCACAAAACTACAATCCTAACTGACCCTAGAAAGTCCACCTCAGTGGATGTGCTGCTGATAAACCTCATCAGGGGGGGACTCCTTCCTTTTGCTCGCCTCTGGATAACCACACGACCTGCAGCAGCTGATCAGATCCCTCCAAAGTGTGTTTCTATGGTGACAGAGATCAGAGGGTTCATTGACCCACAGAAGGAGGAGTACTTCAGGAAGAGATTCAGGGATGAGGAGCAGGCCAGCAGGATCATCTCACACATCAAGACATCACGAAGCCTCCACATCATGTGCCACATCCCAGTCTTCTGCTGGATCACTGCTACAGTTCTGGAGGATGTGCTGGAAACAAGAGAGGGAGGAGAGCTGCCCAAGACCCTGACTGAGATGTACATCCACTTCCTGGTGGTTCAGGCCAAGGTGAAGAAGGTCAAGTATGATGGAGGAGCTGAGACAGATCCACACTGGAGTCCAGAGAGCAGGAAGATGATTGAGTCTCTGGGAAAACTGGCTTTTGATCAGCTGCAGAAAGGAAACCTGATCTTCTATGAATCAGACCTGACAGAGTGTGGCATCGATATCAGAGCAGCCTCAGTGTGCTCAGGAGTGTTCACACAGATCTTTAAAGAGGAAAGAGGACTGTACCAGGACAAGGTGTTCTGCTTCATCCATCTGAGTGTTCAGGAGTTTCTGGCTGCTCTTCATGTCCATCTGACCTTCATCAACTCTGGACTCAATCTGCTGGAAGGACAACAAACAACCTCTATGTGGTCCAAATTATCTGAAAAACAAAAATCAGTAGAATCTGCAGAGTACCATTTCTACCAGAGTGCTGTGGACAAGGCCTTACAGAGTCCAAATGGACACCTCGACTTGTTCCTCCGCTTCCTCCTGGGTCTTTCACTGCAGGCCAATCAGACTCTCCTACGAGGTCTGATGACACAGACAGGAAGTAGATCACAGACCAATCAGGAAACAGTTCAGTACATCAAGAAGAAGCTCAGTCAAAATATGTCTGCAGAGAAAAGCATCAATCTGTTCCACTGTTTGAATGAACTGAATGATCGTTCTCTAGTGGAGGAGATCCAACAGTCCCTAAGATCAGGAAGTCTCTCCACAGATGAACTGTCTCCTGCTCAGTGGTCAGCTCTGGTCTTCATCTTACTGTCATCAGAAAAAGATCTGGATGAGTTTGACCTGAAGAAATACTCTGCTTCAGAGAAGGCTCTTCTGAGGCTGCTGCCAGTGGTCAAAGCCTCCAACAAAGCTCTGTAAGTAAATATGTCTTTGTACCTTCATTCTTAAAATCATGTTCCTACAAAAAAAAAAACCCAAAAAACAAACAAACAGTGTCCTCATTTCCAGGAACCTAGTTTTGTTTCAAAACATAAAAAAAAATGTTGTTAGCCCTATGACAGACTGGCGACCTGTCCAGGGTGTACCCTGGCTCTCGCCCTAAGACAGTTGGAGGGCAGCACAGTTTTACGGTGGTTAGAACTGTTGCCTCCCAGGAAGAAGGTCCTGAATTCAATTTCACTATCAGGTTCAGTTCTTTCTGTGTTGAGTTTGCTTGGTCTCCCCGTGTTTTCGTGGGTTCTCTCCGGGTACTCCAGCTTCCTCCCACAGACCAAAGACATGAACTAAGTGGGGGTTAATTGGAATCTACAGGCTTTACAGGCTTCTTTTAGAATTCTAAACCAAATGGTGGAGGAGCCTATGATGACTGGCTGCTGCCCTTCAGGATGTTTTATGAAATCAAAAAGAAAATGACAGAAAATGAAATGAGTCTCAACCAAATCCAGCATGTGATAAATTATTTATAACTAGATTTATACTAATCACAGATATTAGAATTAATAAAGTGACCAACAGTACTTTAGTAACTGTAGTACCCACACGCCCATGTCAGCAGACTCTGAACTAATGTCACTAAAACTACCTGCTCTTCACTCCATTTAGATATGTTGGTATAATTGTGTTTCTACAAATTTAAAGTGTTTTTCTTCTCCGGCATTTAAATTGTATGTATTTTTTAGTTAATTATACATTGTACTGTACACAGACTTATTATATTGATTATTATTGTCACAAATATTGTTTGGTTTTGTGCTTGTTTGTTTTTTTCAGGTTGAGCAGTTGTAACCTGTCAGAGAGAGGCTGTGAACGTTTGTTATCACTCATCAGCTCCCAGTCCTGCAGTCTGAGAGAGCTGGACCTAAGTACCAACAGCCTGAAGCATTCAGCAGTAAAGCTTCTGTCGAATGCAGTGGAGAGTCCGCACGCCAAACTGAATATTCTGAGGTCAGATCAATTTTTTTTGGTTTGTTTATTTCTTTGTTTGTTTGCTTTTTTGTTTTTATCAACTGACAAAATTAACCTATCCAACAATTTAGCCAGTAAAAGTTAACTTTATCCATTTATTGTTGTTTCTTAGCATTTTCAATCATTTCTAAGTTAAAGAGTTTTACTAACCTGTTCAGTTCAAGATAAGAGGATTCTTTAAAATACAGGATTAGTTATTGAACCCTGATCCCACTTTAACAACAGTCTCATGTTTTTATTTTCAGACTCAACGTCTGTGAACTCTCATTGGAAAACTGTGAAGCTCTGTCCTCAGTTCTCAGCTCTCGATCCTCTTGTCTGAGGGAGCTGGACCTGAGTATCAAAAACCTGCAGGATTCAGAAGTGAAGCTTCTGTCTGCTGGACTTCAAAGTTTAAACTGTAAACTGAATGCACTGAGGTTAAAGCAAATGACTTTTTTTAAAAACAATTAAGTAATTTATCCAAGTTCATGCATATGACGATGTATGTTAAGTTTAAAAAAAAAAGATGAGATATACAATTCTGAAATATATTAACAATCTTTACATGAGTATTTGTCTTGTTTTGTTTTTTTCAGACTGAGTGGCTGTAACCTCTCAGAGACAAGCTGTGAAGCTCTGTCCTCAGTTCACACTTCTCAGTCCTCTAATCTGAGAAAGCTCGACCTGAGTAATTCTGACCTGCAGGATTCAGCAGTGAAGCTTCTTTCTGCTGGAATAAAGAGGTCACATTGTACAGTGGAAACTCTCAGGTCAGGATTCAAGCTTTTCCACAGATGCTCATTTAAAATGTGATTCATATTATTGCATAAGCAGGTAACCTTTAAAGAGCTGTCAAGTGAACATGTATTTACATTTGAGTGGATTATTAGACACTGAAATACAGTGTAAAACTTTTCATAATCATGTGTTTGTTTGTTTAAAAAAAGGAATTCACTGGCTAATTTAGAGATTTAGGCCTCGTTTGTGCCCAAAATATATAAATGTGATTTCTTTGGGAATAAAATGTCCAAATTACATGTTTTAGTGTCTATTGGGCATTAATGAAATTATTATGTCTTTAATGACATCACATTTCGATATTTAGGGGGTTACTGGTGTTATTGCTTCACTGTTTGTGTCTTCCTTGCAAAGAAAAATCTTGAATTTTACAATCATATTTTAAAAGCTATTTTCTCAAAAAAAGATTTGTATCTGACTCTCTGAGTCAAACGTCGTCACTTCAGCAGGACTAAAATTCAAATCTTCCAGCATGATTCCTATGATTCTATGTTATGCAGGTTTTTCACAGAGCTGTTGGATATATTATAATTAGATTTTTTGAAGATTTCCATCCTGAAAATATAATCAAATTTACTATGACTGTCTGGAAAACAAGACTGTCACTTCAATCTTCACCACAGGGCACTGTTGCCTGCATCGTCCACATCTTATTGAATCCTCTCTTAGCTCAAAACATGTGTCAGTGATTTGTCCGCCAGATAAAACCCAATTTTGGGGTTAAAAATATGAATACAAGTGTTAACCCAACTGACTAAAAAACAAACCAAGGCAATGTTTATACAACAAAAGTATGATTTTGAATTTTGTTTTACTTATATATTTATTTTAAATTGTACAGTATATTACCAGTACCTTAAAAATCCATTGTCCAGAAGCAGGTGTGATAATATTAAAATACAGAAAATAAAATTAAAAGTAGTGTAAAATTAAACATCATGGTTCTCGTCACTAAGTTTTTAAGTCAACATCTTATATAATATCAAAATATGCAATTGAAAATTTATTTTTACATATTAAGTGATTAAAATCGTGTTCAGAGTTTTTGTCAACACCATCAAGTAAAAAAAAAAAATCAGGAATTATTGTGGGTAGCTTACACTCTGGGGACCCTTTTACCAGTTCCTGTTTGATACATATGCCATGAGGTCACTGCTGTCATAATTTTTTTGTTTTTATTTCATTTATGGTATACCTTTCTGATAAAACTCTGTGTCACAACCATAGTGCATCAACACCAAAGTTGATGTAATGCAATATTTAATTATTTTTATGTAAAAGGAGTTTCATTTAGGTAGATTGCAGAGGCCATAAGCATCTGATGAAAAACAAGATGGCTTCTGTCAGAAAAACATGTGTTATGAGAGAAAGTAGGGTATTTTGTCAGCACCATCAGATGTCAACACCATCAGGATTTTTGTCTGACGGTGTTGACCCTTTTTCTAATGGTGTTGACAAATGCCACAAAAGTTTGCTAGTCATCAATTATATTAAGTTCTTTTTTATTAATAATTCAGTCATATTACTTACTGTGTATTTTACTGATATTTCTACTTTACAGGTGTGTCGAATATTATCGAATTTGACCCATCTTGAATCTCATTGTTTATGTATACATTATTAACCCTTTAAGACCTACCATAGAACCAAGTCCGCCAGAGCTTATATTATATTTTTACATGCTGTGGTGCCATTTTTGGGAGCATTTCAAGTTGCTATACATCAATACAATCAGTATAGCCCAAATTTTAATAATATGTATGCATTAAGTGCATAGAAATTACATAAATTGCAAGAAAGTGCAATAAACTACAAATATTTTTTAAATCGTTTTTCTTTTTTTTTAACATATATTTCTAGTTAGAGAAATTTAAGAGGCTTATCCCTCAAAACTGTAAATACAAAAAAGTTGCACAAAATAGTTTCCCACCACAGGAAATTTATTTTGAGTGTCTTCATAGTTTTATTTTTGAAATACACCAATTTCTATACACTGCAGGAAAAACGGAAAATAAATATTATAGTGCAAATTTGCAAAAAAGCAGCATATGCATGAAAATAAACTATTTCCAGCAGTGCAATATGAGTCCTAAGCATCCCAGAAACGACACAGAAAGTCCAACATAACTATTAAAAACACAAGTATAGGCTCATGAGGCCCCGATGGTAAAAAACTACATTTCCGCAAAATGACATCACTTCCGATTTCAGGCAGTGCTGGTCTGATGGTTGGCTCTCTCTCTAATATTGTGGAGTGTTAACGTACACTGTTAAACAATTTGAGATGACTGTTGTTGTCTGTTGGGAATTTTCACTTATAAACAAGTTAAATTAAATTTAATGGCTGGAAATGGATAGATGTTATTGTATCTGACCAACAGAAAATCACTGTTCACATATGGATTGTTGTTGTGTGTGTCTGCAGTCTTTCAGGCTGTCTGATCACAAAAGAAGGCTGTACTTCTCTGGCCTCAGCTCTGAGCTCCAACCCCTCCCATCTGAGAGAGCTGGACCTGAGATACAATCATCCAGGGCACTCAGGCATAAAGCTGCTGTCGGCTGGATTGAAGGATCCAGGCTGGACACTGGACACTCTCAGGTATGGAGAGAATGTCTGATAGAGGAGGAAGAACTGGAAACATTTCCTGTATCCTTCACTCACTTCCTTTTTGTTTCCAGCAGGTGAGACATGAACAGTCACACATGCAAGACAGACACACTAGTCTAGCCCGGATAGTACATGGATATTTATCTCCAAGGAGTGTGTTTGCAGGAACATTTATGATAACTCATAAATCATGTTGAGAATTTAATTAAAATTAAAACTACAGTTAGGTCCATAAATATTTTGACAGAGACAACATTTTTAAATTTTGGTTACTACAGGGAATTTTAAATAAAAAAAACTGAGATGTAGTTGAAGTTCAGACTTTCAGCTTGTGCTCAGTAGGTTGAACAAAAAGATAAAAATGTGAGGAACTAAAGCATTTTCTTAACAAAATCACTTAATTTCTGGGGCGCTTAAGTAATTGCACGAATTAACCCTCTGGGGTCGCCGGACGCGCCGGCGCATCAAAATCACATGACCAATTTAAGATGACACAGCTACAAAATGCATCGAGTCAAAGTCTCCATTTCAACTTGGGGTTAAAAGTGGGGACTTCAAACTACATACCACTTTTAGAATTGTGTCGATGGGCCACGTAAAACCAGAGTTATGATAAGAAATACACATGATATTTTTTTCTGAAAAAAACAGTGGTGTTTACAGCGGGAAGAATGGTAAAACGGTGTTTTCTACAGACAGCACTAGCAAACACTCTCCGTTTGTGAGTGAAAAAAGAAAAAACACCCCTTCCCTATTGGTGTTAGAGTTTACCATGTTAGCCAATTGCAAAAATGATATAGCAACATGTGACATTTGGTTGTTTAGGGAGAAGGGGGAGTTTTTAGGAGCAACACCCGCGACGGAAAGCGGGCGAGCGAAAGAAAGAGAGAGAGAGAGTTTTCATATGTGAGACATTAGTGACGTTTAGCGTGTTTGGAGGCTGTAGTTAGTGTGTTGTGTAGTTATTGTTTTGTTTTGTTTGTCAGTTATACTGCTGAGTGTCACATTTGCTCAAAAAAAAATCCATCAAAGGCAGATTCCAGTGTAAACGCTGTTCCCACATGGAAAACTTTCAGGTGTTCTTCGATGCAGAACACCTGACTGTCTAGCATACTCCCTACAGTTGAAAATTACTTTCCGCTTTCTTTCTTTTCCTCTTATTTATTTCTTTTTGTCTACTTAGTTAGTTTATTTAGTTTATACTTCTTGTGTTGTCGAGAAATTTTTATCCATGTTTGGACTAGAAACTCTTTGTAAAACTACTGAAATGACCACGACGCCACACTGCCCCTTTGTCTATAGCCGGGACCTGCTGCTGGGACTAAGACAGCATAGCCATGCCGGTGTTCAGCATGAGACCTCCGCGTTGATCAAGATCAACTGCGGCTGCAGAGCTGGGAAAACACGAAGACTGAGGAGGAAAAGATTCCGTCCTGCTCTCCCATCAGTAGTGACCTGCAATGTCAGATCGCTGATTAATAAAATGGAAGAGATCGCAACGCTAACAAGGACAGAGAAAGTTTTCTGAGAATGCAGTGTTATATGTTTCACGCAGACATGGCTGCACAAAAACATCCCGGACCAGGTGGTGGATATAAACAGATTTACATGTGTGAGAGCAGTCAGGGACCCAGGCAGCAGCGAGAAGAATAGGGGAGGAGGATTCAGTCTTTATGTTAACAACTGCTGGTGTTCCCCCAGTCACGTTATCATGAGGATGGCTGTGTGTAACAAACAAGTCGAACTGTTAGCAGTCGGTCTTCAACCATATTATTTACCGGGGGAGTTTTCCCTCATTATCGTCATTGTTTACATCATCCCTGACGCCAATGTGGCGCAGGCATATGATGTCATCAGCTCTGTGACAGCGGACCTACTAAATCGTAGTCCCTCTGCGTTTATGGCTATAACGGGTGATTTTAACCACACAAACCTCTCCACTGTTCTACCTACATTCAAGCAGTATGTGAACTGCAATACAAGAGACAATAAAACACTAGACGTGTTTAATGCCAATGCTACTGAGGCATACACCTCCAGCCCTCTCCCTCCTCTGGGCAGGGCTGATCACAACCCAGTCTACCTCCAGCCCCTTTACAGACCTGCCATTCAGAGACAACCTGCAGCCATAAAAACCATTACAACATGGACAAGGGAGTAGGAAGAGACTCTGCAGGGATGCTTTGAGTCAACGGACTGGGATGTTCTTTGTGATTCTCATCAAGACAATATTGACAAGGCCCTCAGGTGCTGTGCTTCCCAGCTGTCTGGAGTTCTACAACGCATCTTCAACATGAGTCTGGAAATGCAGAGAGTCCCATCACTCTGGAAGACTTCCTACCTGGTTCCTGTCCCTAAAAAGATCAACCCGTCGACCCTCGGTGACTACAGGCCTGTGGCTCTGACCTCACATGTCATGAAGACGCTAGAGAGACTCATCCTGAAACATGTGCGTCTGCTCGTGGAGCCCTGGCTGGACCCCCTGCAGTTTGATTATCAACCTCGTATCGGTGTGGAGGATGCCATCATCTACCTGCTGGACCAGGCTTATTCTCATCCAGACATTGTTGGGAGCACTGTGAGGGTCATGTTATTTGACTTCTCTAGTGCTTTTAACACGATCAGACCATCACTGCTGGGGAATAAGCTCACAAGTGGACGCCCCACTGGTAGGTTGGATTACAGACTATTTAACAAGTCGACCACAGTATGTACGACTGAAGAGCTGCCGCTCAGATAACATCCTGAGCAGCACAGGGGCGCCGCAGGGGATGGTGCTATCACCCTTCCTCTTCACCCTCTACACATCTGACTTCAGGTACCAATCTCAGTCATGTCATCTGCAGAAATTCTCGGATGACTCTGCCATTGTGGGCTTTATCAGGGATGGACAGGAGGAGGAGTACAGGAGTGTGGAGAACAGCTTTGTCAAGTGGTGTGAGCTTAACCACCTACAACTTAACATCACAAAGACAAAAGAACTGATTATGGACTTTAGGAAGCAGGCTCCTCCTTCTAACCCTGTCACCATCAGAGGGGCTGATGTGGAGATTGTTGAGGACTACCGGTACCTGGGGGTACACTTGGACTGTAAACTGGACTGGACCAAGAACACCAATGCTATCTTCAAAAAAGGGCAGAGCCGGCTTTTTCTACTGAGTCAACTCAGGTCCTTCAATGTTGATAGGAAAATGCTGACCAAGTTCTATCACTCGGTGTTGGAGAGTGTTGTGTTTTTTGCAGCTGTGTGCTGGGGAAGTGGGGTGAAGACAGCTGATGTCAACAGGCTGAACAAACTGATTAAAAATGCTGTTTCTGTCCTGGGTGTCAGATTTAACAACCTGGAGGAGGTGTCTGAGAGGAGAATGCTAAAAAAAGCTTCTTTCTATCATGGACAATGCACCCAATGCACGCCCCCATGATGGACCATTGGAGCAAACACAGCAAAAGACTCATTGCCCCAAAATGCAGAATTGACCGCAACAGTAAATCCTTTGTGCCGGTGGCAATAAGACTGTATAACTCTTCCTCACTCTCTAGGTGATTTTCCTGAGACGATTACCAATGTTATTCTTTTCCTTTTCAGAGCATGCAATATTACCCAACAGTAGCTTATTGAATATTGAATATTTGTTTCATCCCCCCATCAAACGCTGCTACTTCCTTTATTCTATTGCGCAATACTATGTCACTTTCTAGAATCACCTGCACTGAGAGTTAAGTCATTTATTCTCCAGGATACAGTCATTTATATTACTTCGTTAGAGATATTTTTTTAATACTTTATCTTTATTGATTTTCATCTTATTTTACATACAGAACTAAAGAGGGCAAGGGAAACCAACACATTCACATATGTTCACATATTCCAAAATACACAACGCCTTGTTTTACTTACAGATATTACACAGGTGCATGTCCCATTCAAACAAATTTGCAGCTGTCCCTCTGCATCACAGAGGTATCAGTTTCTAGTCTCTTGACGTATAACAATCCCATCGGTCCCAAAGTCTCTCTCCTTTCTCCTTCTGTAGCCGCAGTGAAAGGGTAATCAGTTCCATATGATGAATTGTGTTAATAATGTCTATGACCAGCTTCCGTGTGGGGGGGCTTGTCTGTAACCAACACTTAGTAATTGCCTTTTTGCACGCAATCATAATTATTTTCAGTAAGTATGAGTCTCTGTTTTTTATATCCTCAGGGATATTCTCAAGGTACATGGTACTAAAGGAGAAGTCCAGTGTTACTTCCAGCACATCCATCACCATTTGTTTAATCTCCTCCCAAAAGGTCTTCAGTTTAGGGCATGACCAGAAGACATGGAAGCAACCTGCAGCGACCTCCCCGCACTCCCATGAAGCGCCTGAACCACTTATTTTGGATTTCTGCTTTGGTGTGATGAAGAATCTAATTAAATTCTTCCATCCAAAATCTCGCCATGTTAAAGAATTTGTGGTAGATAACACATTCTTCCACATCCGCAACCAATCTTCCTCTGAGATAGTTATACCTGCTTCTTTTTCCCATCGATGACTGACATATCTTGTTGAGGTCGTTTTTATGGCTGTAAAACTTCTATATATTTTGCCTATAGTACCTCTTATAATGTTCTCACCCTAAGCATCCATAAATATTTGGATCACCCCACTAGCATCTGCGTCAAGCATTCTAATTTCCTTCCGGAAGAAGCTCTGAACCTGTAGGTAACGATAAAAATCTTCCCTGCCGATCTCGTAAATCTGACACGTCCTCAAAATTGATCAGCTCCCCATGCTTAACTATCTTACAGATTGCAGTGATTCCATGCCTGGACCACTCCCTGAATTTATGGTCTAACAATGCTGGAAGGAAGCGTGGGAGATACGCTGGCCATCCCAGCAACCCTATTTCCCTATTAAGACCAAAAATTTTAATCACATCTGCCCATTTTTTCAGGGAAAAACTTACACATAAATTTTGCACCTGATATGCCTGTGGCAAACTCTCAAGAGACCCCAGAACAGACTGTATTGGGAAATCCATCAAAGAAAGCTCAATGTCCTTCCATTTTGCCTCAAACTTAGAGTTACACCAGCACACTAGAGGTCTGATCTGGGCTGCCAGATAGTAATCCTCAAAGCACGGTAGAGCCATGCCTCCCCACTCACCAGGCAGCTGCATTGTTGCATATTTCACTCTCGGCCTTTTATTACCCCATATGAATCTTGAGCAATGCATATCCCATCCCTAAATTGTTTTTCTGGAACCTCAACTGGAAGTGTTCTCCTGTTGTTGCCTCCTGAGTCTCCATGATAATAGCCTAGCAGCTTCGGTCCTGCCTCATACCACCGTTGTCTATTATATTTTATTTTTTTTTCAATTTCCTCACTTAAAATTTTGTGGATCTCCTGTTTAACCAGCCTCAACTACTCCAATACCTGGGGGCACCTTGTAACGGTGTGCAGTTGTTCCAATTTTTCCAAATTTTCCTGGAAATCTGACAGCTTTTTTGCTCTCACCTTCTTTAGGACTGCACATTTTGCAATAATTTTACCCCTAAGGTATGCCTTAGCCACATCCCATAAAATTGTAGGATTAACTGTTCGATTGTCATTGAGTTATAAATATGTTTGTAACTCCTGTCCCATTTCTCTTTTAAACGAGTCATTATTTAACAGACCTGTGTTAAGCCTCCATAAGGTGTTTTTGGGGCTAGCTTTAAACCCAATCTTCATAGTTAATCCCGAATGATCAGATAAATCTCTCTGTCCTATTATACAATCCTTCACTCTGTGGAGATCTTTACTAAAAGTAAAGAAATAATCAATCCTCGAGTACATATCATGTCTCGCTGAATAAAATGTAAATTTGCGTTCATGTTTGTGTAAATATCTCCATATATCTATAAGCCCCAACTCAGATAACATTGTTTTTACTTGTTTCTCTAATTTAGTTCCCCTCCGGTCTCGGCTAGTTGTATCCCATTTTGGATGGAGAAGTTAATTGAAATCTCCTGCACATATACATGTACCAACACTTTCTGCGGCAATAAGACTGAATATCTCCTTAAAGAACCCTGTACTACTACCAGGGGGTGCATATATATTACACAGCGTGACGTCTTCCTGTTCCATTTTCCCTTTCACCAACACAAATCTTCCCTCTTTATGTTCTCCAGAAAACTCAAAACCAACCTTGTTCGGTATCAGAATGGCCACTCCTCTTTTTTTGCCAGATCTATGTGAGGCATAATAAATATTTTTGAATCCCATTCTCTTCCATTTCTCATGTTTCCAACTTATTTTCCTGCACCAACATAACAATACTCAGAACACATAATAAACACACATGAACAAAGACAGAACTTGTCTTAACCAAATAAACCAGGTCTTCCATAAGAGAGGTTTTTTTCTCTCTCCTCTCAGTCTGGGGGAAATGCCACAGTGTGGGGCCCCTCTTGTTTCATATTTTAAAGGAAAAAGGGAAACTAAAAAACAAAAACAACAAACATATGAGTCACCTGCATTGGACCCTCACCACTCTATGATCAAAGGGAGATCGACGTGCCATATTCCATCACGGCCAGGGGAGGAGGCCATCCAACCATATACCCCCCTGTATTGATCAGCAGCCCGGTGCACCTGTTGTTCCGTTGGTCTTATGTTCATCTTAACAGCGAAACGGGGCGGGTGGGGCACAGGTGTTACTCCTCCGTACCGACATCCTCCGTGCGCTGGAAAACCTTCAGCTTTTCCCGTGCGCTCCCGCATAGATCAGCTGTATTCCTGGCGCGCCGCGGCCCAACCACGCTCGTCGGTAGGATAGTGCTGATCATCTCCGCCGTAATGCCTTTGGGCTTTCTTGTGGCCACCGGTCCCACCGTGTATCCGCGTCTTCTTAGATCCGCCGCAGCTTCCTCCGCGTTATTGTATAGGACCATTCCCGAGTCAAAATGAACCCGCATTTTAGCAAGCGGGGTCTGGAACCGGATGGCGTTTTCTTTAAGTACTTTTTTAACCGGGCCATACTCTTTTCTCTGCATTTGTATTTTTTCGGCATAGTCGTGATCAAACAAAATCCGTTTCTCCTTTATATATACAGGCTTCTTCCATGCAGCGCGTAGGATGTGTTCTTTAATATTGAACTTTAAGAAGCGCACCACCGTTGATCAAGGGGGCGCCCCCGGCGGCGGCTGCACTCCCAGCGCCCGGTGAGCTCTCTCTATCCCTAGGTTCTTCTCGCTGCCCAAGTCCACACCGTCCCCCAACTCCGATATCATCATGCTTTCCACATACCTTAGCATGGAGGTGCCTTCTATGTTCTCAGGGATGCCATATATCCGTATGTTATTATGGCGTGAGCGCCCCTCCAAATTCGTAACCTTCTCTTGGAGCTGCCTCTGGTTATCCAGCAGCTGAACAATGGCATCCCTCAGTCCAATGTCCCATTTCTCCTTCCCTACCATGTTTCTTACCATTTCTTCCAGACGTTTCCTCACCTCCTCGATCCTGCTTGTGGCAGTGGTAACCTGTTGATTTATCTTGTGTGTTAACTCGCTCAGTTGGGCTTTCATGTCCTCTTTCAAACTTGTTCTCACAAGCGATAGCTCCTTCTTCATCTCTGCCTTAAGGTCTTGCATGCCCTCCACCAGTACTTCACTCACCACCTGTCTGAGGGGGCCTAGCGCTGATGTTGTGGCCTCCGCCGCCATCTTCTCGCCCTCTTGCTCAGAGCGTGTTTCATATGTCTTACTCTCAAGTCGCGTTTCTAAGCTTCGGCCTGGGGCTCGTCCCTTCTTATTTTTATCTTCCACTCATTATTCTTGAGGGGAAAGTCGCTTTTAATGAATTATATTCTTGAATTGCAGATTATTTTAGCTATCGATGCAGGAGCTCCTGTTTATGCTGCTACTCTCGCCACCATGACACCGGAAGTCCCCTCGTTAGAATTATTTGATACTATGTCTTGCACTATCCTACCACTGTATATTACTGTAAGCAATAAGCAACCAGCAGAACTCCCATCCAAACGCAGTGCACATTATAGCTGGGGACTTCAACCATGCTGATTTAAGGTCAGTATTCCCCAGATTTGAACAGCATATTAAATGTGCAACGAGGGGGAAAACACATTGGATAAAGCCTACAGCAACATCCAAAAAGGCTACAGAGCAACCCCTCTACCACATCTAGGTTTGTCAGACCACATGTCCATGCTGTTGATCCCTGCATACACTCCCATTAGGAGAAGAGCCCCCCCAGTCACAAAAACTGTGAAAACCTGGCCAGAAGGTGCATCACATCAGCTGCAGGACTGTTTTGAAAACACGGACTGGAGCGTGTTCGAACATCAGGACCTTGAAGAGCACACAACATCAGTGCTCTCATATATTAACTTCTGTGTCAACAGTGTCACTGTGGACAAACGTCTCCGGGTGTATTCCAACCAGAAACCCTGGATGACTAAAGAGGTCCAGGTCCTGCTGAAGCAACGTGACGCCGCTTTTAGATCCGGTGATGGTATGCAGTACAGTGCAGCCAGATCTCAGTTGAAAAGAGGCATCAGAGAGGCCAAGGCAGCGTACAAGAGAAGGATCGAAGACCACTTCACCACCAACAACTCACGACAGGTATGGCAGGGAGTTCAGCACTTAACCAACTACAAAGCTGGCAATACCACGTTGACTGAGGGTAACGCGGAGCTTGCAGAGGAGCTGAAGCACTTCTTCGCACGCTTTGAGGTGAAGGGACCAGAGGCAGCAGCAGCAAAAACATCGGACAGCAGCAGCCCAAGCCTCATAGTGCAGGAATATGAGGTGAGGCGCACACTGAGGGGAGTGAACCCCAGGAAGGCCACCGGACCAGATGGGGTAACCGCAAAGGTCCTAAAAGAGTGTGCAGACCAGCTGGCTGGGGTCTTCACTAAGATCTTCAACACTTCACTGTCCCAGTCCTGCATCCCGCCGTGCCTAAAGTCAGCCACAATTGTCCCACTGCCAAAGCGTACTAACATTAGCAGCCTCAACGACTACCGACCAGTTGCTCTAACACCTGTTATAATGAAGTGCTTTGAGAAACTGGTCCGACGTCACATCATGTCCTGCCTGCCACCCACACTCGACTGAAGAAGGAGCTGCTGACCGTCTTCTACCGCTGCTCCATTGAAAGTGTGCTGACATATTGCATCGGTGTGTGGTTCTCCAGCTGCACCACAGCACACAGAAAGGCACTCCAGAGGGTCATCAACATGGCCCAAAAAATCATTGGACATCCTCTTCCCTCCCTGAAGGACCTGTACAGCACTCGCTGTCTCAAGAGGGCACGCAGCATCCTACGGGACTGCACACACCCAGGACACCGGGTGTTTAAGCTGCTGCCGTCTGGCAGGAGGTTCAGGCTGCTGAGGTCCCGAACAAATAGACTCAAGGACAGCTTTTACAACAGGGCAATAGCCCTGATCAATGTAAATAGCTGACCTCCCTGGACTTTTTAGGGGGAGGTAACAATGTTTAAAACGATAACAATAATATTTATATTTATAACAAGGTGCAATAATAATTAATGTGCAATAATAACAGTGTGCAATACAAATACACTTATTCTTCTTTTTTATACTAAGTTAATATACTGTGTTGTGTTGTTTGTTACGTTGTGATGTGTCATATCGTGTCGTGTTGTGTTATATGTAGTGCCGACGTAGGACAGTTTTTCCAATTTCATTGTACTACTGTACTATGTATGACTGTGCAATGACAATAAAGAGTTATCTTATCTTATCTTATCTTATAGTACTATTCTTATTGTATATATTGTATATCTTATTTATCTGTTTCTCTGTCTCTCCTGCTGCTTTGAGCATGTACATGACAAAAGAATTTCCCTCAGGATAAATAAAGTTATTCTTATTCTTAAATAGATTTAAATGGTTTTATAAAAAACGCCTGAGGCCTTGGCTGCATTTTTAGGTCAATAGTACCATATACCTTTGTTGTTTGCAAAACTCGTGCATAATTTTTTGAAATATACCATTTCTATTTGTATTTCAAGTTATGAAAATGATTTAAACATGTTTGTGCGTTTTACAGTAAAAATAAATTTACGTTTAAAAAAATAAATAAATATAAGTCTACTCGGATTTTGAATTTTTTTGTCTGAATTTACGTAAACTGTGCTAATATAGTATACTAAAATGAAAAAAATAACTCAAATTTCAGATATTTGAGGTTGTGATGAAAAAAAATTGATACCAAACAAGGCAAGAAAAACATATTTTAAATGTGAAATATAGAGGTAAAATCAAAAGTAGTCAAAAACGGCCAATTATACCCTGGACCCCAGAGGGTTAAATAAGTGAAAATAAAATGTTCATTTCTAATAGAGCTTGGAAAGAAAAGCATCTGGACTTCTTTAAGTTGCTTGAAGACGTTTCACCGCTCATCCGAGAAGCTTCTTCAGTTCTAAGGTTTAATGGTGGTGAGTCCCAGATTTAAGCCCTAATGAAGTGCCCCTAAAGAGGGACATGTAAGTGAGTAAGTAAACTTTATTTATATAGCACCTTTCACAGACATATGTCACAAAGTGCTGTACAAGGTAAAAACATAATACAGTCATAAAATACACCATGAAAACCCTGGTCTAATTAAAAGCTTTTTGAAATAAAAATGTCTTTAGCTGCTAAAGGACCCCCTACTAGTTGTTTAGAGTGGCCAGTAGAGGTCAACCCACCCAGTGTTGCCAACTTAGCAACTTTGTCGCTATATTTAGCGAGTTTTCAGACCCTCTTAGCGACTTTTTTTCTAAAAAGCGACTAGCGACAAATCTGGCGACTTTTCATGGTGTTATTGGAGACTTATTTATGACGACTTTTTGACGTGAAAGCGGGTATCGCTTTTACTCTCAACAAGCAGCGGGTGCTGCCGTGGGCACCTCGCCCGTTCCAAAGCACGGGCGGAGGATAGTCCTCCCCCAGCTTCTATCAGGGCATAAGATGTTCACACCTATGCGTCCAAAGTGCCAAAGAATCGCGCATGAGCGAAGTCGCTGCTCCCGCACTGACTGTAACGCAGTCAGTTCTTCTTTAACTGTTATGCTGTTTTGTGTATCACAAGGTTTAAAACTACTTATAAACACACACACACACACACACACACAAAGTAACTCCACCAGAGTGCCTATTTTGGGTCACTTTTGCCGGTCCAAGCCCAGATAAAGGAGCAGGGTTGGAATTGTGACATTAAAAAAACCAATAATTGCTAAAATAAATTTAATTTGTAGTTCTAAATAAATTCTAAATGCATGTAGGACGTTTTTTACTCCACGTTCCTCTGACAATCCCTGTTACCTTCAACCTTGTGAAGTCAATACAAGAGTCTGCACTATCCTCGGTGTCTTTATTGTCTCCCTTCTGAACATTCATCCAGCCGACACTCCGGGGGGTGGTAGCTGCAAATCTGAACTAGCACCTTACAGTCCTCCCAGTCCAAGCTATCTACCCAACACTTATACTGACTGCTAAGTACAATTTTACATTGACACAGAGATCATACAAATCCACTATTCTTAAAATCAAAAATTCTTAAATTCACAGATCTGGTTCATTTTCTCACTGCACAAATTATGTATAAAGCAATAAATAACCTGCTTCCTGACAATATTCTAAAACTGTTTTCTAAAAGGGAACGGGGATACAATTTGAGGTGGGAATTAAATTTTAAACATCCTTGTATCCGTACAACATTAAAAAGTTTTTGCATTTCTGTGTGTGGAGTGAAGCTGTGGAACAGACTAAGTAAAGATATGAAGCAATGTCCAAGCATGGCGCAGTTTAAAAAGTGGTTTAAGGATATGGTTTTTACAGGGTGCAGGGAGGAGGTAGAGATTTTATAGGGTGTTTTTGTCCAATTGTTTCATGTGTGCGGGTGCACGGGTATGTTGGTATGGGTATATATATATCTGTAGGTTGTGTATCCTTTGAGGTGTTACTGGGGTTATTGAAACACTAACACTAATGCGGTTATGGTGTTAATGTCCTTTTAACGCGATTAACGCTGCCAGTACTACTTTAAATCCATCACAGTATGGCAAACTAACCTGTCTATCCTGCACTAACCTGCAGAGGATTTTCATGCAGCCTGTTTTATTTTGTGTTGTAAACTAGTGCTGGTACAAAGGGTCCAGGCGTACCAAGTTTAATTTTTATTACCAACTAGTCATGACAGCAAGCTCTTCAGCAGTGTCTATCTTCCTGTGAGACATAACCCATTATGTACTGGGATGACGTCACCAGCAAACATAAAGGAGCAATCCGACTCCAAAACTGACTTATAGCAATGAGCTGTGTTCAGGATCAGCATGTTAAACATATTGCAGAATATTACACAACCTTTAAATGATGCAGTTAGTCTAGTTTAGTTTGTTTTCAGCACGTTTCACAATATTTCTAGCCTCAAATCAGTTTGATGTGTAAAGGCACGCAGTGACGCGAAATAACTCCCCACAAATGTGTTAAACCAAAAGTAATGAGCCTTTTCTGAACATGTAAGAAGTAGAAATTAAGGATACTTGTTTAAAAATGAACAGAGTAAAAATAAATATTAAAGTGAAGATGCCTGAAAATTCTTAAGTACTTCCCACCTCTGGCCACTGTGTACCTAATAAAGTGTCAGCCATGTTAAATATGTGTTTCCCATGTTTATGTCCACAGTCACAACGACAATCAGTGGCACTGACAGAAAGATGAACAGGTTTACATAGGTTGAAAACGTGTTGTCTGAGAAAGAAACAAGGCTGTGAATTATTTCTGTCTGTGTGTGACAAAGAGGCAGACAGGAGCAGCTAACATTTGGAAATGGCAGCTTAAATACTTAAAACTCCCATTCTGTTGTTTGATAACATTAACAGAAAAATATGGTGAAACGTCTTCAAGAAACTCAAAGAAGTCCAGACGCTTTTCTTTCCAAGCTCCTCAGTGTGACATGGAAACTTTCAGGTTCCTGTTGTCATGGCTGGATGTCAACATTTCCTCAGCTGCAGTTAAAAGTTTACGGTTTACGTCACCTGGCCTGGAGGGCGACAGGTCAAGTGTCCAGTAGTAATGCAAATCTCCACTGCCCTGATAAACCATTGTCTCAGCAGTTTCTCCTTTTCCTGCAGCTATCATCCCAGTGGATGTCGGAATTATTGAAATTCCAAGTTTTATCATCATATCTCTTCCCAATAGATTTACAGGACATGTGGAGCGCATCACAACTGAGCCCTGAGCTGTCTCATCTGTATTTGGATCACTGATCCACACTGGCTTAGAAATTCTATGTTGATTTAATTGACCGTTGGTAGATTTTACATAAATTGTGCCACTTGAGGGGTGTACTTTGGGCACGTGATCTTTCAAGACTGTTTTATCTGCTCCTGAGTCACAGAGAAAGTGGACAGCTTTGCCCTGTACTATCAAAGTGTGGACTGGTTTTGTTTCCTTTCCTGATAAGTTTAACAATACTTCAGTTGAATCTATAGTTTGAGGGATGGGCTGTTGTTGGCTTTGGCAATCTAAAAGATTATCTAAACATGTCTGGGTGTTGGCAGTGTCAGCAAGTGCTAGTCATTTGTTGTATGAGGGGTTCAGGGCGATCATATTCACCATGCTCTTCTTTAATCCTATTGTCCTCCTCTCTCTTTCTCTCTGCTTCCCGCTCCTTTGCCTCTGTCTCTCCGTCCTCTCTCTCTCTAACCTCTCTCTCCCGTTTCACTCTCTCTCTCTGCCTGCACTCAGTGAGCTACAAGTTTCATAATCTTGCTTCAATGCTGCCACCTGCAATGCTGCTCTCTTCACTCTCCCTGCTTCTTTGCATTTTTGAGCTTGTTCTAGCCATAACTTTGCAGCTGCCACCTGTAACTCTTTTCGTTCTCTGTCTTTTCCCTTTGCACATGCTGCACTTACTGTCAACTTATCCACTAACATTTTGCATTTCCCCTCAACAAGTTTCCCTTCAAATTCATATTTTTTACGCCAACATTCTAAATACTTTGTGTTGCCGGGGGTGAAGTTCTGCATAAACTTAACGTCCCCTTCTGAGGCAGTCTTACTTGCTTGATTACCCATTGCAATGACAACAATTAGTGCTACAGACTACGTGTCTGTTTCTGCACTCACTCACATGAACACACAGACACACATATATATACACAGCAGTGCACTTCTACTTCACTTTTTGTCGTTGTCAGCCACACGGCGCCTCCAACACCGGGCTACGAAGGCCACACGATCCTTGATCGTGGCGTTCCTTGAAAGACTTCTAGTTGTCCTTGACGGCGGCTTTCCTAGAAAGACTCAGTAGTACCCAACTACTTTTCGTATACGGAACACGGTTTACAGGGCCATCCCCTTTGTACTTGCATGAAGTCATTCCCGTGTGAGTCCTGCCTCGAATTCGTGAATCTGTGCCCGTCGAGGGGAAGGCAGACGCTATGCAGCCGGTCCAGCAACAAATCTCGCGTCCCGGGTCTCTTAACAGGTACCTAAGGTCCTGGCTGAAGTCAGACTTCGGCCCGTCGTTTTCCTCCTCGACGAACTAAGATCCCGAATCCGGCTCGAAGGACCAGTTAATGTCAGAGTTTTACCCCTGATACTGCTGGATAAACAGAAGGTCACTCAGGGATGAGGCCACACAGAGCTCAAGTTTTCACTTGCGAGAGGGAAGCAGTTGTCTCCAACCCACTTCAACTTGCTTTCCCCCCTGCAGGTTGTTTTTATTGGTTACACACATGAATATTCATAAAGCTTGTTGCTGTATTACCTATAAGAAATTACTATAACTGGTTACAAAGTGTGATTGTGCTGTGCAAGCGTGATTGTGCTGTGCAAGGATGATTATACATTGTGTGTGGTTATATGATGGGAGTACAGCTCTCCCAGATTGTTGTTGGTAGAATCTGTTCTTCTCAAGGCTGCTTGTTCCCCTTATCAATGTCATGCACATATTCATATGCGTAGGTTACCTAGATAGCAAACAGAAGCATTCTAGCATTATAATTGGCAACACATACATTAAACCTAACAGTTGGTCTGTTCCTTTATCAGTGTCTAACAGTATGTGTATGAGAGCCTTGTAATGTCCATGTGTGCATGCTGACTGTGCTGGTCTGACCCCCCTCCTCCTTTCAGGGTGGAGCCTGCTGGAGTCCGATGGTTGAGACCAGGTCTGAGGAAGTGTAAGTGTGTTTTTAATGTGATTCATGAAAACAAAGCAGCACACATTCACATCTCTGATGTCAGGAGTCATCATCAAAGTGTCAATCAATGAACAGATGATGGATCAATAACTGCAGCTGGATTGTGTTTGTTCTCTCCATCAGATTCCTGCCAACTCACAATCGACACAAACACAGTACACACGAACCTCAAACTGTCTGACAACAACAGGAAGGTGACACGTGTGGAGGAGGTTCAGTCATATCCTGATCATCCAGATAGATTTGATGTTCGTCAGCTGCTGTGTAGAAATGGTCTGACTGGTCGCTGTTACTGGGAGGTCGAGTGGAGCGGATATGTTTATATATCAGTGAGTTACAGAAGAATCAGAAGGAAAGGACGCAACGATGGCTGTTGGTTTGGACACAATAATCAGTCCTGGAGTCTGAACTGCTCTTATGATGATCCTCATTCAATCTGGCATAATAACAGACAAACACGGATCTCCTCCTCCTCCTCTGTCTCTAACAGAGCAGCAGTGTATGTGGACTTTCCTGCTGGCACTCTGTCCTTCTACAGAGTCTCCTCTGACACTCTGATCCACCTCCACACCTTCAACACCACATTCACTGAACCTCTTTATCCTGGGTTTTGGGTGGGTACTAAGTCCTCAGTGAGTCTGTGCTGTGTAAAGAGTGTCCTACTGTTAGAGAAACACTGACTGTTGAACAGATAGTTCAGTCTGTACATGTCTGTCTCTTTCACTCAGAAACATGTTTTCAGATTCATGGATTCAGTCAGTTAATGTTTTAAACTGTTCTAAATGATTCCTTATAAATCTCCAAAAGTTGATTCTGTTCATCTGGACGTAGCGTTTTGTGGGAGAAACGTTTCATCACTCATCCAAGTGACTTCTTCAGTCTTCAGTCTCGACTGAAGACTCCTCCTTTCCTCTCACCGCTGTCTCTCGTCCTGTCCGCCCGCAGCAGACACTCATGTCCGGAGTTTGCGGTGTTAGCCAGGACTCCATTAGCATCATAATGCTACACTGTGGTAGCGCAGCGCTAATAGCTGATCCCTCAAGTAAACAAGCGACCCATGCCCCACACAGTTAAGGTCTTGTTTCAGAAAAAGCATTTCGCCGTTTGCTTGTTTGATCATGCTTTAAACACATCAAAACGCATAGTGGGTAACAAACACTGGTACCGAATAGGCTATCACTTAGCAGCAAGGTGAATCGGTGATGCATTAGCGTGGTCTGCACTTCCTCTTCTTTGATTGGGTGAAATGAGTTGAAAGTAATTGGATGAGGGAACCATGTGGAGTGCCCTGCATAATTTCAATAAAACACGAGGGGGGGCGGGCAAGATGGCGGACTGAGCAGTCGCATCTGTCTGAACTCCTCACTAAAGTCCCGATGTTTTAATCTTGAAGTTATAAAATCCACTCCTTTGAGCTATATTGACGACGTTTCAGCCCGAACATGAAGAAAACCAACAACACGAAACCTCCGGCAGTGAAAAACCTCCCTTTTACAACCCAGAGAAACAGCGAGCATGACTACCAAGCTCCGATGGAAACGGCTAATTCTAGCAGCAACAAGAGGGACAGACTGTTAACAACCCCTGATAATACTCCTGAGAAACCACATATGGAGAAAAAAGCAAAAGGTACGGCTAGTGATAATGACTCCAACACATCCACTGACACTATACTGAAAGCTATTGAGAGTCTTGGAAAACGTGTTGATGACCGCATGGACGAAGTTAGCAAACAAATTCAACAAAATAGCGCCATGCTGGCATCCATCGCTAAATCGGTGCAGTCTAATTCAGAGGAGCTGCAAGAATGCAAAAAGAAAATAAAACACCTGGAAAAAGAGATGGAATCAATCAAAAAAGATAATGACGATATTAAGGATCGTGTATTGAGCCAGGAAAGATACAAAAGAAGATGGTGTCTTCGTATCAAAGGGAAAAAGGAGAAAACAAATGAAAATATCAGAGAAGAAGTGGTGGAACTTCTAGGAAGGATTGCTCCGGAAGTAAAAGATGAAGATGGAAGAAGCAGTTGATGTTGTCCACAGAGTGGGAAGAGCGGTGGAGAATAAGCATCGACAAATCATTATTCTGTTTGTGAGACGTGCCGTGAGAGATGACATCTGGAGGCGAACAAAGGCTTCTCCCGTATGCAAAGAAGAAGGCATCCGCTTTGCTGAAGACCTGACCCCAGAGGACTGGAGATCCAGACAAGCGTTGTGGCCAAAAATCGACCAGGCTCAGAAGGAAGGCAAGGCTGCAGGCTTCAGGGGCCCTTTTGGTTTCATAGAAGGCAAACGTATCAGGGTAGAGACTCCAGGTACGGGCTGACATCTGACTACGAAAGGAATATACAGTGGAACATTTCGGATGATGGGACTTTTATCTCAAGATTTTCCTACTCCATCTCCTAAACTTCCTCTTTAAAGCTGTTCATGTGTTCCGTGTTCCAACTAAAAACTAATATTTCTTTTTTTTCCTTTAACACAAGGGGACTTAAAGACACAATTAAGCGCAAAGCTGTTTTTCCGTTTTGCAAGGGGCAACAGGCAAATTTTTTTTTCTCCAGGAAACTCATTCTGAGGATTCTGATGTGAAATTTTGGTCACAATGGGGAGATAAAACATTTTTTAGTAATGGTACAAACAGGTCGGCTGGGGTTGCTATTTGTTTCAACAGATGTCCTGGTAGGTTTTTGTGCAACATGGCAGACAAAAATGGACATTGGGTTGCCTGTGTGTAAAATACTGATAATACTCTGATTATTTTGGTTAATGTTTATGGATACAACAATGATCAAGAGAATAAGAACCTGCTGCATCAAATTTCTACAGTTATAAAGGAACTTTATACCAAATTCCCTACTGATTATATACAGCGGGGAAAATAAGTATTTGACACATCAGCATTTTTATCAGTAAGGGGATTTCCAAGTGGACCATTGACACAACATTTCCACCAGATGTTGCCATCAAGCCAAATATTGACGTCATACAAACAAATCAGAACATATAAGTATACAAGTTAAACCACAATAAATAAAGTGAAATGACACAGGGAATAAGTATTGAATACATGGAGATAACAAGGGGCAAAATGACATAGAAAGCCAGGAGATCACCTGAAATCTGTCAGTATTGATAGAGAAATCCTGTCCCCTATCAGTACTAATTGATATCAGCTGCTTTAGTCCTAATTGATGGCCTATAAAGGCTCCTCATTACCCAGAAGGCACACAGGAAAGACTTCATGATGGGTAAAAGCAAAGAACTCTCTCAAGATCTTCGTAATCTTATCGTTGAAAAGCATTTTGATGGGAATGGTTATAGGTGCATTTCCAGAATGCTGAATGTTCCTGTGAGCACTGTGGGGGCCATTATCCGGAAATGGAAAGTGCATCAGTTCACCATAAACCTGCCACGATCAGGTGCTCCACGCAAGATCCCTGTCCGAGGAGTCCAAAGAATAATCAGGAGGGTTCTCCAAGAGCCAAGAACCACTCGGACAGAACTTCAGGAAGACCTTGCATCAGCAGGTACTGTTGTTTCAAAGAAAACTATAAGCAATGCACTGAACCGCCATGGCATCCATGCACGCTCACCACGCAAGACTCCATTGCTGAACAAAAAGCATGTCAAGGCTCGGTTAAAATTTGCGCAACAGCATTTGGAGAAGCCTGTGGATTATTGGACGACTATAGTATGGTCAGATGAAAGCAAAATTGAACTTTTTGGCAGTCATTCTACACACCATGTTTGGAGAAGAAATGGCACTGCTCACCACCCCAAGAACACCATACCAACAGTCAAGTTTGGGGGTGGAAGCATCATGGTTTGGGGCTGCTTTTCAGCAAGGGGTACTGGCAGACTTCATATTATTGAAGGCAGGATGAATGGAGAGATGTACCGGGACATTCTGGATAAAAATCTGCTGCCATCTACCAGGAAGCTAAAAATGAAAAGAGGGTGGACATTTCAGCAAGACAATGATCCCAAACACAAGGCCAAGGAAACAATGAAGTGGTTTCAAAGAAAGAAAATCAAGTTGCTTGAATGGCCCAGTCAATCACCTGACCTAAATCCCATAGAAAATCTATGGAGAGAACTGAAGATTAAAGTTCATAAAAGAGGCCCAAGGAACCTTCAAGATTTAAAGACCGTTTGTGTGGAAGAATGGGCCAGAATCACTCCTGAGCAATGCAGACGACTGGTCTATCCATACAAGAGGCGTCTAGAAGCTGTAATCACCAACAAAGGCTTTTCTACAAAGTATTGAATAAAGTGTGTTCAATACTTATTCCCTGTGTCATTTCACTTTATTTATTATGGTTTAACTTGTATACTTATATGTTCTGATTTGATTGTATGACTTCAATATTTGGCTTGATGGCAACATCTGGTGGAAATGTTGTGTCAATAGTCCACTTGGAAATCCCCTTACTGATAAAAATGCTGATGTGTCAAATACTTATTTTCCCCGCTGTAGTAGTTGGAGGTGATTTCAATGTGACTCCTGATGAATGGTTGGATAGATGGCCTTCAAAATTTTCAAGAGAACATAAAAACCCAATATTTGAAAAATTCGCTAATGATACTAAATTAATAGATGTATGGAGAGTGTTAAACGAAGATGTAAAACAATTCACTGGCACCAACCTAATGGTCAAAGCAGGTCACGTATTGATTATTGGTTGGTATCCAACTCAATTTTACAAAATGTTAAGGAAACAGTCATCTCTAACAGTCCCTTAAGTGACCATTGCGCCATTATTCTGAGACTACAAAGCAAAGACCAAAACAACACATTTAAGGATTATTGGAAATTTAATTGTCAGATGCTGAGAAATGAGGAGTATTGTAATTCTATTAAAAAATTAATTTTAGATATCCAGAATGATGAAGCCATCAATACACCGATATTCAAATGGGAATATCTTAAATTTAGAATCAGAAAAACCTCAATTGCATTCGGTAAAAAGTTAAACAGACAAAGAAAAGAAGAGGAATCAAATGTAGTAAAAGAACTTATGAATCTGTATGGCAAATTGAATCGGACTGAGGAGGAAAAAGGAAAAATTAATAATTTATAATCTAAATTGGACGAAATGTACCTTTATAGAGCCAAGGCTGCTTATTTGCGATCCAAAGCCAAGTGGATAGAAGAGGGTGAAAAGAACACTGTCTATTTTTGCAATCTAGAAAAACGTAGACAAGAATATAACTCAATATGTAACCTAATAATCGACGGAGAGGAATGTACAGACCCTAAACGTATTTCAAATGAAGTATTTACTTTTTACAGTAACCTTTATAAGTCTTCATACTCAGAACAAAATGTCACCTCCTTCTTTGACAAAATCAGTAATTGGATTCCAGTAATTGATGATAATTTTAGAGAAATTTGTGATGAAGACCTGACTATAGAAGAATTTGATTTTGCTATTAAGAGCATGGCATCTGATCGTTCACCGGGACCAGATGTTATAACAACTAATTTCTATAAGCACTTTTGGGAAGACCTAAAATTACTATTATTCAGTGCGTTAAATGAATGTATAAATCAAAAGGAGCTTATGACAACAATGAAACAGGGAGTTATAAAATTAATTCCAAAACCGGGGAAAGATAAGAAAAAACTAAGTAATCTAAGACCTTTAACACTTTTAAATACAGAATACAAAGTTTTTACAAAAGTTTTAGCAACAAGACTAAAAACAGGTATTTCTGAAATAATTAGCCCAACACAATCAGGATTTCTCAAAGGACGGTTGATCCAAAATAATATCCGCTTCGTTTTGGACCTCATCGATTACAATTACCTAATTAAGGATGATGGTTTTATGTTGTTCTTGGACTTCCATAAAGCATTTGATTCTATTGAACACACTTTTATTATTAAGACATTTAAACATTTTGGGTTTGGTGATGCATTTCTGGATATAATCACTATGTGATATACTGATATTAATAGTTGTGTTTCTCTTTTAGAAGGCACATGTCCCAGGTTCAGGGGTATCAGGCAGGGCTGCAGCATCTCACCTCTTTTATTCATTGTAGCCACTGAATTACTTGCTATTACTGTCATAAACTCAAACATCAAAGGATTATACATAAATAATCACAAATTAATAATAAGTCAGCTTGCCGACGATACAACAACCTTTCTAAAAAATAAAGAACAAATTCCATTGGCCTTAGATACAATAAAGATCTTTTCTGATGCTTCTGGACTACGCCTGAACCTGGACAAATGTGAACTCATGAGCATCCACAATTGTTCTCACTCTTCTTTGTATGATATACCTGTCAAAAATGAAATCAAATATCTTGGAATCTGGATAACTAAATGCATGGCTGACAGTGAAGAAAAGAATATTCAGAATACAATTGACAAATGCAAAAAATCTCTGAACCATTGGCTACAGAGAGATTTAACGTTGTTCGGCAGGATAATGTTGACCAAGGTTGAATCTTTGTCCAGATTAATCTATCCAGCTTATTCCCTAGCCATCCCACCAAGAATTATAAAAGACATCAATAAGGTGAATTTTAATTTCATATGGAAAAATAAACATCATTATGTTAGTAACAGGGACTTGATAGAAGATTATGAAGAGGGGGGTTTAAAAGCAATCGATTTTGAAATAATGAATGGCATTTTAAAGATTAATTGGCTACAATCTTTCTTGAAAAATGATAATGAGATCTGGTTCTTGATACCATCTCTTATTTTCAACAAAGTTGGGGGGATCCAATTCCTTTTAGTGTGTGATTTTGAAATTTCTAAACTACCCATAAAACTTTCCAAATTTCATCAACAAGTTTTGTTAAATTGGAAATTAATGTTTAAACATAACTTTAGTCCCCACAGTGTTCCATTGTGGAATAATAGGGTGATATTGAATCGGGGGAAATCTATGTTTGTGGAAGAATGGATGACAAAACAAATTTGGTCTGTGACACATATAATGGATGAAAATGGAGATATACTTGAATTAAACAGGCTTAATGAGAAATATGACATGAGTTGCTCGTTCGAGCTCTATAAAAAGGTTTCACAGAATATCCCAACAGTCCTTGTAAATACGGTAAAGAACAATTATAAATAATTTGGAGTCTAAATAAATAAATAAAGTTAAACTAGATGGTCTTGACTTGGTTAATGGAAAATGCAATAATCAGTTTTTGATGAGGTATTTGGTTAACACCTTATATCCAGGTAGGACAAAACATTCACTCATCTTTAAAGATTATAACAAATCTGTGATCTCGTTGATCAGAACCAAATATTTGACATTTCCAATTCCCCCCAAATTTAAAGAAGTCCATTTTAGAACTACAAAAAATATTTACCCCTCCAATTAATTTATGAGAGACAGATTTAAATTTGTGTTAGGCAACTGTTATATTTGTAAAACAACTTCGGAAACAACAGAGCACATGTTCTATGGATGTGTGACAATCCAGAATTTATGGAAATCTCTCCATGTCCTAATATTGTCCCAGTATGGATATATTGATTTTTGGTCTTTTCAAAATATTCAAATTGGAGTAATCCTTAAGGACAAAAATAGTGAGTTTTTAGTTAACAATCTCATTATTATAACAAAGTATTACATACATAAATGCCGATATGCTAAATCCCCCCCTTCATGGCCTGCTCTTAAAAACGACCTCTCCCTGTTCCGTAAATCTCTTAAGCTAATAAATAAGCCCCAAGCAATCAAATTGCATAGATTTTTAGAAGAGTTTGATTTTTCTTAGCCCCTTATTTAAGTTATGTGTCTTGTTTATGAAACCTCACTTTTAGAGATTTTTTGATCCCCTTTGTCTTCTTTATTTCTGTTACTTCTTTTTTCATTCTATTTTTTATTGTTATTTCGTTTTGTATTTGTTATTCATCTTTTTATATTATTATTATTATGTAGATGTGTGAATATGGATGTGTATGTATGCATGTGTATATGCATATATATGTATGTATGTATGTTTACTTTCAGTTATTGTCGATTTCATTGTGGTGTACAGGAGATGTGATTCTGTACTGATTGATTTAATATGTCGCTTGTCTCTTTGAGATTGTCATTGTTATTGTTCTAAATAAAGTTCATAAAAAAAAGTTTCAATAAAACACAGTTTTAAACGCCGTTACAGCTATCACAGAACGCCGTAAAACACGGTGTTTTTATGCATCTTTGAACGGCGTTTTCTGCTGAGTGACGTAAAAAGCAGCATTCAAAGACAGACGGAAACGCCGTTTTTTCTGTCACTCGGATGGTGTGTTCAGTGCGCCATGTGAGTGTCAGAAAAAACTGCGTTTGTTGCAACAGAACGCCATTTTTTTCGGCATTTTAAATAATTAAACTGCGTTTTTTACGCCATTTCTTAACCAAACAGGTTAGAAAAGTGGCGATATTTGGCACTAATGGCTTGCCATACACGGGCAGTCCATACCATGTGACTGATTCAGGAACTGGCTCGCTGGTTCGCACCAGATTCGAAATAAAATGGGCAGCAAAACACAGCTGATTTCCCCATCACACTGTGTTGTGGAACTGGATTACATACGTGTTACATAGTTACTTGAGCATTTCTTCTTCGATGGAACCAGCAAGGAAGAGATTTTTTTTTATTTCATCTCTCCTAATAAAGTGGGCAACTCCAGGCCTCAAGGGCCGGTGTCCCTGCAGGTTTTAGACGTGTCCTTGAACCAATACAGCTGATTTAAATGGCTAAATTAGCTCCTCAACATGAAGTTCTCCAGAGGCCTGGTAACGAACTAATCATGTTATTCAGGTGTGTTGACCCAAGGTGAAATCTAAAACCTGCAGGACACCGGCCCTCGGGGCCTGCAATTGCCCACCGCTGGTTTAGAGGTTTACACATCAAATCATTATAATCACAGAGCCCGCTTCACTTGAATCATCCACTTGATGGCACAGTAGAGCCAATGAATCATCACAATGCTTCGAACCATGAGTCAACCAGTTGGATGAAAGCTTCAGTTCATCACGAGGCTTCATCTCACCATCACTAATGAAAACTATCACAAAGGGTCCTGGTGAAGAGTCTGATGGACTTTGGTAACAGACATTGAATTTGCTTTGATGTCAAACGAAGCTGTTTCATTGATTTTTATGCAGCTCTAATTTCATAAAGCACTGCATCACAAACCAAGAGGAAGTTATGTCACATGTGTTTATGTGCACAATGCAGAATGAGCTCTATTGCTGACAATAAGTGATTTTAAAACAGAGTGAGCATTTCTGATTATATTATATTAAACCCCGATTCTTTTGTCCCCATGATAGAACAGAGAAAACCCGACTCATAGCGGTCAAAACATTTTATATTTCTTTTTATTCAATCATCTTCCGGAAGAGAGAGACCCAGCCCCAAAAGCCAGTTGCAGGATCTCTAACATTTTTAGCTCAACATGTGTCTTATATGTAGGGATAGGTATGGTTTAGGTTTTATCCGATACCGGTGCCAAACCGGTACTTTTGAAATAGTGCCGGTGCTTAAACGGTGCTCAAACCGGTGCTTAAAGAATGGACAACACAAAATTGGTCCAAAAACATCTCATGTTCAGCTGTTTTTTTTGTAAAAAGATAACAATGTTAGCCTTTTCTGCAGCTATGGGGCATATATGGTATCACTCTTGGCTGGAAGCAGTGCTTAAACAATGGAAAAAACACAAACTTTGTCCAAAAACCTCTCATGTTCAGCTGTTTTTCACTTTTTCTTTGGTCATTTTAGCCTTTTTGGCCAGGGTGAAGGGAGTATCTGCCATCAAACAAGAAGACAGCCGCATGTAGCTATGATGTTTACTAGTTCACCTTACGTGCATTAATGTAATAATGTGGTTAGCCTACTCAACGTAAATTACACACGAACAACATTAAGCTACGCAGAGAAGAACGGCTGCTGCTGCCATCATCATTCTCATCATTTCTGCTACACTGGCAGGGCTAGGGGTCAGGACTCTACTCTTTGGGTTTTTGGGGATGTTGCTAACTCCGGCTCCGATAACAGGCACCACACCTGCAGTAGATGTGCACGGTGTGAGGTCTCGCAGCAAGCTATCAAATACGGCGCATTTCTCGGCTTTTAAAAAAAAACGCTATGCGTCGCCAGGTGTTTCATCGGATTTGAGGTGTTACCTTCTTTGACAGTATCACAGTATCAGCTTAAAGCACTTGTTGCTGCTGAGTTTGCATCTTTTGCTGTGAAGTACAGCCAGACTTTTGACCGCTTCGCCTTGGACATTTTTAATCTGTAGCTCTGCTCTAAAAGAACGTACGTACCTGGACCCGCCTACTATCCTCGGAAACGTAAAATGATTGGCCAGAATCTAAAGTGTATCACAGCTCAGGGAAAAAAAGCACTGAAATGTGCGCTGCTTTTCGGTCTGGTTACTACCGTTTATGTCAGAACCGGTACCCATCCCTACCGGTACCCATTCCTACTCGTGAATCATGATTCACAAGTACAACTGACTCACTGACTAATCACTGTTGCTGTTAGCAAACTAATTCCATTAGTAGAAATATATCTAGCTTATAATTAAAATTGTGGGGGAAAAAACAACAGCCAGTTTCTTAACAAAAACATTTCTGCTCTGAACTGGAAGAAAAAACCCTGAGTAGAAGCTGACATCAAGACAATAGCTCCTCCGATCACAGTAGCATCGCTCAGCTAACATGCTAACTGCACATTTGAGTTACTCACCCCCCCTTGCTGTGCTGAATCAATGGCTGTGTCCCAATTCAGGGTCTGTACGCTTGAAGTACGCGCACTACGCGTACTACGTACGGTGCGTACTATAAATACGAGAAGTGCGGAAGTGAGAGGCTTGTGAAATGGGACGGTCTAGCCTACGTCACCCTGTTCAGGCTGCCTAGCAACCATGATACTAACCGCGAGAAACATTACATACAGCTTTGTGTGACAGAAATGAAGGAGAAAAATGTTTTGTTGGTCATTCATTTTTGTTCTGACATCACTTTGATTAGTTGAGTGTCTGAGGCTTAGACCACGGGACTGTAAAACATGATTGTTGGGCGTCATTTTTGTATTGAGCAGTCATTTCATTTCATTGTTAGTACATAACAATTAGCTAATGTTGCTCATGAGACTAAAATCATCTCACTGTGGTAATGTAAATATAATATGGCCAGTATTATATGTATTGTCAGATTATTATGATATATATATATATATATATATATATATATATATATATAAATAAAACACCCAGCACGCCCCTGCGGGCGGTTTATCCTTCAAGCTCGGGTCCTCTACCAGAGGCCTGGGAGCTTGAGGGTCCTGCGCAGTATCTTTGCTGTTCCCAGGACTGCGCTCTTCTGGACAGAGATCTCCGATGTTATTCCCGGGATCTGCTGGAGCCACTCGCCTAGCTTGGGAGTCACCGCACCTAGTGCTCCGATTACCACGGGGACCACCGTCACCTTCACCCTCCACATCCTCTCGAGCTCTTCTCTGAGCCCTTGGTATTTCTCCAGCTTCTCGTGTTCCTTCTTCCTGATATTGCTGTCATTCGGAACCGCTACATCGATCACTACGGCCGTCTTCTTCTGTTTGTCTACCACCACTATGTCCGGTTGGTTAGCCACCACCATTTTGTCCGTCTGTATCTGGAAGTCCCACAGGATCTTAGCTCGGTCATTCTCCACCACCCTTGGGGGCGTCTCCCATTTTGACCTCGGGACTTCCAGGTTATACTCGGCACAGATGTTCCTGTACACTATGCCGGCCACTTGGTTATGGCGTTCCATGTATGCCTTGTCTGCTAGCATCTTGCACCCTGCTGTTATGTGCTGGATTGTCTCTGGGGCATCTTTACACAGCCTGCACCTGGGGTCTTGCCTGGTGTGATAGACCCCAGCCTCTATGGATCTTGTGCTCAGAGCTTGTTCTTGTGCTGCCATGATTAGTGCCTCTGTGCTGTCTTTCAGTCCAGCTTTGTCCAGCCACTGGTAGGATTTCTGGATATCAGCCACCTCCTCTATCTGCCGGTGGTACATACCATGCAGGGGCCTGTCCTTCCATGATGGTTCCTCGACATATGGCCAGCTCCCCCGCTGACCCCAGTAGGCACTCCCATACTCCGCGACCCGCCAGGGAAAGGGGGCCCAGGCCCATCCAGACCGGGGCCCAGCGCAGCAGCGCCCCCCGGCCCCACAGAGCCCGGGACAGTCCACCCAACCCCACCACAGAGAAAACTGCACCCACCCCATCATCCACTCATCTTCCAGACTACATGAGACAATAGACGCCCAGGCTGAGATCTTCCTCCACCTCTCCTGTATCTCCCCCTCCTGCAGAGAGTTCCTGAGGAGAGGAAAGCTCCTCAGCTTCTTCTTCTTCTTGGTTGGCAACCAATGTTAAGGCACATTACCGCCCCCTGGCTCAGAGCTCAGTGGACATTTAGATGAGAAAATATATATATTTGACACATTTAAGGAAAATACTAATAAAATAAAAATAACTAAATGTTCCCTTTAGAATTTTTGCGTTTTTTTTTTTTTTGCTCTATAAAATAGTTGAGAGTTGCACTCTCTGGTCAACTGACTCAGTGACTCAAACAAACCTGATTCACTTTGGTAAGTGACTCATTAAAACTCGATTCAGTAAAAAAGAATCAAATTTACCATCACTAATTGAGGGAGACATGGACATAAATACACAGAGGGTTAACGAGGGAAGAAGGAGCACATGGGAACACAGGTGACACTGATAACCATAATGAGACACGGCAGGAGTAAACAACACTGACGGGAGACTATCAAAGTAAAACAGGAAGCACACACAGAGGCAGACCACGGGGAGAGAGAGAGAGCACGGGGAGAGCACAGACATAACGGGCTGGGGAAACATGGAATAAAAAACAAGGAGGGGAAAAGAGGACTCATAGATACACAGAGGGGCACACAGGGGGTAAAGTCACAAGGAGAAATCAATAGACCCTGTGCCCGAGAAAATGCTAACTTCCTGGTTTGAGACCGGATGTAGGGTTGTACATTTCCGGTAGCTTTACTTTGCGGTCAATCGCTACTGCGAAGATATCCTCCAAAATCATGTCCAAAACTCGAAAACGGAAAGATCACGTTAAGTTACAAAGAGCAGAAGGTGGGAACACTCACCACTGTTGTGTCATAAAAAATCTAATGATCAATTTTGACGTTAAAAAATATTTTAGATCGATCAGTTGTTTATGTCACTCAACACAACCAGAACTGCATCACTGCAGCAGAAGACACTTCGTCCACATTCAGAAGCACATCTCTGTATAGTGACTGGTCTCATGATTTAAACAGGCAAATGTGTGCAAATGTGTGAAAATTGTGTCCTGCGTCCTGATCGCTGCAGACGATCTCCTCCGTGACGTCTCTCCTGTAAAGTACAGAATCGCTGCATCAATCGCTAGCAATGTGACTCTGAAGTGCAGTGCTGTATGTCCACGATGTCCACGAAATGTTTTGCACCGTCAAAAAATAAAATTAGCTACTTGATTTCACCTATCACTGGTTATTTTTAGAACATAACACCCGCGATAAATGAGGGACAGCAGAGAAATATAACATTTGAATCCTTTTCTCTTTTGCTCTGAGGCGCGGGGAATAATATCAACAAGTCGATGAACATCATTTACAGATATATTGGGTAAATGCCCGAGACATCTATAGAAATGTAAATCGCCGCTTGATTCATTCATTTGCTTAACTTGTTTTGGACCGTAAACAAGTCATGAATAGGACACCGGAAACAAAGCTCCCCACAGGAGTTTCCACACCAGAAGTAGCATATGCTAACGTGCACATAGTCTATAAGCAACATCTTAACATAACAACTGTTAAGGTTCAAATATTGAGGAAGGACAGTACAAACCACCAGGTCCAGAAGAGCTTGGTCAAACAATTGATTTTAATGAATACACGCGTGGGAAGACCAGTGCCTGTTCGCAGACAGGAACTGATCTCCAACTTAATCAAAGCATAAGCAGATATTTATACCATCAGGGTTTGAATTAATGACGCCCCTTCATACGTCACAGATCCATTTCATACATAGGTCACATCAAAACCACAATGACTTTTAACACAGTTTAGAAGAACATTGTCTTCATCTTCATAGCAGATGTTTCCTGTCAGGCTTTCTGATTAGCGCTTCTTCAAAACCGCAGACAATGATTTTGCAGTGAGCGAGCGCTTCTGCAAGCCCACAATTACAAGCAAACATGATATCTCACGACCTTACGTGGCACTCTGTGTCACCTCTCGCCTACTAACGCTGACTGTGTGTGTCTTTTTTGCAGAGACAAACATGACTAACCTCTCACCTATAAATGAGTCTAACTAATGTGTGTGTGTGTGTTTTATTTCAGTGAACGGAGGACGTGCCAGTGGCCCTGGGACCTCAGGTGGTGGGTCGTTTTCACACTTTCTTTTGTACAGCACCGGGTGGGCTGCAGTGATTTTCTTTTTGTGTGATTTTCTTTTGGGTCCACGGCTGCTGGTAAGTCCAAGTTCCAACATTGTTTTATTGTACTTTTAGGACACTGTCACCAAAGACGCTACATTTTGTTCTCCTAATATTTTATTCTTTATTTCTTTTACTATAAATAAAATTGTTTTAATATTGGAGAAAACCTGCCTTAGTGTGCATCCTTGAATCTGTGCGGCCACTTTTTATTCTTTTTATCTTTTTTTCTTAAACATATGTTTCCTGGGGGTGGAATTCCCCTAGGTGGCGTTGTCATTTTATTATTTCTTTTAGAACCCCGCCGACCACTTGGTCACATACTTGACAAGTGCAAGTGTTGCAAGATATGTTAATAAAACAAACTATTTCCTATGTGTTAAGCAAAACTGACCCTTTTTTTTATATACATCGAGGTATGTAATCGATTTAAGATAATAGATTAGACTATTGATCCCGCAGCTGAGAAATTCAGTTCTACATTATGATTGCTAGTCTTTGTTAATATGTTTAATAGATGAACAATTTGCTTTACCTCAAATGTTGTCAGCCATTTCTTAATCTTAATTTCTGCTTTAAAATGCTGTTGAAACATACAGCTTGCTAAACAACAGCAACATGACATTATGAGTTTTGTTGTCAGAGTGTTAGTTTAGAAATAAGTCATTTACCAGCTTAAAGACATACCTGGTTGTGCATTGATGTCCCCGTTCTGAAACACCTCCATGCCTGATTCCCAAGATCTGAGTGTGAGTGCAGGTCTGTGTCAGGGTACATGTGTATGTGTGCGTGTTCCATGTTCAACCGGTTAAGCAAAAGTCAACAATCTTCGATCAACGCAGATGGCCTTGAAGGAGGGACAAAGAGTTCTGACAACAATCCTGTTATTATTGAGAATTTTGTTGTTCAAGTCAGCTTCGACCTTGGCAGGCCTTCAGCTGGTGCTAGTGGGATAGGCGCATGAGTGAAGATGGTGAATGTTTGGGTTTAGTGTGAACAACTACATCTAATTTTACAGTTGGTCTAATGTCCATCACTGGTCACCAATTCTCTCAGTTCCCATTGTTCTTCTCCAAGATGTAATCCATATTGCAGAGCCATGAGCTTCTCCAAGATCTTATCCATATTGCATTCAAAACACAGTCTGAGTACTCACAGCCCTGCCAATCGTCTATCGTGTCGGCAAGCCTGATGGGATTTTGAACAGCTGTAGCTGCTCCTTGTACTTCGATAAGCCAGGTCCGAGCCAGCTCCAATCAGCCAGAATAGTAGTTACTAAATAAGTTGCACTTTTTTCATTTATTTTTAATGCTCCTTTAAATATAGGTATTTTTGGAAGAGCCATAGAAACCAGCCAAAATTGGATACTCCTTTCATCATCGTCAGATGACATATTGCACCAAAGTCTAAAAACAACCAGTGATGGGAATAACAGCATTACAAGTAACGGCGTTACTTTTTTCAGTAATGAGTAATCTGACTAATTACTATTTCTATCGTTACAACGCCGTTACAGTTACTAACAAGAAAATGCGGTCCGTTACTATTTTTCAACAAACAGTAATTTGAAGCTGTGTTCAACTTAGTGCATCTTCTATTAGTTGCACGGAAGTAGCTGACTGCATAAGTAATCTGGACGCTACAGCTTTAAGCAGCTGCGCGCAGCTGATTGTTCTGTAAATAGTTTGAAATGGTTATTTAAAAAAATCAGGGTAAAAGGTAAATGGATGCAAATGACTTTGTTGTTTGCAAAACTAGTGCATAGGATTTTAAAATTGACCATTTATATTTGCATTTAAAGTTATGAAATATGATTCATTAAACATGTTTGTGGTTGTTACAGTAAAAAATATATAACTTTTTCTACTCTGATTTTGTTTTTTGTCTGATCTTAGATCAATTGTGTTAAGACAGTATGTCAAAATGAAAACATAACGATAAATTCAGACACATGAGGTTGTGCTGAAAAGAATGATACCAAACAAGGCAAAATCGTTTTGTTTTTTTTTTGTTTTTTTTTGTTTTTTGTTTTTTGTCCCGTTTGGATCTATAGCCATCAGAATTGTTGTCTTAAGGCCAAGAAAGATGCCAAGCGGATTTATTTTACCAAGTGGATCATCATGGCCTTGCCATATTGGTCCATTTGATTGACCTTTATTGTAATTATGAATTTATTTTATTTTCAGTTGCTACAAACGGGACAGACATGACTGTGGGATAGGACAGGGAGAAAGAATGAAAGAAAGAGAGGGAGAGAAAGAAAACCAAAGGGGAGAAGAGACGGTGAGAAGGGGGGGAAGAGAGAAAAAAACAAACAAACAAACAAAAAAAACAAAACACCTGGATCACCTGTATGGAGAAAAAAAAAACAGAAGAGAAAGCAAACAGCAAAGAGCAACATAATAAGAAAAATGTTGCATATAATTACATAAGAAAAAAAAAGCACCATCACAATAAACTAGCTAGTCATAGATATCAATAGTTACTAAATAATAAACGATATTGTGCAGCACGCAAGATAGACAGCGCACAATGTGCTTTGAGGCAGCAGCCAAGAAAGCTGTAGTCCGCGTCTGTGAATACCCATGTGTACACCTGTGTGCATACCTGTGTGGATCAGCATGCTTGCATTCCAAAGGTTTCTCCATGTAATGATCTGCTAGGGAGTGTGGGGAGCCACAGCCCTGTCCTCTATGGTATCAAGCAGGTATGGAGGAGATCAAAACTCCAGACATCCAGAGGCCCCCAGAACACAAGAGACCAAGGAAGACCCACAGAGGGGCAGCCGCGCCACTGTCCCAGTAAGAGCTTAGGAGAGTCCCAGATGAGGGCTCATTCAGCAGCCGCGGAGCAGAAGCCAGGGGGGGTTGCAGTGACGCACCCGTGAGCTCCGGCAAAATCGTTTTTAAAGGTAAAATGTCGAGGGAAAATCGAAAGTAGTTAAAAATGGCCAATTATAACCTGAACCCCAGAGGGTTAAACGTAAACGTATTAAAAGTAATGCAATAGTTACTTTCCAAGTAATTAATTACTTTTAGAATATTGTAACTAAGTTACTAACTCAGTGTTACGAACGTGTATGTCCATGTGTTTGTTTTGTGCAGGTGTTGTGTCTTTTTATGTTAATTTAGCCGTGCCAGGGCCCTGCTCCGATTGGTGCGTGGATATACTGCCCCGACGTGAGTGGATCCAGCTGGAGGACCCGCCCATTAAAAGGAGGCTGGAGTGCTACAGCGGGGAGAGGTCCTCGCGTTTCTCCTCATCACCCAGCAGTAGTCCTGTGGTAGCCGCTGGCTGCAGTACGCTTGAAAGTTGTGGAAGTGGAGTGGGTAGGGGTGAGCTGCCGTTTCTTTTGATCACCCGTTTTCTCCTGTTTTGAGTTAGTTAAGGAGGTCAGACTCTGTCTTTATTTTTGACTTTGTTTTGGTAAGGTCAGGGGTGCGGGATTTGTGTAGGTTTGTTTTGTTTATTGTTTTGGCCTTGGCTCACCCTTAAGTGTTGACACTCCCGTTTTGGTTCTCTTTATTCACATTGTAAACAAATCACCTCATATCTAACGGATTTGTTTCGTGTGACTGCTTGGGTCTTGGGGGGGAAGCGAGTGCCTCGCTCATGTTATGGCCTGGCCCTAGACGGGTCAGTTACTTTAATTAACTGAGTTAGTAACTTTAATTTAAGTAACTACTAACTATAATTAATTACTTTGTCAAAGTAACTTGCCCAACACTGAAAACAACAACATATCGGGTTCACAAAATATCTCGACAGTAACAACAGGAAAAAGAGAAATATGGAAAAAGAGCGACAGAAAGGATTAAGGCTCCTTGTAAGCTTTCAGCTTGTCCATTTGCTGAAATATATACAAACCAATTACTAACCAGTTTAAATTAAAATCATATCACTACCACTGTCGCTAGCTAGAACAAATTAGCCAGACAAAAAAAAATGCTGATTTACTGATTTTTTGCTTTTCGGATATGCATTATGTAACCTTCACAACCTAACCACAACTTAATAACACAACTGTGGCAAAAGTATGGACAAAAGGCAGAAGTTCAACTTACCTTGTGTCGTTACGAGCCTGAAGTATAGTAGCATTCTGCTGAGGTCAATGACCTTATGTCCTTCCACTGTCATAGGATGATGACATATGGGTAAATAGGGCTGTTCGATATAACGATATATATCGGATGACGATATAAAACCATCTATCGTTTCATTTTACGCTATCGTTTGTTTCGTGGTGTCGCAAAATAAACTGTTTACGGCAATATTTTTTCATGGTTCTGATGGTCACTGTAGTGGCTGTATTCATTTCTTAAAGTTCTCTCTTTCTCTTATATTTAATATAACCACACTGCGGACGGACAAGCGCCTGTTTTTATGCGTTGTGGTTAGCAACAATGACGGTAACACCATCGCGTGTCCGCTTGTTTATGTTCCACATAAACCTTTCACAATAAAGATCAAGATCCTGTTGAGACTTTTCAAAATAAACTGAATCATGTGAAAGAGCAGATTTACGGATGAAAAGCAAAAGAAGAGCTGCCAGGTGCTAAAAAATAAACCTTAGACTCAGACGTTAGAACAGGCTTTTCCCCGCAGCACACCGTGTAATAAATACTCACAAAGAAAACGGCGGCCGTTACAACTTCTGCCTAAAAATGTATAGTTTCATGCATCGGTTAAAACACTCGACTCCAGCTACATGACGCGCAGCAGGAAACACTTCCCACAAGTCGAGCTGCCCGAGATTCACAGAATTTACAGAAAATGTTGTTCCTCTCACACGCTCCTGCACACCAAATCTGGAACTACTGTCCATCATGTGTCGCCCTTTTTATCTACCTCGGGAATTTACATCGGTCATTGTAAGTGCCGTTTATATTCCACCACAAGCGGACACGGTCACCGCCTTATGCGAGCTGCATGAGGCACTCACACAGCACCAGACACAACACCGGGACGCTGCGCTTATTGTGACGGGGGACTTTAATAGCGCCAACCTCAAACGCGCAGCGCCGAACTTTTATCAACACATCACCTGCCCCACCAGGGGTGAAAGGACACTGGACCACTGCTACACTACGGTCAAGGACGGCTACAAGGCACAATCCCGCCCCCCGTTTGGCAAATCTGATCACGCCGCCATCTTCCTCATGCCAAAATACAAACAAAGGCTGAAACAGGAAGTTCCGGTTCAGAGGAAGGTCGCGCGCTGGACGGATCAATCGGTGTCCGCGTTACAGGACGCACTCGATGACGCAGACTGGGGCATGTTCAGAAACAGCTCCGACGATGACGTCAACGTGTTTACAGAAGCGGTTGTGGGATTCATCGGGAAACTAGCGGATGATACCGTGGTGACAAAGACTATCACAACGTTTCCCAACCAGAAGCCGTGGGTGGATAAAACCATCCGCGACGCTCTGAGATCCCGCACCGCTGCCTACAACACGGGACTCATGACGGGGGACATGGACCCGTACAAAGCCGCGTCATATAACGTGCGGAGGGTGGTGAAAGAGGCGAAGCAGCGCTACGGGAGGAAACTAGAGTCACAACTCCAACAGAGTGACTCTAGGAGCCTGTGGCGGGGACTAAGGACAATAACGGACTATAAAGCACCAACAACCGGTATGACGAACGTGGCCGTGACTTTGGCAGACGAGCTGAACACTTTCTATGCTCGCTTCGAGGCTGCAGCTAAGGTCTCCAACAATGCTAGTGTTAGCGGCGCTAACAGCTGCAGACAGGAAGATACTGCCAGCACCGGAAACGTGCTCGTCATCTCCGAGCATGAAGTAAGGAGAGCCTTCAAGAGAGTGAACACCAGGAAAGCAGCAGGACCAGACGGCATCCCAGGTCGTATCCTAAGAGACTGCGCATACCAGCTAGCTCCTGTGTTCACTGAGATATTCAACATCTCTTTATCTCAGTCGGTGATCCCCACATGCTTCAAAGAGTCCATCATTGTTCCTGTCCCGAAGAAACCCCACCCTGCTTCTCTCAATGACTATCGCCCTGTAGCCCTCACCTCAGTAGTGATGAAGTGCTTTGAACACCTGGTCAGAGACTTCATCATTTCTTCACTACCAGACACACTGGACCCACTACAGTTCGCTTACCGTCCAAATCGTTCCACAGACGATGCCATCTCTCATCTCCTCCACACATCACTCACTCACTTGGACACTAGAAGGGGGAATTATGTTAAAATGCTCTTCATAGACTACAGCTCTGCATTTAATACCATAATTCCCTCCACACTCACCACCAAGCTGGAGCATCTGGGACTCAGCTCATCTATGTGTCAGTGGATCTCCAACTTCCTAACTGGCAGACCACAGGCAGTAAGGATGGGCGGACATGTCTCAGCCTCCACCACTCTCAGCACTGGAGCCCCCCAGGGGTGTGTTCTGAGCCCCCTGCTGTACTCTCTGTACACATATGACTGCGTGGCCACTACCAGCTCCACCACCATCATCAAGTTTGCTGACGACACCGTCGTGGTGGGCCTGATCTCTGATAACAACGAGACGGCCTACCTGAAGGAGATTAGGAATCTGGAGAACTGGTGCCAGAGGAACAACCTCCTTCTAAACGTCAGTAAGACAAAGGAGCTGATAGTGGACTTCAGCACTAAGCAGGAGAGGAACTACCAGACCCCCGTCATCAACGAGTGCCCAGTGGAGAGAGTGGACAGCTTCAAATACCTCGGAGTTCACATCACGCAGGACCTGTCATGGTCCTGTCACATCAACACCGTGGTGAAAAAGGCCCGACAGCGTCTCTACCACCTCAGACGCTTGAGAGACTTCCAACTGCCCTCCAAGGTGCTCAGGAACTTTTACTCGTGCACCATAGAGAGCATCCTGGCGGGAAACATCTTAACCTGGTTCGGGAACAGCACCATGCAGGACAGACGAGCTCTACAGAGGGTTGTGCGGTCAGCTGAGCGCACCATCCGCTCCGAGCTCCCTGACCTGCACTCAATCTACAGCAGGCGGTGCTGGACTAAGGCCAGGAAGATCGTGAAGGACCTCAGCCATCCCAACAACAGACTGTTCTCTCTGCTGAGGTCAGGAAAGCGATTCCGCTCCCTGAAGACCAACACAGAGAGACTGAGGAGGAGCTTCTTCCCGCAGGCGATACGGTCTCTCAATCACACCACCACACAGTACTGACCCACACATACAGTTCTTACACACACACTGGACATTCTGGACATTGTTTTTGCACAACACTGGTCACTATATTCTTCATTTCCAGTTAATACTTGTACAGCTGCTGTTATTGTGTATATATTTATTTATATTTAGATTTCTTCATACATTCTTATATAGTTCTATATTGTGTATTGTGTATTTTGTTGTACAGTTATTTTATTTTCAACTTTAATTTATATATTTTATCTTATTCTTCCCAGTTAAATTTACCCTTCATTCTAATTTGTGTTGTACAGTTATTTCATTTTTAACCTTAATTTATATTTTATTCCTTCCTAGTTAAATTTACCCTTTTTAATTTTTCATATTTATTTCCTATCTTATTCATAGCCTTTCCTTTTTTTGTTTTCTTTAGGTCACGAGCAGTTGTCCAAGCATTTCACTACATATCGTACTGTGTATGACTGTGTACGTGACAAATAAAATTTGAATTTGAATTTGAAAATGTTACATTTTTGTGATTTATATCATTATCGGGATGATAGAATTCTTATATCGGGATATGAGATTTTGGTCATAATGCACAGCCCTATTGGAAAATCAATTTGGCTGGGACATGACAACAGCGCCACCTGCAGGAAGCGTCTCTCTCTGTCTGTGTTCTGAGACCTGGACCTGACAACTTTTTCCCTTAGACCGGATATTTTTTTGTCTGAGACCTGACAAACCTGACATTTGTTTTTTTTGTCTGAGACCTGACTTTTTTTTTCTGAGACCTTACGGCTTTTTGTCTGAGACCTGATGACTTTTTTCCCTGAGACCTGAGGATGTCCTAAAATGTACACCCTACACAGGGCTGGACTGGTACTAAAAATCAGCTCGGGCATTTTGACTGGAGACCGGCCCACCAGATATTATAGGAAAAACCATAAAGCCTTTGAATGAAAACAAACATCGTTGTGATAGTGATGTACACTGTCTTGTTGGTACAGATGTATGAATCTAATAAACTTAAACCTACACCATCCTCCCTATTCTGGTATTCTAAACAGTACTTAGCTGAAACCCAAAGACTTGGTTGAGTTAACCTCCGGAACTATCTACAACACATGATGGAAACCGGAAATTAAGACAGAGAAGACTAGAGGTGAGACATGATCATTAATGGATATTAAAAATAATAAATGACATAAACTATTCATTTACCACATCAATAAACAGCATGGCGGGGAAAAATATTTTTTCTAACATGGCAACCTGTGAAAGGAGACAGAAAGACAGGTGAGAAAGAATAAATCTTAATTGACTTTTTGATGGCATTTTACACAGTACTGGTACAGAATCTAGAAAATGTGGGAAAATACTGGCATCACATACAGTACTTACTTGTGAAAACATTATGTTGGCACCCTCAAAAAATTACTATGAACAATAATGGATTTCTATATATTTGACATCAGATGCAAATTTTGGTTGTAAGATTTGGATAATTATTTGTTAAAAGCTGGAAATTTTAAATGAGAATAAGAAAGAAAAGTATTTCTTTGTACCCCCCTTCTTCCTGTTAATGTCCTACCTGGCCCCCTGGCAAAACTTTGCTCGATCCGCCCCTGCACAGTTACCAGCTGTCAGCTACATAAAAAAGGATCCTGGTGTTATTTGTCTCTCAGAAACAGTTCATAACTTTCCTTCAGCCCATTCATGTCACCTAAAAGGTAAACCTGTTTCTCCATCACCTGTTCAGCTCTGATGATTCAGTAAGGACATCTCCTGGTTTCATCTTCATGTTTCCTTCTCGCCACATATCCATACAGCTGTGGCTCCAGCCAAAATCAGCTGATACTAGAAATTAATATTAAATAAATTCTAACAACAGCTGATCAAGTTTAAAAGGTACTTATTCTCCTCCGCCGCCTCCCCTTTCCCTCATCCACCTGCTGGCTTCCACCACTTGCTAATTGTACTGCGTCTGTGAAAGCTACGCCATAGCCACCACCAATCAATTGAGTTATTTTTATACATCTGTCAGCATCTGTCCAATCCGCCACCTTTCACTGTCTACACCGTTACGGGAAAAACAGACAACAACAAAAAAACATTGGCCCATAACAACAAAAAATTACCATCGGCCCACCGGGCAAATACCCGGTATGCCCGATGGCCAGTCCAGCTATGGTGTCAGTAACAGTCAGAGAGGAGGGACTAATTGAACGCAGCACATAAGATTTTCTATTAAAAGTAGAAAAACACAGAGAATACGTTTAGTCTGCATTAAATCTGTTGATTTGAGAATCAATGGATCTTTGTATCAAACTGGCAAGACCCCAGATACTATAATACCCAGCTTGATGAAAGCTTCATTATAATTGTCACGGTCTGGCTGGGGCAGACCGTATGTGTTGCAGAGGAGGACTCAAACGCAGACCAAAACGTGGTGTGGATTAACAAAACAAGCCGTTTATTGAGGCTAGCAACGAGGGTACAAAATAATAGGGCATCGGTGAAAACTAAACAATAACCTAAACTGGGTGAACTAATAACAAAACATGAAAAACCTTAACCATAGTGAACTGACATGGGTACCTGGAGATGAGACATGGATGAGCAGACGACCTGACAACGAATGACTGAAAGCACACGGACTAAATAGACACAGGAGGATAATGAGGAAAGTGGCAACACATGGGGAACCAGCTGACACACATGAACATAACGACGTGACAAGGGGAGCGTAACAGTAACAACATTGAACCTAGGGACACAGGAACCCTTCAAAATAAAACAGGAAATCTAATGAAACGCAGACCTAACAACATAAGACAAATAGATAAGAAACACACAAAGCGAAGGGCAAGGGAGACTTCACAGGGTATGACAATACAAGGGGGAGCTAATAAGCAAGCGAACATAGGAAACCTAATGAGCTAAAACATACACTATAAACATCAAAAGAACTAAAACTCAAAACACTGGGTCATAAGACCCAGGACCATGACAATAATGAGTTGTGTCTTCAGTAACCTTTGATTTGACGTGAATTCTCCTGTCAGTGAGCAGCATCTCTAACAGGGCTTCTTCTTTTAAAGCTCACACAGCTTCATTCATTCGATTCAGCTCAGGCTGAAAACCCTGCAGCTGTTTCAAACACAGCAGAGTTTAGTGGATCTTTACTGGCTCACAGTCACCTTCACAGCTCATCTCATAGACTGGACTTCAGGTGTTCAGTCAGAGTCAGGAAGTCTTTGTTCATGTGCTTGATTCAGTTTCTCAGACTCTTCATGTTGATGCTTTGATTCTCTGTGTTTACTCTCACTGAAAGCTTTACGTGGATTCATGTCACCTTTAAATTAAAGCAGGCGAACTTAGAAGCAGGACAGCCTCAGTTAATGAGCACAGACTGCATTTATACTCAGATACATGTCAGGAGGAACAAACTGCAGGACCAGGTTTGATTCCCTGCAGTGACACTCCTGGAAGAAAATATTTGACCGCAGAAATCAAAGAATGATATGTTGTGTTTGTGGAGCAGAGCTGTGAATATTAGGAGTCAATATTACTATAAACAGAATAAATCCTAAACTTCAAACTGTGACAAAAATAAAAAAGTTAGTTTAGTGAATATTTAAAATATCTTCCCAGAACCTGATAAAGGTAATATTTTTTGCTATGAGACAAACTCCTGAACATCTGAAAACAGTCAGTGATGGTGAAGGATCACATTTGTGTAACAGTCACAGAAAAAGAGGAAAATCCAAAGTCCACTCTTTAATCTGGGCGGAGTCATAGAAAGAAAAGTCAACAACTCCATACATGGAATAATAACTGCTGCTTAGCAACACATTCCTTTGACTGTGACCACAGGAATGAGCTGTTCTGCTGGAACTCCTTTCTGTTCTGCAGGCTGATTCACGGAAGCAGATTTCCTCTCTGTAAACAGTGAAACAAGAGCTTGTTCATGTGCTCGTAATAAACACTCCTACACAGTGCTGTGCAGACATGTTAAAGCTAAAAACAGGCGCATAGAACCAGGCTGAATAACATCAACCCACACTCATAAAGAATCTAATATGAATCCCACTATATCTATCATGGTCCCCCATTTTGATGCAGTGTTTTGAATTTTCATGCAATTTTAATAATTCTCTATTATTTTTGAGTTCACTTGTATTCTATGGTTCCTAGGATATTCTGTCCAGTATGGTTTATTATATTTTCCCTTGTGTCTTTGCCCTCTGTATTTATTTAGTTGTGTGAGTCCTTGTGCCTGGTTTCCTCTCCTTGTGTTTTATTCCATCATGTTTCCCCAGCCTATCATGTCTGTGCTCTACCTCATGTTCCCTCACTCGCTCTTGTCTTCCTCTCCTCCACTCCTGCATCTGCAGCCAGGTGGAGTAGGTACCAAAACAGTAGCTGGTACCAGGAACTAGCACCTAATGGAAAACCATAAGAACCAAGTGGAGCTGTGATGAGCCGAGCTAAGTACTAATGGAAAAGGCGTAACAGAGACTGTGAAGATTTAAGGTGATAGGAAATATAAATAACTAAAACTTGAATCTTTACTGAAGCTCAGTATTCGACACAGAGTTCAAGTTCACTGCTGTAATAACTAATAACAATTAATGTTATAATAACTTTAATATTGGCCATATTATATTTTTAACTGGCAGAAGGAAATTTGATCACATCACTCCGATTTTGGCCTCTTTACACTGGCTTCCAATTGAATTCAGGATCCATTTTAAAGTCCTTTTATTGGCTTTTAAATCTCTAAATGGTCTGGCACCTGTTTATCTGTCTGACTTGTTTTAAGTCCCCACTCGTTCCCTTCGATCAGCTGAGCAGTTGCTGCTTTCGGTCCCAAAGTTACGGCTGAAACTTAGAGGAGACCGAGCGTTCTCTGTTGCCGCGCTGATGCTTTGGAATAACCTTCCTCTCCACATTAGACAGGCTACATCAGTGCCCGTTTTTAAGTCTTTATTAAAAACCTATTTTTATTCCCTGGCTTTTAACTCTGTGGGTAACTGACATTTTTTTTTTTTAACTTTATTGCTATGTCTGGTTTTATGTGCATATTAGTATTGTACAGCACTTTGGTCTACCATGTGTGTTTTTAAAGTGCTATATAAATAAATAAATGATGATGATGATGATGATATTTACATTACCAAAGTGAGATGATTTTGGTCTCATGAACAACATAAGCTAATTGTTATTTACTAACTAATCTTAAATAACTGTTCAGTACATAAATGAAGCCCAATAATCAAGTTTTACAGTCATGTGAAAATACATATAATTGCAATATTGACTTTGTGACAGTTTTATTTGTCATATGCTAACTTGCATAAAACTGAAACTGATTGTAGTGGAAACACTTTAAAGTATTTGTATAGATGATAGCTGAGTTTGCATTTGCATCATTTCATGTAAAGCATGTATATAGACTTGAAGCTTTGAAGTTCTAAAAATGATTCATTAAATACATTTGCTGCTTTTAAAAGTCAAACTTTTCTACTGTCAGCTGGGATGATTTCAGTGAGCCTCCAAACATGACTGCTGCTTCGTTTTCCACCTGTGTTTACGTCCAAAGTTTGACACATCTGTACACATCTGTATGTTTCAGCTTTGTCCTTCAGTCACAACATGGTTCATCTTCATCTTAACTTCCTGCTTCTATCATGGTTAAAGCTGATGAATCCTCTGGACATCAAACACTGATGGTGTTATTGGAGCTGGGTGAAGTTTGATGGCTTTATTATCCAGGCTGTGACACATGGCAGCTGTCAGAGCAGAACACAGGAAGTCAGCGGCTGTGTTTGAATTCAGCCTCTGCTTCCTCTGAAGGTTGATGACATAACAGCGAGGCCACAAAGGCCGTCCAGAATCCCAGGCTCCCACAAACGCATCCTCCTTCTCCCTGGATTTGAAGGACAGGTGGGCCCACCCGAAAAACCACCGTAAAACAAAAAACTGTACTTAAGCTGCGGGCTGCCTCTGTCCGCCGATCAAAAGACCCTGACCCTAACCCTTTAATAAACGGTAAGCAGAATTGATATTGTCTTTGCAACATTGGAATTTCATAATGGCTTGGCGCGCAAAAGAATAACGTCACAACAATGTGATTGGTCACTTGCAATGTTGAACCTGGAACAATATTTTCATGATGATCTGGGAACAACACCAACACGAGGATATCAGATCATCCGTCTATGATAGAAGTATAAGTGGCGATAAAAGAGTTAACGAGTTCGTTAACCGGTGTAGCTGTATTACAGTTAGCATCGTAGAAGGCAGAGTTAGTCAGGGCCATAGAGAACTGGGCAATAGTCTCCGAATTGATCATACATAATATTTATACATATTTAATGGTGATGGTAAATTTAAATCGAGTTTTAATGAGTCACTCACCAAAGTGAATCGGATTTTTGAGTCATTTGATTCACTGAGTCAGTTGACCAGAGAGTGCAAAAAATGTACATTTTCACTCAAACTTAATTTGTTTCTCTTTTCATGTAAATCCTACTGCTAAGATGAGTGATTCTAAAAGAAAAAAACTATTCTATAGAGCAAAAAAGAGCAAAAACATTTCTAAAATTAAGCAATTTCCTATCAAAATTGCTTAATAAACATTTATTTTGTTTATTTTAATTTTATTAGTATTTTCCTTAAATGTGTTAAATATATATTTTCTCATCTAAATGTCCACTGAGCTGTGAGCCAGGGGGCGGTAATGCGCCTTAACATTGGTTGCCAACCAAGAAGTTAATATACTATATTTAAATTACTATTTTAACATGATTCATTTTTTCCATCTTAACAGTTCATTTCTCAAATCAAACAAGATATTTGATCAGTCTGTGAGGTGTTATCTAATGATTTCCATCATTAATACACATTAAGCACAAGTATTTATGAAGCAGATAGCTGAGAGTTACAGACTCTCTCCCAGACCACAGACTCATAAAACAAGTCAGAGCTTTATAGAAAAAAAGAAAGTTGTGTTTTCAAAATTGGAGTTCAAGTTATTTTTACTTCCAATAGTGTTAACATACTACACAGGTCACGAACAAGTTTTTTTTGTAATTTTCATTGTAAGTGGGATAAAGCAGTTAAATTAAAAGTAGTCTAACATAAATGTAAATGTTGTAATTTGATTATTTTAATAAACCATGTAACTTGGATGGATTCAATGCTGGCGTGACCACAGTGCACACGTCTGCTGTTGTTCACAGTGGTCCAAGGGACGCTCAGGGAGTTTGTGTGTTCGCTGAGACACACAAAAATTTAGAGGGAACATTGGTGGTGACAGGAAGTTTTAAAACAGAAAGTGACACCACTCAGAATAAACTGTTCAAACAAGTCAAAGACATTTCTACATCAGGGAATAAAGACGAGTTTACACATACTGACAGCTCTGCAGTGACAGGTTCAACACAAAAAACATGAGTCAGGTATGAAGCTGACCTTTGACCTCAAACGCAGAAACAAATGGTGCTGATAACATCACTGCCCTGTCACTGTACACTATGATCATAAATGTGCATTCATCACATTAATATCACCTCTCATCTGCTCTTGTAGAACTGCTTCATCCTTTTATTTCAGCTGGTGGCTCAAAAAATATAAAAACAAAATTCAAAGAGCTTGTAATAGCTATTGTTATTAACAACCTGCTTCAAGGCTAAATCAGCTGGTCTGATGCTTGTGGACATTAAAAGCTTACAATAAACAACATTTTTATAGGTCACAGGAGGTCAAAAGTCAGAGCTCCTGTGGGTCTGAGGGCGGCCTCAAGCTGGAGAAGGATGAAGGAGTCTGACCTGAGCCAGTGTTGGACATGAACACATCAGCACTGCTGTCAGTGAGCCTAACGACAGCCGTTAGCATCATTTCAGTGTTTCAGTCATTTAAAAACACTTCCTGTCACTCTGGTGGTTACAGTGACATCATGCAGTTTGTGCTTTGACCTCCAGAGGGTGACAAATCAGCACAGACAGAGAGATCCATTCAAACGTTGCTGCCATCAGGAATAATTTTTCAAATATAATCATCAATTCAATTTTATTTATATAGCGCCAAATCACAACAAAAGTCGCCTCAAGGCGCTTCATAGATACAGAGAAAAACCCAACAATCATATGACCCCCTATGAGCAGCACTTTGGCGACAGTGGGAAGGAAAAACTCCCTTTTAACAGGAAGAAACCTCCGGCAGAACCAGGCTCAGGGAGGGGCGGGGCCATCTGCTGCGACCGGTTGGGGTGAGAGAAGGAAGACAGGATAAAAGACATGCTGTGGAAGAGAGACAGAGGTTAATAACAGATATGATTCAATGCAGAGAGGTCTGTTAACACATAGTGAGTGAGAAAGGTGACTGGAAAGGAAAAACTGAATGCATCATGGGAATCCCCCGGCAGCCTACATCTATTGCAGCATAACTAAGGGAGGATTCAGGGTCACCTGGTCCAGCCCTAACTATATGCTTTAGCAAAAAGGAAAGTTTTAAGCCTAATCTTAAAAGTAGAGATAATGTCTGTCTCCCGAATCCAAACTGGAAGCTGGTTCCACAGAAGAGGGGCCTGAAAACTGAAGGCTCTGCCTCCCATTCTACTTTTAAATACTCTAGGAACAACAAGTAGGCCTGCAGAGCGAGAGCGAAGTGCTCTAATAGGGTGATATGGTACTACAAGGTCATTAAGATAAGATGGGGCCTGATTATTTAAGACCTTGTATGTGAGGAGCAGGATTTTGAATTCAATTCTGGATTTAACAGGAAGCCAATGAAGGGAAGCCAAAACAGGAGAAATCTGCTCTCTTTCTAGTCCCTGTCAGGACTCTTGCTGCAGCATTTTGGATTAGCTGAAGGCTTTTCAGTGAGTTTTTTGGACTTCCTGATAATAATGAATTACAGTCGTCCAGCCTGGAAGTAATAAATGCATGAACTAGTTTTTCAGCATCACTCTGAGACAGGATATTTCTAATTTTAGAGATGTTGCGCAAATGGAAGAAAGCAGTCTTACATATTTGTTTAATATGTGCGTTGAAGGACATGTCCTGGTCAAAAATGACTCCAAGGTTCCTCACAGCATTATTGGAGGCCAAGGTAATGCCATCCAGAGTAAGAATCTGGTTAGATACCATATTTCTAAGATTTTCAGGGCCGAGTACAATAACCTCAGTTTTATCTGAATTAAGAAGCAGAAAGTTAGCGGCCATCCAGGTCGTTATGTCTTTAAGACATTCCTGCAGTTTAACTAATTGGTGTGTGTTATCTGGCTTCATGGACAGATAGAGCTGGGTGTCATCAGCATAGCAGTGAAAATGTATGCTATGTCTTGTAATGATACTGCCTAAGGGAAGCATGTATAATGTAAACAGAATTGGTCCTAGCACTGAACCCTGTGGAACTCCATAATTAACCTCAGTGTGTGAAGAGGACTCTCCATTTACATGCACAAATTGGAGTCTATTAGATAGATATGATACAAACCACTGCAGCGCAGTACCTGTAATACCTACAGCATGTTCTAATCGCTCTAATAGGATATTATGGTCAACAGTATCGAATTCTGCGCTAAGGTCTAGCAGGACAAGCACAGAGATGAGTCCACTGTCAGAAGCCATAAGAAGATCATTTGTAACCTTCACTAAAGCTGTTTCTGTGCTGTGATGAGCTCTGAAACCTGACTGAAACTCTTCAAATAAACCATTCCTCTGCAGATGATCTGTTAGCTGTTTGACAACTACTCTTTCAAGGATTTTTGATATGAAAGGAAGGTTGAAGATTGGCCTATAATTAGCTAAGACTGCTGGGTCTAGAGATGGCTTTTTGAGTAAAGGTTTAACTACAGCTAGCTTGAAGGCCTGTGGTACATAGCCAATTGTTAGAGATAGGTTGATCATATTTAAGATTGAAGCATTAATTAATGGCAGGACTTCTTTGAGCAGTTTTGTAGGAATGGGGTCTAAAAGACACGTTGATGGTTTGGAGGAAGTAATTATTGAAGTTAACTCAGAAAGATCAATTGGAGAAAAAGAGTCTAACTTAATATCAATGGTACTAAGAGTAGCTGTAGATAATATTACATCACGGGGACTTTCAGAATCAGAAAGGGTTTTATTGCCAAATGTTGAGCAGGTTTACAACATTAGGAAATTGCTGCGGTGCTTCAGTGCAAACATACTGTCATAAATTACGCTTAAATAGACATGAAATAAAAATAAGAATAAGAATTAAAAGTGCTAGGTAGATAGATATATACATGATATATACATGAGTGCAGGTGGTGATCAGTGCCAAACATGGAATGATGCAGTGAACACAGCGTAGGGTCATGTGTTAGTGGTGGGAACAGTCATACGGTTATTGTTCATGTGTCCGACAGCAGAGGGGAAGAAACTGTTCTTATGGCGAGAGGTTCTGGTGCGAATGGACCGGAGCCTCCTGCCTGAGGGGAGCAGGTCAAACAGACTGTGTCCAGGGTGAGAAGGGTCAGCTGAGATCCGAGCTGCACGCCCCAGTGTCCTGGAGGTGTACAGGTCCTGCAGAGATGGGAGTCTGCAGCCAATCACCTTCTCAGCAGAGCGCACAACACGCTGCAGTCTCTGTTTGTCCCTGATAGTGGCTCCAGCGTACCACACGGTGATGGAGGAGGTGAGGATGGACTCGATGATTGCAGTGTAGAATTGCATCATCGTCCGTGTTGGCAGGTTAAATTTCTTCAGCTGCCTCAGGAAGTACATCCTCTGCTGGGCTTTCTTAATGACGGAAGTGATGGTGGGCTCCCACTTCAGGTCCTGGGTGATGGTGGTACCCAGGAAGCGGAATGAGTCCACAGAGGTGATGGGGGGTGTCAGACAGGATGATGGGTGTGAAATCCTCTTTTGTGTGGGGTGGGGGGGGGGGGGTGTTGTAGGTGAAGTGTTTGAAGGTGGTGATGGCTCTATGGAGGGGGGAGAGGTGGGGGAATGAGTGTCCAAAGTGTCTCTATTGTTGGGGCCGTTGGAGGTGTGAAGGCTGCCTGATGGCTCGTCAAAACGGCAGTAAAAGTCGTTGAGGGTGTTGGCCAAGAGCAAGTCATCAGTGGAGTGGGGGGTTTTAGGCTTGTAGTTGGTGATATTCCTAAAACCTTTCCACACAGAGGCCGAGTCATTCTCTGAGATCTGCTGCTGCATCTTCTCAGAGTGCTGATGTTTAGCAATGTCCACTTCTTTAGTGAACCTGTACTTGGCCTCTCTGTAGCAGTCCCTGTCACCGCTTCTGAACGCTTTTCTCTTTTCCAGCCACAGCTTTTTGAGTTTAGGAGTAAACCAGGGTTTGTCATTGTTATAACTCACCCTGGTGCGTGATGGCACAATGCTGTCCTCACAGAAGTGGATATAGGAGGTGACAGTGTCCGTAAACTCGTCCAAGCTGTTAGAAGCAGCCTTCATTGTGTCCCAGTCTGTAGACGCCAAACACGTGCGAAGCTCCTCCACAGCCTCGTTGCTCCACAGTTTTTTGGTCCTCACGACAGGTTTGGAGAGCTTCAGCCTCTGTCTGTACGCGGGGATCAGGTGGATCATGACGTGGTCAGAAAGTCCGAGTGAAGCGCGGGGCACCGCACGATAGGCCCCGCTGATCGTGCTGTAACAGTGGTCTAATGTCCTCTCCTCTCTGGTCGGGCATTTAATATACTGCTTGTATTTGGGAAGCTCATGGCTCAGATTGGCTTTGTTAAAGTCCCCAAGAGCAATGATGAGAGAGTCCGGGAATGCCCGGTCCATGTGCAGTATCTGCTCCGTGAGTGCGCACTGAGCTGCCTGCGCATCCGCATCTGGCGGGATGTAAACAGCGGCCAGGATGAATGAAGCAAACTCCCGCAGAGAATAAAACGGTTTGCAGTGAATAAAAAGGTATTCCAGAGAGGAAGAGCAGTGCTGAGCAATCACTGTTACATCTGTGCACCAGCCACTATTAATGTAGAAGCAGACACCTCCACCTTTGGTCTTACCAGAGAGAGAGGCCTGCCGGTCCGCGCGCAGCAGATGAAAGCCCTCCAGCTTGAGCGCGCTGTCCGGGATGTCCTCACTGAGCCACGACTCCGTAAAACATAAGACACAGGAGGAGGCAAAGTCTCTGTTCATGCTTCTCATCAGGGCCAGTTCGTCTGTCTTATTCCTGAGTGATTGTACATTGGAAAGGAAGATCCCAGGAAGAGCAGTTCGCAGTCCGCGTCTCCTCAGACGCACGAGTGCGCCGGCTCGCTTACCTCTCTTTCGGCGTCTCACTTTCCTGATCAGAGTCTGCCGTAAATCTGCCGCAGATGCGACAAATATTGGAAGTAAATCCACAGGTGTTGTAGTCCTGTGGTTAAGAAGCTCTTCTCTGGTGTAAGAATATCCAGAGGAGTGCCCAGACACAGAAGTTATGCACAAAAACAAGACAGAAGTAACGCACTGAAGCACCAGGGCATCCATACGCGGCGCCATCTTGGTCTCGGGAAGAAGACACTACACGGGAGTCTGGGAAACTGGGGATTCATTGTTGTTTACTTCACCAAATTGTAAATAAACACTGTTGCACTGAAGAGTCCGGCGTTTGGGTCCTATTTCCCCATCTCCCCATGGTCTGCCAGCCAGACCGTGACAGAATAATCCCGCCATCATGGGCCCAGCGGACTCAAGGACCGTCTCACAGGAGGAATTGCTCGCCCAGCTCTGGAATTACTGTCGGAGCGTTATCCAGGCGGCAGATCCACATCAGAGACACATACAGGTTGTATTTTTTGATACCTTCCTGTCTTCAACCACCTGTTCTATGAGCTTTCTGGACATTGCAAAGCTAATTCAAATTGTAACTGTGTTGAGGGCAAGCTCTAGCTTTGAACTGTTTGGTTTAGGCTGTCCGGGCAAGGAGGATGCGGCTGCCTCCCTGGCAGCCCTCGCTGCCTGGTTTTTTCTTAATAGGCGGAAGGTTTTCCCACCGCCGCTTGCTGCTCACCTATTGGACCCTCCACTGCAAGGAGGACGGCGCCCTACTCCATCTCCTCTCACTTCTTCAATGGCCTCTGTGTCAGCAGACCAAAGACCGGCAGTGCTGGTCACCACAGTGAGTAAACCGGACCCTGTCATTTTAACTAATCCAGTCACAGCTGAACAGGGGACAGGTTCCTTTGCCCTGCCAACACGAAAGAGACGGTGCCGGCGTCATCCTCGCCAAACCGAAGCTCACCTCACTCCTGTGGTTTCGGAAGAACCAGCTGACTCTGGACTGACCGCACAAGGAGCCGCGGACCCAGTGCTAGAACATGAGCCTGCCACTACAGACAATCGGGAGGCTGAGATTCTCCCCAGGGCTTCCCCAGGGGCTGAACTGGAGGCCTCAGTTGCCTCTGGCCCCCTGGAAATTGCTGAGCCAGCGGTAACATTGTTTTCCTCTCCAAACTTCATGTTGGACATATCACCCTCACTTCAATTAGCTGCCCAGCTAGTCAGTCAGTCATCATCTGTTCCACCTTCCACGTCCACTGCTCTGCCACCACGTCCACCGCCTGCTGCTGACATGTCGCCATCATCACCGCCAGGTGACCGGCTCAGCGTGCAGGGGGATCCCGCGCCACAGCGGGAGGAGCTCAGCGAGCCGGTGGAGCCAGCACCGCTACAGGAGGAGCTCAGCGAGCCGGTGGAGCCAGCTGAGGAGCCAGCTGGGGAGCCAGCGCCGCTGCTGGAGGAGCTCAGCGAGCCACCAGCTGAGGAGGTCGGCGAGCCGGAGGGATCTCCACGACTAGCACGCCATCCACGTCCAGTGCGTCCACGTCAGCGACCAGCGTGTCATAGACCGTGTGCCACACCTCGCTGTTGCTCACCGGAGCAGCAACGTTGCCACCGGAGGAGCAGCGCCGCCACCGGACCTGTGGCAGGCCGCCAGAACTGTTCCGCCGCCGCTGCCGGACCCGTGGCCGCCCGCCGGAGCTGTCACACGGCCGCCACCGGACCCATGGCAGCCCGCCGGAGCTGCAACGCCGTCGCCACCGGGCCCGCGGTCGGCCGCCGGAGCTGTCACATTGCTGCCACTGGATCCGTGGCCGCCCACCGGAGCTGCAACGCCGTCGCAACCGGGCCTGCGGTCGGCCGCCGGAGCTGTCACATTGCTGCCACTGGATCCGTGGCCGTCCGCCGGAGCTGTTTTGACGCCTCCGCCACCGGACCCGTGGCAGACCGCCTGAAGTATTCTGTTGCTATCGCGGGACCCAAGGTAGGCCACCTGAACTCTTGTTTTATAGTTACTGGCCGCCTGAACTGTTTTTCTCCCGCCACGGTTTTGGGGGGTATTTGAACTGTTTTGTGCCTCCGCTGGAGTCGCAGTTGGGCCTCTGGGACTTTTGAAATGGACGGTTTGGGGGTTGGTTCCGGCCCTCCGTCCTGTTGTCCCCCCGCCGCCCGCCCTGGGGTGGTTGGGTTGTGGTTTTTGTTGTGTTTTGGGTCGTCAGGAGCCGACCCTTAGAGGGGGGGTACTGTCACGGACCCGGCTCTGGGGACTCGGGGTCCGTGGGCAGTGGGGACTGTGACTGTTGTTGTTATTGTTATTATTATTTGGTGTGTTGTCTGCACTGCCCCTGTGCACATCTGTGTGTGTGTATTGCCTTTCTGCTGTGGCCAAGTTACAGGCACCTTCAGCCCTGGGGGCGTGGCCTAACTTGAGGGCTGGCCACACCCGAAGTCCTGGCCGCACACCTGCTCCTCATCTGGGCTAGTCGGGGGAGCTATTTAGATGAGTGATGGAGCTTCCACCGACGCGGGATTATTGCGTTGGACTACACGTCAGTCTTCTAGCATAGTCAAGTGTGAGTGTATGCCTGCTGGGACAAGTGTGTAACGGCTGCCTCTATTGTTTTCCCCTCAGGAGGAGTGTGGGACAAGAAGGAGCAGTGAGCACGGGTAGTGCAGGGACACTGGAGCAGAGAGTAGCTGTAGATAATATTACATCTGTGGGATGATTATTGGTAATTTTTTCTCTAATGATAAAAATGTTATTTGTGAAGAAGTTCATGAAGTCATTACTAGTTAACGTTAAAGGGATTGTTGGCTCAAAAGAGCTCTGACTTTTTGTCAGCCTGGCTACAGTGCTGAAGAGAAACCTGGGGTTGTTCTTATTTTCTTCAATCAGTGATGAATAGTAAGATGTTCTGTCTTTGCGGAGTTATGCAGCAAACTATTTCTCCAGGCTAAATGATGATCCTCTAGATTTGTGACATGCCATTTCCTCTCCAGATTACGAGTCATCTGCTTTAGGGTACGTGTTTGCGAATTATACCACGGAGTCAGGTACTTCTGATTTGAGGCCTTCGTTTTCACAGGAGCTACAGTATCCAGAGTCGTACGTAGTGAGGAGGTGAAATTATTAACAAGATGATCAACCTCTGTTGGGGTAGCGTTCAGATAGCTGCTCTGCTCTGTGTTGGTACAGGGCATTGGAGATGATAACAGTGGGTGGATTATATTCTTAAACTTAGTTACAGCGCTTTCAGAAAGACATCTACTTTGATAAAGTTTACTCTTCACCGCTGTGTAATCAATTATTGTAAATGTAAATGTTATCAGGAAATGATCAGACAGGAGAGGGTTTTCAGGAAACACTGTTAAATGTTCAGGTTCGATGCCATATGTTAACACAAGATCTAGAGTGTGATTAAAGTGGTGGGTGGGTTCTTTTACATTTTGAGAGAAACCAATTGAGTCTAATAACAGATTAAATGCCATGTTGAGGCTGTCATTTTTAGCATCTACATGGATGTTAAAATCACCCACAATAATTATTTTATCTGAGCTCAGAACTAAATTAGATATAAAGTCTGAGAAATCAGACAGAAACTCTGTGTAAGGCCCAGGTGGACGATAGATGATAACAAGTAAGACTGGTTTCTGAGTTTCACAGCTGGGGTGGACAATGTTAAGCATCAGGCTTTCAAATGAATTAAAAGTCTGTCTTGGTCTTTCATTATTCATAATTTCATAATTTCCCCCAGGGATCAATAAAGTATTCTGATTCTGATTCTGATTCTGATTAATTAATAGGCTGGTGTGAAAAATTGCTGCCACACCGCCCCCTCGGCCTGTGCTTCGAGGTTTCTGGTAGTTAGAATGACTCAGGGGTGTTGATTCATTTAAACTAACATAATCATCCTGCTGCAACCAGGTTTCTGTAAGGCAGAGTAAATCAATTTGTTGATCACTTATTAAGTCATGTACTAACAGAGACTTGGAGGAGAGAGACCTAATATTTAATAATCCACATTTCACTGTTTTACTCTTTGGTTCAGATGTGGATACTGTATTGTTCTTTCGTTGTGATTGTTTATGTTTAAGTTGTTTGTTGCTGGTTTTTAGTTTGTTTTTTGTCTGTTTGGAAGCTGACACAGTCTCTATGGAGATGGGTTTTTGGGGGGGTAGCAGGAGGAGAGAAGCTGCAGAGAGGCGTGTAAGACTGCAACTCTGCTTCCTGGTCCCAACTCTGGATAGTCATATTTTGGGGGGTTTAATAAATTTGTCCATATTTCTAGAAATGAGAGCTGCTCCATCCAAAGTGGGATGGATGCCGTCTCTCCTAACAAGACCAGGTTTCCTCCAGAAGGTTTGCCAATTATCTATGAAGCCCACATCGTTTCTGGGACACCACTCAGACAGCCAGCAATTTAAGGAGAACATGCGGCTAAACATGTCACTCCTGGTCTGATTGGGGAGGGGACCAGAGAAAACTACAGAGTCCGACATTGTTTTAGCAAAGTTGCACACCGATTCAATATTGATTTTAGTGACCTCCGATTGGCGTAACCGGGTGTCATTACTGCCGACGTGAATTATGATTTTACTGAATTTATGTTTACACTTAGCCAGCAGTTTTAAATTTCCTTCAATGTTGCCTGCTCTGGCCCCTGGAAGACAATTGACTATGGTTGCTGGTGTCTCTAGCTTCACATGTCTGAGAACAGAATCGCCAATTACCAGAGTTTGACCCCCGGCGGGTGTGTCGCCGAGTGGGGAAAAACGGTTAGACACATGAACGGGTTGGTGGTGTACCTGGGGCTTCTGTTTAGGACTATGCTTCCTCCTCACCGTCACCCAGCCGCCCTCTTTCCCCAGCTGCTTGCGATCTGCCGGGGAACAGCTAGCGGGGCCTACGCTATCTTCGGCTGCACCAGCTACAGGGGCCTGGCTAGCTACGGCTGAATGAAGGGTGCGAAGCAGAGTCTCCAATTCAGTAATCCTGGCCTCCAGCGCTGCAAATATGCTACATTTGTTACAGATATCATTACTGCTAAAGGAGGCCGAGGAGTAACTAAACATCTGACACAATGAGCAAGAAAGTGCAGGAGGGACAGGTGAAGTAGCCATGGTGCTAACCAGTCGGCTACGAGCTAAGCTAGCGAGACAGTACAGAGACAGTGAGTGAATACTTTGGCTATAAATTAGGTAGTGAGTACACAGAAAGTGTGCTTCGGATGAAGCACGTGAAGATTATACTATGAAAGAAGAATGTATGTAAAAGTTGTTAATTAAATTGCTAAGCAAATAAGCTACTCAGAAACACCACTGTGTTTGAGCAGGAACAGGAAGTGATACTCTTCTACACAGAACGAGCGAACACCAAGTGACCATCAGTGTTTGTGCAGCTATGATATCAGGGACAATTAGACATGTGTGACAATACTGAACATGTCACATGACACACCTTAAACATCATGTGATCCACTCTCAGTGTTGCGACTTCAATCCACAAATAAAGATGCTGCTGGCTGAGTTGGTTTGAGCTGTGACTCATCTGCAATAAGCCAAACTGAGCCCCACTTGTGTTTGTGTATTTATTTGAAAAGAAAAACAAACTTTCCGCTTTTATTCAAAGCAAATAGCGCATCTATGAACTTTTATCATTTGAGAACAGGACTGAAATACACAGACTCAGTCTGTGGATTTATCAGGAAATGCGTGGAAGATGTCGTCCCATCCAGAACAGTTAAATCCTTCCCAAATCAAAAACCCTGGATTAACGGAGATGTTCGCGCGGCACGGAACACCGCCTTTGCCTCCGCGAACACATCGGGCTACAAACACGCACATTACCAACTCCGGAAGACGATCAAAGCAGCCAAACGTGAGTACAGGGACAGGGTGGAGCAACAGTTTGACAACCCTCGGAGTATGTGGCAGGGACTAAACACAATCGCAGACTTTAGAGGGAAAACCAGCACACCGCAGACCACGGCCTCTCTGTGTGAGGATCTAAACGTATTCTACGCTAGATTCGACACAGCGAACACCATGAGACCGGACAGTGTGCGCACCGCGGATGACGTCAGTGCGCACACTGTGTTTGAGGAGGATGTGCGGAAGTGCTTCAGGAAGGTGAACGTGCGCAAAGCTACTGGTCCGGACGGGATTCCCGGCCGCGTCCTCAAGTCATGCGCGGCTCAGCTGGCTGAAGTGTTCACACACATCTTCAACCTTTCCCTCTCTCTGTCTGTAGTCCCAGCCTGCTTCAAAATGGCCACCATCGTCCCTGTACCCAAATCCTCCACCATCTCCTCATTGAACGACTGGCGACCTGTAGCCCTGACCCCCATCGTGAGCAAATGCTTCGAGAAGCTGGTCAGGGACTTCATCTGCTCTGCACTACCCGACTCACTGGACCCTCTACAGTTCGCATACCGCCACAACAGGTCCACTGATGATGCCATAGCCCTGACACTACATACTGCCCTGTCACACCTGCACCCTAAAAAATTATTCAGGGGCTTAGTAAATATCATTATAATTCTAAGTTAGATGACCTTGATTAAATCTTTGAAAATCACAAAAGTGTTATCTTGAGTTGAAAATACTGAAAAGAATGCTTAAATTTTCAACACCAGTTTTTGAGTTGAACTGAGCTCTTTTGTTCAAGTTTATTTAAAAGAAAAAATTCTGTATTTGAAACACAGGGTGCATTATTTAAATCTACTCAATATATCTCATAGAAAGTACTCATAATAACTGAGACACTGGTATTCATACTTATCATTGTCTTTAACTTTAATTATTAATGGTTCAAAAATCAATATAATTTTGTCCCCCAATACTAACTTAAAACTTTGAGTAAGACTAATGACCTTTGGCATGTACCGCACGCGAGGAGCATGGCCTCATGGGAGATTTTCTGCACGTTGAACGAGACAGACACACATCCACTGCAGACTTGGTAACGTTTTCAGGTAAGTGACCAATTCTTACATTAGCTGTCTTTATCCACACCGTTCTTTTATAACATGTTCTGAAGAAAGCGTTTGTCATGGTGGCTCACTTTTCGCAGCGTGTTTGTGCACGTTAATTTAAGTTTTCAACCCGTCTTCCAGTCAAGGCGGCGGGAAACCGCACCCTTTTATCCTTTTACGTTCTGAGTCGCTATCTGCGTTCCGGGTAATTTGACCGGAATGTCCCGGTACCAGCGACCTGATCGTTTAATTGGGGGCATTTTAGGAACCACGTGAAAGCAGGTGTGCTCAGACATTTCTAGAAAATGGCCCTGTTGAGTCGCGGTGCGGGAGCTGCGGTAGTCTGACTCACTCTGTCAGGTTGTTCAGGAGGAGATGAACAGACGTCATCAATGGCTTTGGTAACTAAGAAGACCTGCCCGCGGAACAGTTCATAGCAGCAACCATGCTGCTTAGCTTTCTTGTTCTATGTGGGGTCTTTCAGAGCATATAAGACGCTGCTTTCAGCTTTGTCCCGAACAGGGCCAGTTTTTGAGAGAACGCTGACAGGACCGCCCGGGTCAGCAGATTACCTCATCCAGGGCCGGTCCAAAGTACTATGGGGCCTTAAGTAAATTTAGACTGGGGGCCCTACTTCCTTTCAGATCCCAGAAAATAATGAAAAAAAAAAGCTTTGGTCCTTTTGGTCAAGCCAAAAGTACCATCATTTCCAGTATAGTTAGTATATAGTTAGTATAGTATAGTTCCAGAAACACTCAGTTTATTTAAATCCAGGTTGAAGACTCACCTATTCTCTGCTGCATTTGAATAAAGCACCAAATCCACACTTTTAAGCTTAAATTTCAAAACTTACATTTAACTACTGATTTTATCTACTGTTGTGATTTTATGTTTTGATTTTATATACTGTTTTGTTTGTTAGTTAGTTTGTTTGCTTGCTTTAATCAATTTTAAATCATGCTTTTTATTTGTTTTTGTTTCTCTGTAAAGCACTTTGAATCACCTTGTTGTTGAATTGTGCTATACAAATAAATTTGCCTTGCCTAGTTACTCCCAATTTACATAAATAAATGTTTATTTCAATCCAAGCTAAACTTTCTTATAAGAGATTGGTGTTATGGCAGATTACTCAGTGACATGTTTTGTAATGATAAAGTTTTGATTTGTATTTTTTCAGCACCATCTTCACCACCAGGAAAAAAATCTGCATCAACTACAAAGTAAAGCAGGTAATTTTACTCAGAGGACTTGATGTGTTAAATTTTGGAAGGATATGATATTGTTTTATACAAGCTGAGTAGTGGATGGTGATACCACCTAAATATTTATACTGGTTTTGTGGTGGGTTATTTTAGTCATACAAATGCCAAATCTAAATTTTGAGAATTTTTCAGTTCGGTAAATATATTGATGAGTTCATGGCCTGTCATCCAGTGTCACCATGAGTATAGGCGCAGCCCTTTAAGTGGGTATTCCCCTTGTGCGCGCAGCACTGAAGTATTTTAGTCCACGCCCACCTGCTGTGTGGGCCTCACCCTGGTCTAGTATAAGTTACGGTGAGACCAGGAAATCGGCTCTACCGTTTTTCTTCAGCCAGCCAGAAGATGTCCAGCGAGACCATCCGTCTGTGTCCATCCTGCCAGACCGGCTACATCATGTCGTATGACCGACATGCCGTCTGCGTGGGCTGCCTCGGTCCTCACCATGCGGACCTTGCCCTCACACCTTAATCCTATTGCTGCTCCTGTTAGCTCCTCCCGCCAGAGGAAAAGCAGCGGAGGTCAGCCTTTTTCAAGGCTGATGCTGAGGAGGCGTTCCCACTAAGAGAGGCACTCGCTGGAAGAAGCCATCGAGTTCTTCGATGGTGGGCCGGAATTGGATGATTCCACCCACCGTGAGGAAAACGGCAGTGGTGGCAGCTCCACTGCCTCCCAGCTGGGCAGCCTGGTGACAGAAGGGTGGATGAGCCGACGCTCATCCACCCCTGGCCTTCACATGTCGGCAAGGACGCCGCTCCCAGTTGTTGGTGCGCTGCTCCTGGATCTGCCTGGCATCATCCAGGAGGCAGCTGGTGAGAAGGAACTTCCCGTCCCTCAGCCTGCTCCACCCCCATCTGATGATCGTGGCTCAAGAGTTGGGAGTTCGCCTTGTAATCGGAAGGTTGCCGGTTCGAGCCCCGGCTTGGACAGTCTCGGTCGTTGTGTCCTTGGGCAAGACACTTCACCCGTTGCCTACTGGTGGTGGTCAGAGGGCCCGGTGGCGCCAGTGTCCGGCAGCCTCGCCTCTGTCAGTGCGCCCCAGGGTGGCTGTGGCTACAATGTAGCTTGCCATCACCAGTGTGTGAATGTGTGTGTGAATGGGTGGATGACTGGATATGTAAAGCGCTTTGGGGTCCTTAGGGACTAGTAAAGCGCTATATAAATACAGGCCATGATCTGGCGGGAAGGTATGGCTCCACTCACTCTCGTTGCCCAGATCCCATCTGGCCTCAGTTCCCAGGGATGATGACCAACCTCTCTGAGGCAGCAGCAGAGCCAGCGAAGATTAGAGCGCCGGTCTCTACCTAGGGCTTCACAGAGGGCTTCACAGACCGGAGTTTTCCGCCTGTTCCCCCTCTGGAGCCGAGCCTCGCTTCAGTTTTCGGCACCAAAATGACCAAGGTCGTTGGACAGCGACCGGCCCATCCCGCCAAACTTGACCAGCTGATAGCAAGGTTCACTGATCGCGCACATCAATGCACTGTTCAGTCAGCTGCATTGACTAACAACACTGATTTGCTAGCGTTTGTCATCTCCAGGAAGGTGGAGGAAGCAGAGCTGCCAGAGGAGCTGAAAGGCTTTCTCTGTAAAGCCGCTGACACGATTCTGAATATGTGCGCCACTTCAGCGGTGTGTTCCTCTCGCATCGCTGCCTGGCAGACGATGGTTCAGAGGGCAACCTGGCTCCGCCTCTTCCCTCTAAGATTATACAATCTCACAGGGAAATAGTGCAAGCAATTCATAACATAAAATTTAGAAGCTTAGTGGAAGATAATACTTTATGTTGAGGGTTTAGTCTGCATACTGAACAACTCCACTTATATGGATTTATGTCTGGATGTGTAAATTAATCTTTTGCATGTTAGAAAATAAGGTCCAGGTTGCAAAAAATGGTAGATTTTTATTTTTTTATTTATTTTTTTTGATTGAATCAGAATTTTGGCCTTCAGATTTTTTGTCCTCTCCCATCCAGGTCAGTGCAGCGTTTCATAGGATCACGACCCTGAACCTTGAACCAAAGTTCATGTCATCGTTGGACTTGTATTCATCCAAACTCCTGTCCTTGTTTCAAGCCAAGAAAGGTGCTGCTGGACAACGCCACAGGGCACAGTTAAACCTTCTGCTTCAGGTAAGGAAGATTGCATTTTCTAACCACAAAAACGTTCCAACACAGCATTGAAGAGGCCCTTCCACTAAAAACGGCTTTTCTTAGGTTTCTGTTCAATATTTTAGCTCCACAGGTGTTCTTACCTTGATGGTGGGTGTGAAAACAGGTCAACAACAGAAAAAAAATAGTTATGTTTAAGCTAGAAATGGTAAGTCATGTTTTAAATGTGCAAATTTTGCCTCAGTTGAGACTTCCTGTTTTACAGAGTGGAAATTCCATCGAGAAAAAACGAGAAGTCATCATCAGATGTTTCATTGACCATCTGGGAGAGGATCCAAGTGCCTTAATCAAAACCTTTGAGGTTGGTGCAATAAATCTGTTTTAGGAATATTAGTACCGTATTTCCCGGACTACAAAGCGCACCTGAATATTAGCCGCACAAGCTAAAATCAGGGGAAAATCCTGGTTTGTACATACATTAGCCGCACCTGACCAAAAGCCGCAGGTGTTTCAATGTTGACTTATCATATGTAAGAGAATATGCACAAAGGGAATTGTCAGGAAAGAGATGGCTGTTTGGAGACACACCCCTTTTATTAATATCTTGAAAAACAAGTTATGGGTACATATTTGCATAACTTTTTAGGTATATGTACAAGTAGCGGTAATTACAAGTAGGACACATGTACTGTGCTTCATAAATGAGTAACAAATGTAGTACATAACAATAACCTGCAGCACACCAGAAAAATAGATTCAGACTACCTTTTAGGCTCAGGTGCAGCGACACGGCTTTAACAAGAAGAAAAGTCAGTCATTCACCACCATCTTTCTCTTCTTCCTGCGCACTGAAACCACCAAAGTCCTCTTCTCCAGTGTCGGAAACGAACAGGCTCAGGATGGCTTCGTCATCCACTCTCCGCTTCTCTCCTTCGTTGTCACTTTCAAAACCAAAGAAATCCTCATTGTCAGTGTCAGAGTCGAACACCCTCAGAAGGGCCGTGGCGGTGTCCTCCTCTCCATCATGCAGCAGTCCAGCCCTTCAAATCCGTTGGTGATCGTGGATGTTTTCACACTTTTCCACGCTGTCAGAATCCACCGGTGGAATTGAGCATAACTTGCTTTTCGCAAGTTTATCACCGCTCGTCATCCACGCCTCCCGCTGAACGCGTAGCGCTACTTTGAAGTTTGTTTTTCGCACTACTTGTACGGCACTGTGTTGCCTGGCGGATGGACATGTGACCAACATACCACTCTTGAACCCCGATACTGTGTGTCTGATCACATGCCCTTCCGCCAGGCAACAGCGGAACAAACAAAACAAATCTTACGATATGACAAAAATCATGGACAATCCAGAGAAAAGCCGCACCTGACTAAAAGCCGCAGGGTTCAAAGCTGGTGCAAAAAGTAGCGGCTTATAGCCCGACAATTACGGTAGTTTATTTTAGCTTGTGAGATCATAGAAAAGTTTTAAGATACTGTTCTAAAGAAAAAAAAAACACTTCAAAGCATACAAAAGAATAGCATTTGCATTTGCTATTGCTATAAGATTTTGGAGCACAGTGTCTACATATTATGAGTACCGGTGATGTCATACAAATGAAACTTTTTGTTTCAATGTTTGGAAATATGTGAGCTTAAAACAGTTGTTTCTCTTTTTAAAGGACGGTGCTGATGCTGTCTTTGTTGAAGAGGCTTTGGCTGAGGAGGTGATGAAGATTTACCTGCTGCAGAATCAAGACAGGTCAGGCGAACCTACTGATGTGGGTATTGTTATTGAAGGCGTTACTGTTCTGGGCAAACTTGGGAATCTGAGCAAAGCCTGTTGCTATCTTTTGGGACTGTGCTATGCTCTGGATCTGAAATACCCCAAGAATTTCAAATGCACATTTGAAGCATTTCGAAAAGTGTTCATGGAGCTGGATCCAGGAAACCTTTCTGTCAAGGTTCAAAGACTGAAAAATGACCTCTGTTCATTGTAGACAAAATTTCACAGGGCTGTTCTTAAAGTGTTAGACTTGTTAAGTGACATGTAATGCTCATCAAAAGGTTCAGTTGCGACATTACATTGTTTTGACATTCCTGTTCATAACTAATGTTTGTACCATAAACTGTGTTTTTGTATTAACTTTCCAGATTCACATTAAGGTGTAAATGGGAGAGTATCATTATGGATGTTTTTTGGTCACTCTTTAGTTATAATCTTCCCAATTTTTTGGAATCAAAATAAGATGTTCAAAAACTATGTCACAGTGCAAATGGTTTTTTTTTTCAGGATTTATATCTTTTTGGGATCTTAATTTTATTTTTGTCATTTGACCTTTTCTGAAAAGGTAAAGCACTGCGTTCACTTGAGCCACTTTTATTCTTTGTATGGCAGGTACATTTTTCTTGTTGTTAGCATCAATATGCCAGTTTTACAGAGTTTTATCAAGCATGCCAATTTGGATGCAATTTTATTATATAAGGCTGTTGTGACTGAAATTTTATCCAAGTTTTATCCACTGAATGTAGAACAGATTTCAGCTCACTGTGTTCAGAGAAGGAATCTGCTAAATGTGTGATTCACAAAAAAAGCTGTTTAAAATAAATCATTGTGAACAATGTTGAATTGACGTGGTTCTTTTTTCCTGTGTGTGTGTGTGTGTGTGTGTGTATAAATAAAATAAACACTTAATTGTAATTAACGTTTTTGCTTAAATTAACTTAAAAATATTAAGTAAATTGCAACATTATTTAAAAACAAATAATTGTAATGGTGTAGGTTAAATGTGCCAAGCATTTCAGCATTTCCTAATTAATATTTTATGTAGTTTGAACTTTTGGTTACTGTTGTTTTAACTTAGACTTTCAATTGTATTTACTCAATTTTGTATGTTACTGTAACATCTTTAATTGTTCATAACAACTTATTCCATTTTAGTTGGATTTACTCAATTAATAAGGTGTATTTAAGAGATGTGATTGTTTTTGCATTTACTCATTATTTTTGAGTGTAAAAGTGTTGCACCAAAATATTTAAGTAATTATCAGTTTTAGTTCTTAGAGTGTGGAGAAGAGAGACACATATGTGAGAATGCTGTTTGTAGATTACAGCTCAGCATTCAATACCATCGTTCCCTCGAAGCTGGACAGGAAACTGCAGGATCTAGGACTGAGCAGCTCCCTCTGCAGCTGGATCCTTAGCTTCCTGTCTGACAGACGCCAAGTGGTCAGACTGGGCAGCATCACCTCATCCCCCATCACACTGAACACTGGTGCTCCACAGGGGTGTGTACTGAGCCCTCTCCTGTACTCACTCTACACCTACGACTGCACAGCCACTGACAACTCCAACATCATTGTGAAGTTTGTGGACGACACTACAGTGGTGGGTCTTATCACCAACGGTGATGAGACGGCTTACAGGGAGGAGGTCAGCGCCCTGACCCACTGGTGTCAAGACAACCATCTCACCCTCAACGTCACAAAGACAAAGGAGTTGATAGTGGACTTCCGGAGGTGCAGAGAAGTACACACCCCCATCACCATCAACGGCGCTGCTGTGGAGAGAGTGAGCAGCTTCCGGTTCCTTGGAGTACATCTGGCTGAGGATCTTACGTGGTCAGTACACACAAACAAAACAGTGAAGAAGGCGCAGCAGCGCCTCTTCTTTCTCAGGAGACTGAAAAGATTCGGCATGAGCCCCCGCATCCTCAGGACCTTCTATCACTGTGCCATTGAGAGCATCCTCACTGGATGCATCACCACCTGGTATGGCAACAGCACTGCCTACAACTGCAAAGCTCTCCAGCGTGTAGTGCGGTGCTCTGAACGGATAATTGGAGGTGAGCTTCCCTCCCTCCAAGACATCTACAGGAAGCGCTGCCTGAGGAAAGCGGGGAGGATCATCAAGGACTCCAGTCACCCCAGCCATAAACTGTTCAGACTGCTTCCATCAGGAAGGAGGTTCTGCAGCATCCGGTCCCGTACCAGCAGACTGAGAGACAGCTTTTTCCATCAGGCCATCAGACTGCTGAACACGTCATAGACACCTCAGCTTCACTACTGGAACTTCAACACTATGCACTCCACACACTGTATATAAATGCCACTTGTTTTGCACATATTCAACTCTGTATATTTTTATATATTTTATTTATTATTATTTTTACTATTTAATTTGTAAAAATGTGTATACACACACACACACACACACACGTAGGATAATATTTAGTATACACATCCAGAAATTCATACACTATTATATATTGTACATATATTTATTAGTTTCAGATTAGCCATTCTTGTATTTTGCTCGTTTGTGTTGTTGTGTTTGCATATCTCTGTTGCTTGTGGGGCTCGCACACAAGAATTTCACTCGCATGTGCTGTGCCAGTGTGCCTGCACATGTGATGTGACAATAAAAGTGATTTGATTTGATTTGATTTGATTTGAAAGGTGACGTCAAATGACGTGTAAAAACCCGCTGACTCGACTTCCCCATTGAGAATGCCAGCATCAGGTAAATAACATGTGACCACGCCCCCATTCAATCACTTGAGGTGCAGAAAAATCTAAACCTGCGCCACCATAATAAATAAATCATAAACATTCACTTTGGCTCTCACACTCAGTCTGCACTTTCATTCATGACTTCAACAGGTTGAAATGAGCTTTGAAGAAACATCAGTTTAGAGCTTGTTGTTGGTGTGTGTGAAGAAACTGTGAGTTTGCTTTGTTTCCTCCTTTAACAGTTTGTCTTTAGGAACTTTACTGTTTGTTCAGCTCATGTTTGATTTCTTCATACAACAAACTGTGTGTGTTTGTATTTCCGGTCTCTCCGTTAAAGTCAGTGTGTTTTCCGACGAGGCTGAGTGTGTCCGCCATTTTCTCTCTGTGTGTATCATCAGAGTCCGGGAATCAGACCAAACACAGTGAATGTGTCCTGAGCTGGACCGGAGACACTCTGAGCTTCGGGTGTTTTTATTTACAGGGACAGCAGGAGACGGAGAGCAGATTTTATAAATGAATATTTTGTATAGATGTGTGTTAGATATAGGTTCAACATGTCGGTCTTAAAAATACTGCGCCACAAACTGCTGCCTCCACCCCAACAGGAAGAAGTGTTACAAAACACACAAAAGTTATTGTTGTTCACTAAAACTAAACTCAGAAGTAAAACTAGATCTGAAAAAAATACAATACAATACAAGAAAATACAAGAAAAAACTGCACAAAAAAATTAAAACTAAATTGTTGATAATGATCAATGAAATGATTTTGGAAAATTCAAAACCTAAATAACATTTTACAGGAAATGTCCGGCTAGTGCTTTTTAGTTTGGTTAAAAAAAAAAACAATGAAAAAAACCAATAAAAATGAGAAACCTGACTTATTATTCTTTGACACATTTATTTAAATGTTGGATTTCTCCAAGACTGTGAGTCACTGCTTTCAAAGAGGTCAGTGTTTTTATTATAAAATCTGCATTAATCTAAATCAGTCTAGCCTCTGACATAGACCTAAATACATAATAAATAAAAAATAAAATCTGAACTGAAAGAAGCAAACTAACCGAAATTAAACAGAATTGAAAACACAAAGTGAAAAAGAAATGCAAATAAAAGCTAATTAGAAATTACAAAAGTATAACAACTCTGTTTCGGGTGGGGGTTAGTACACACAAAGTAAACTGCTTGCTGTAGTTGTGAAGCAAAAACGCTGAAACCGGAGAAATAAAACGTGCGAAGGGAACGATAACGACGATAAGAGTCTCCCGATCGTTTACTCTTGCTGTCCTGTGAACAACATCGGCGTGGTATTAATTGTTTGCTGTTTTCGCGATCGCGTAGCGCATGAGGACATCACCAGGTAAACTTGTGACATTTTTAAACATTTTGTTGTTCAACAGCATCATGACTGACGGAGTGTGTTTGAGATAACCTCACAAGTGTCACAGATGACACATTTGGCGTTTTTTTTGCTGGTTTGTCGGTAGCAGCTCCTGAAACACAAGTCTGCCACACATCTGTTTGGCCAACGCCAGTTGATCTAAACACCAGCTGATCTGGAACACCAGTTCTGACATAAACGGTAGTAACCAGACCGAAAAGCAGCGCACATTTCAGTGCTTTATTTCGGTGCTTTTTTTTTTTCCTGAGCTGTGATACACTTTAGATTCTAGCCAATCATTTTACGTTTCCGAGGATAGTAGGTGGGCCCAGGTACGTACGTTCTTTTAGAGCAGAGCTACAGATTAAAAATGCCCAAAGCGAAGCGGTCAAAGTCTGGCTGTACTTCACAGCAAAAGATGCAAACTCAGCAGCAAGAAGTGCTTTAAGCTGATATTGTGATACTGTCAAAGGAGGTAACACCTCGAATTTGATGAAACACCTGGCGACGCATAGCATTTTTTTAAAACCGAGAAATGCACCGAGTTAGCAACATCCCCCAAAAACCCGAAGAGGAGAGTCCTGGCCCCTAGCCCTGCCAGTGTAGCAGAAATGATGACGGATGATGGCAGCAGCCGTTCTTCTCTGCGTGAGTAGCTTAATGTTGTTCGTGTGTAATTTACGCTGAGTAGGCTAACCACGTTATTACATTAATGCATGTAAGGTGAACTAGCAAACATCATCATAGCTACATGCGGCTGTCTTCTTGTTTGATGGCAGATGCTCCCTTCACCCTGGCCAAAAAGGCTAAAATGACCAAAGAAAAAGAGGGAAACATCTAAACATCTAAGAGGTTTTTGGACAAACTTTGTGTTTTTTCCATTGTTTAAGCACTGCTTCCAGCCAAGAGTGATACCATATATGCCCCATAGCTGCAGAAAAGGCTAACATTGTTATCTTTTTACAAAAAAACATCTAAACATGAGAGGTTTTTGGACAAAGTTTGTGTTTTTTCCATTGTTTAAGCACTGCTTCCAGCCAAGAGTGATACCATATATGCCCTATAGCTGCAGAAAAGGCTAACATTGTTATCTTCAGTAGCGCTTTTTGATACGGGCAACACGGGCAGTTGCCCGGGGCGGCACTGTGGTGGGGGACGGCATCAGCATCGGCAAAAAAAAAGAAGAAAAAAAATTGCTCGTACTCATGCTGCCCCGACATCAGCCAGCGCATATTAGGAATGGCATATGCACCGATCGCTTTTCTATTGCCTTTTGCTGGGAGTAAGGGCGCCCTCTGTTAGCGAGGTGCGCCCAGGGAGGAGAGGGCGGGGCGGCGAGGATTCTCTGACTGGCTGGAGCAGCATCTAATAAGCAACTCGCAAAATAAAACAAAATAAAAACAAAACAACAAACACGAAAACACCAGACATCATGATACAGACTTATAATTTGCACCGGTGTTTTTTCGAAATTCTATAAAGTGAGCACGAGAGCCCTCGGTGCGCCTGCTCGCTGCTGAAGTCAAAGTAAAGTTTATTGACATCTCCGCTACATACAGTCCAGTATATAGAGCAGGGGTGCTCACACTTTTTCCGCATGTGAGCTACTTATAAAATGACCAAGTCAAAATGATCTACCCACTACAAAAATCCAAAACATATACTTATTTATAAATATATTGAGGATTCATTATATCTACAATGTATATACATGCATAACCGCAATATCCAATATTTTTCAGTTCAGTTCAGTTCATTTTTATTTCAAACATTTCAAACATGTGCCTTCACAATCATTACAAAATATCATTCCATTATTTGTTTGAAAAGGAGTAGGCTGAAGTATTTACTTATTTGTCCCTACCCCCTCAAGTTTTACCTCTCATTCATTTAATTTTTTTTTTGTCTTAAATTAAACAAACAACATATGAAACATATAAACATATGAAGTAAAACAAAACATAACATACATAAATCAAAAACAAGAAATTAGCAAGCCCCACCACAGTATAGTTTCAATATTTCACAACACAATTAACAATGTAAATCTTTTGTCATTACCTGAGTTTACTCTGATGACTTGCACTGAATTGAATCAGCCAGGGATGCATAGTCAGGACAGTAGCTGCTGACGGCCAGCCTCAAACACACTTCCAAATGTTCATCAGTCATGGTGGAACGGTACTTGGACTTAATGATTTTCATGTGGGAAAATGATGACCCACATAAATAAGTGGAGCCGAATAATGCAGTCAAAGAGGCAAGGCAAGGCAAGGCAAATTTATTTGTATAGCACAATTCAACAACAAGTTGATTCAAAGTGCTTTACAGAGACATTAGAAACAAGAACAAATAAAAAGCATGATTTAAAATTGATTAAAACAAGCAAAAAACAAACTAACTAAACACACACATTCACACCTGTTCGCGCGATCTGAACCCTTATCGTAAGGGGAGCTACCAGTCCTTCTGTGGACGAGCTACTTTCTATTTTAAATTCCCTGAATTTAAAATACTCTCTAGACCCAGTCTAGAGAGTCCCAGTCTGGGTAGCTCCCCAGCTGGGGAGCTACCCAGAGATCTAAACCCACTTAACAAACAAACAGGCTAGGACTGCCACTGGTTATCTTTTTACAAAAAAACAGCTAAACATGAGAGGTTTTTGGACAAAGTGTGTGTTCTCCATTCTTTAAGCACCGGTTCGAGCATCGTTTCAAAAGTACCGGTTTGGCATCGGATGGTATCAGATAAAACCTAAACAATACCCATCTCTACACTTGCGAGACTTTATCAGAGGTGTGAGCATCACAGCAGAGGCCTTTGTGTCAAAATAACTGAGGATAAAACACAGAAAATCATGAAGGTGATTTTCCTGGCCTGGGATTTATAAAAATATTCTGCAGTAGATCAAAAACGAAAGAAAACCATTAATCAACATATGAACATTACCTGATGCTGCTGAAGTGAAGCAGAGCAAAGTTACAGCTGTTTTAGAGACACGGCTAAGCGTTTTCCAATTTGCTGCTGCTCTCCTGCTCACTGCCACGCTGACTGCAGCCTGAACTCGCTGCTGTTCCACAGTAACTGCCGTCAGATTAATTGGTGATGGTCAAACAGATGTGTCATAGTGTCTGACCTCTAAAAGCTCTTGGAGGTTGGGCATCTTTATAATTACAGTGCAGGTGGATTTATAGATGTAGTAAAAAACTGAATTAAACATGTTGGCTTCTTTTGGCATCAAAATCCCTTTTTTGTTGAATCTGCTTAAACAGGAAGCAACTATGACTGCCAGTTTTGCATAATAGTAACTTAAAGGTTGTTGCACTTGTTATTCTGACTTAATTAGAACAACCAAAAATATCATATGAAATGTGAATCTGTCTGTTAATTACTCAGAACATTAACAGATAATTACTCATCAGTTAGCAGGTATGTCAACAGACGAGGTCAGATGTTGAGATAGAGGAAACATGTTGCAAATAAATAAAACACTGATGAACGTAGTTGTCAGAGACCAAGCAGTAAGACATAGAAGACTCAGGTGTTTAATTCAAAACTGGGGTTTTATGACCCAAAAATAGGAATAATAATTAACAAAGCCAAAACTTAAACAGGCAGACCAATAAAATAGGTCAACTAAATAAACTAAACTCCAAATAACAACTAACAAAACCTCAAACAAACACAAGACAAACTGACCTGCTAAAATGACACACGAGGGAAACAAAATGGCTGCCATATAACCAACTAACACAAAACAATTTAACAAACTCCAAACACCCTCCAGGCAATGAAGGATGTGGTTTAGTCCAACGAGGTTGTCGGCAGTAGTTCAGATCCCCAAGCCCTTTGCCACACCTTTTGCCAACTGGGAAGGAGAAGCCAAGCCCCAGGTAACTCAAACAAAGAAAGGTGTATAACATAAAACAGAACTTTGACTTTGCAGTGTTGATATAAACTAAACTCATAAAATCAACTAAAATAACTCCATATATGGAGTGCACACAACAAATCTCACACATCAGCATCACAGATATCAACACATGATGAAAAAAAAATGAATAAAGAAACATTAGACAATTAGTAAAATATATTTAAAGTAGTGACTGCAAAGTAAACTAAAGTGAAGCAACTAGTGGTGAGGTGAAGAGCTTACCATGTGTGGCTTGCTATCAGAGTATAATTTTTAAAATATGTTTAAAAAGGTGTTGATATAAAAAAAATGGCATAGTTATATATAATAATGCCAAATAACAGTTATTGATTTCTGTTAATAAACAGTCATGATTTAAGTCAAAGCCCAGATGTCTCTCTCTCTCTGTCCAAAGTGTTTGACCTTAGCTGTCCGTCTGATATACTCAATTCTAATTGTCTCTCTTGGTCACTCACAGCGAAAATCTTAGCATCTTTAACTCTGCTATTTGCTGATATTTGGACAGCACACATGATGGAAAGGAGGATTTCAGCTGATGTGCACATGAATGATTTGTGTTTCCTCTGCAGGTAGAAAGTGTGTGTGATGTGAATTGAGCAGCATGGATCAGTGTGATGCAAATTTGCAAAAAAAAACCCAACCCAGCATGTGCATCAAAATAAACTATTTCCAGCAGTGCAATATGAGTCCTAAGCATCCCAGAAACGACACAGAAAAGCATGAAGTAAAACTTGACTTTTAAAAACACCAGTGTAGGCTCACAAGGCCCTGAAGGCAAAAAGTGAAATTTTCCACGAAATGACGTCACTTCCGGTTTCGGGCAGGTCATGGCGGACATGCAATAGTTCGCGCTGATGGACGTAGGAAGTGTTACAAACAGCTGATCGGATCGGCAAAGCGTGTTTCTGGAATATTATGTTTTAGTTGCTGCAAGTGATTTTTATGCAGTTTTTGCAAAGCTTTATGTGGAAGGAAACTGTGACCGATGACAAGCTGATGGCATAAGATGTAAGTACAACTCCTCCGGTTTCATATGCAAAAAAATTATTGCGCTAGCTCACGTGGTTGCAGTGCTACCGGGATTTAGAAATAGTTACGCAAAACGGAGCGTGCCCGCTCCGACCGGCTTTAAAGGGTTAACAGATTGCAAAACTGGGTTGGCATTTATGATTTATGTGTCTGTATATTGCCTACTTATCTTAAATGTGTGGCAAAAAACCGAAACTTAACAAATTTTTATTTTTGCTTCTCAGGACCAGGGATATGTCTTCAAAATACAAGAACACCATCCTCAAAAGTGTTCTTATCAGTTCAGGACCTCCTCCTGTTTACCAGCTAAACCCAAAGAAAAAAATGTTTGGAACGCTGACAAAAATGACTGTTGGTGAAAAAAATCAAAAAAAGATAAATAAAACCATCTTACTTGTGGGTGAAACAGGAGCAGGAAAATCTACTCTGATCAATGCTTTGGTGAACTACACGATGGGAGTGAAGTGGGAGGATGAAGTCTGGTTTAAGATCGTAGAGGAGGAGAAGAAAAGTCAATCAAAAAGTCAGACATCAGATGTGATGGTGTACGAGATCTTTGGTTTTGAAGATGAAACTCTGCCCTACTCTCTGACCATCATCGACACGCCTGGATATGGAAACACCAGAGGGACTGAACATGATGTCATTGTTAGTGAAAGATTATTGGACTTGTTTCGATCAGATGACGGAGTTCAAGAAGTTCATGCAGTGGGTCTAGTGATGAAGGCGAGTGATAATCAACTGAGTGAGCGGCTGCTGTACGTCTTTGATTCAGTGATGTCTCTGTTTGGAAAAAACCTGGAGAAAAACATTGTGGCCCTGATCACACACTCAGATGGTGTAACACCTGAAAATGTTCTTGAAGCTCTTGAAGCTGCAAAAATAAAATGTGCCAGAATAGAGGATGAGCCAGTTTGCTTCCTGTTCAATAACCAACAGGAAAAAGAGAGAAAAAAGAAAGACAAGGTGGGTTTGAATAACGCATGGAGAGTATCAGAGGGAGGAATGAGTGAATTCTCAGAATTCCTGGAAAATATTGAACCTCAGAAACTGATGACAACTGTTGAAGTGTTAGATGAACGCATCAGATTGACAGCCTGCATTCAAAACCTGCAAGAAAGAATAGATTTTATTGAATTAAAACAGACAGAAATAAAACAGACTCAAGAGGCTCTGAAGAAACATGAAGAAGAGATGAAGACAAATAAGCAGTTCACTATAGAAATTGATGAGGTCTACAAAGTTAGAGAAGATATCAAGGTTGGGTGGTGGTGCTTGTTGGCTGGGTATGCAGGAGCTGTCAGCTGTAAAGTCTGTGAGGAGAACTGTCACTATCCTGGATGCACAATGGCCTGGTATCCTGAACACTGTGAGGTCATGAAAGGAGGCCGCTGTACTTCTTGTACCAACAAGTGTCCTGCATCAGATCATGTGAAAGAAAGGAAGATCTATGTAACCAAGACACGTCGTGTCAAAAAGACTAATGAAGAAATGAAAAAGAAATATGAAAAGAACAAGACAGAAAGTGAGGACAAGTCCAGCCTTTTGGAAAATCTAGAAAAGGAAATGAACCAGCTGACAGCAGAGAAGTCACAGTGGCTGGAGGAGTCCTACCAACATCTTGTCAGACTGGAGGAAATCGCTCTGAATGTTTTTTCTCTGTCCACTATTGTACACTTAGAGTTATTAATTGAGAAGATGAAGGAGAAAGGAGACACAGAGAAGGTCCAGAAACTGGAGGAGATGAGAAGCAGAGTGGATGAAGGTGCCAGAGGAGCTCTGCAGTACATACTTCACATACCTGCAGTTATGAAAAAATTTGGGCAAACCTTATGGAACAAGATGAAAAACCATCAGACAGCTGTGTAGAATTTAACTCAAATCACGAGACATTCTCATGGTTTTACAGAAAATACAGTAGTTCTGTAAAAATTGCATATGGAAATGTTTCACTTGCAGATTTAATCAGTTATCAATTAAACATATCAGCTTACTCTGTCATTGGTAATTGGCCTCAGGATGATGAGAGCAGCTGCAACCCAGACTTTGACCATTATGCTAAATGTTCTGATGAGTCCTATCTCAAAAGACGTCATCACTGAATTTAGAAAACATACTCATGTAAGTAAGTAAAGTAAGTAAAATTGTATTTATAGAGCACCTTTCAAGATAAAATCACAAAGTGCTTTACAGAGGCAGAAAACAGACATTAAAATCTCAAACAAAACAAAATCAACCAAAAGCAGTTTAAACAGATTCGTTTTTACCTGCTTTTTAAAAGACACGACTGAGTCCACAGATCTCAAACTCAAAGGGAGCGAGTTCCAGAGTCTGGGAGCCGCTGATACAAATGCTCTGTCACCTTTTGTTTTTAACCTTGTGTGCGGGACAGCCAGCAACCCCTGGTCACAAGACCTCAGGGACCTGCTGGGGTGATAAGGAAGAAGAAGATCACTTAAGTAAGTTGGAGCTACACCGTGCAGGGCCCTATAAGTCATGATTATGATCTTAAATTGGACCCTGAACTTGACAGGGAGCCAGTGCAGCTGAATCAGCAGGGACTGTCTATCTTGCGTGCTGCACAATATCGTTTATTATTTAGTAACTATTGATATCTACGGCTAGCTAGTTTATTGTGATGGTGCTTTTTTTTTTCTTATTATGTTGCTCTTTGTTGTTTGCTTTCTCCTGTTTTTTTTTCTCCATACAGGTGACCCAGGTGTTTTGTTTTTTTTTTGTTTGTTTGTTTGTTTGTTTCTCTCTTCCCCCCCTTCTCACCGTCTCTTCTCCCCTTTGGTTTTCTTTCTCTCCCTCTCTTTCTTTCATTCTTTCCCCCTGTCCTATCCCACAGTCATGTCTGTCCCGTTTGTAGCAACTGAAAATAAAATAAATTCATAATTATAATAAAGGTCAATCAAATGGACCAATATGGCAAGGCCATGATGATCCACTTGGTAAAATAAATCCGCTTGGCATCTTTCTTGGCCTTAAGACAACAATTCTGATGGCTATAGATCCAAACGGGACACAAAAAAAAAAAAAAAAGAATCAGCAGGGGCGTGGCATGGGAGTGTTTGTGATGCTGTGTCAGAAGCCTGGCAGCAGCAGTCTGAACACCCTGCAGTCGTTCCAGGGAGGCGTTACTTAAGCAAGTAAACAAGGAATTACAATAGTCTAAGCGAGATGAAACAAAAGCATGAAGAATCATTTCCAGTTCAGAGCGTGACACAATGGGACTCAGTGATATTTCTTAAATGGTAAAAACAAGAGCGAACCAAAGATGTAGCGTGTGTGTCAGAGCTGGATCAAAGGTAACACCAAGGTTCCTAATGGAGGATTTAATATAAGAAGCAAGAGGGCCTAGCTTTTTAATGTCCAAAAGGTCACATTCATTAGGGGTCAGACAGTGGAATGTGTTGAGTATTATAATATAATATATGTTGGAACAATGATTGACTGAAAACTGAACTGTGAGACAGACTGTGACTGTGTGTAAAAAAAAAAGGGGGGGGCAAGAGCATTTGTTATGTTTGAGGTAAATTTTCTGGAGTCTGTTTTCTCATTTTCATTGGTGTCATGATTTGGATATTTATCTGTAAAAAAAGACAGAAAATCGCTCACTCAAATTGTTAAATGGGCTAACAAGCTGACGTTTCCTTCATTATGTTGTATTGTGCTTGTCTGTTGTGCTTATTTGTGCAGTTAGAATTGCTAACTTAATGCAGACTGGCTTTATACTGACAGATTCAAATAAAGTAACCTGAATGTGTTCCTTTTTAATCTCTTGATTACAAATAAAGTTTGTTGGAAATAAGTTTGGAAACAAAAAAGTTTTATTTTCTCACTGTGTGTAATGCATGCTTGTACTTTTAAAGCAGTTTTAGGAAAATGTGTAGATTACAAACGACTAAAAGTCTGTGAATACTTATTTTTCCCCAGTGTCTTTCATTTTTGTGTGGTTGAGTCCAGGGATACTATATAAAGCATATTATACTGAGTTAACTATTTATAGCCAATAATCCGATGCTTTCACAAAATTGACTATTAGCATGAACATAAAGATATTGCTCTACTGGGACACAGGAATTTATTGAAGTTCAGTTAAAAAAATGTAAATGTCATATTTACTCAAAATACACTTTAATTACTATTTTAAATGCTGAGAACATTTATATGCAAATTTTTCTTTTTTTTCTATTTTCTGGACAGTTATTGTTACTCCCCTTGAGTCTTAATAAAGCTCAACTTGTTCTTTGCGTTTTAGCTGACATTTCTTTCGGACAGGAGGATTCTCCAACATGTCTTAACATGTAATGATGTCCAACCACAGCCGATACAATGCCGTCAGAACTAAAAAGAAATACAAACTTAAATGAATATTCTTAATAAAGTCCTTAAGCATTATATGTAACGAAACATTCCAGCAAAAGGATCAATAAAATACACATTACACTTCACACTACGGTAATTGCACTTGAATGTCACACAACACTCGCATATATACATACAACGATAAGAAACAAAATAAAACATTTACCTCATTGGCCTCACTCAAATGGAATAAAACTTTCATTTTTACGTCATGGGGAGGTCCAAAAAAGGTACTCTTTATTTATCTTTCTGTAGACGTGCAAACCTCGTGGCTCGTCTCTTAATTAGCTTGCTGAGTGTGCCAGCCAAAAAAATGCCCTCTTAGCAAGAACAGACGGAACTAACCAATAACACATTTTAACATATAAATCTAAACAACTAAACAAACTAAACTAAACTAAACAACATCGGTTACAGTGACTTCATGCAGTTTGTGCTTTGACCTCCAGAGGGCGACAAATCATTACAGACAGAGAGCTCCATTCAAACTTTGCTGCCATAAGTAATAATTCTTCAAATATAATCATCAGTGTTTGAGCAGCTATGATATCAGGGACAATCTAGACATGTGTGACAATACTGAACATGTCACATGACACACCTTAGACATCATGTGATCCACTCTCAGTCTGCACTTTCATTCATGACTTCAACAGGTTGAAATGAGCTTTGAACAAACATCAGTTTAGTGCTGAAATATTCAAACTAAGAAGAGCAACAAAGTGATGACACATGTTTGTGTTTCAAACAGGAAAACCAGCAGAAATAAAATCTCCTTTGGAAAACCTGCCTGAGATTTGTGAGTTTCCGAGGTGCACCTGAATGTAGCACAGACAGTTTCTAACGATTCAGATTGTGGAGAGGGCCTCACACAACTTTATGGGTGTTTTCTTCCTGCTCAAACTTGACTTTTTCTGTCCTGAACTTCCCGTTTCTCCTAACTGATGCTGATAACTCTGTGTGAAGCGCCACGTGAAGGTAAGTGAAGCAAGCTGTAATGTTTTCCTGGCATCAGCTGTGTGCAGCTTAGTTCCAGCACTTAGTTCACGGTAACGGACTCGCACCTGGACCAACGAGGCCCAGTGTTAAACGCTCTTCCCCCTTTTATTGTTTGTGCAAATGAGTGTGATAATGTAACCGGTGTATCCCTGCGTTGTGTTTGACAATGAAAGGTAAAAAGAAAGAAAGACCTACAAGTAATTAACTCATCTGCTCCAGCTCCTCTCCCACAGGGGAATTTGTAGAAAAGGGGTGCACGTTTATTTTTACATTAAACATCAAGTACAAACTTACATGGAACATATTTGAGACAAGATAAGAGAAAAACAACACAAAATTCGACATTCCTACCAAAGAAAGGTAAAAAGAAAGGAAAGACTCCAAGTCATTAACTTGCTTGCTCCAGCTCCTACAACCAAATGCAAACAATAGGGAAGAGCGTTAGCTCAACCCATCACAACTTCTAAGCTAGCAAGAATTATTTATTCATGCTAGCAATGAGAGTGCCTATAACACATATGCAGCACATGTGTACTACACATTTACAGCATCTAGCAAAATCTGGCATAATAATTGTACTGAAAAGACAACCAGTAACATCGGGGTGTTGTACAGTGTTGGAAAAGAAATGATACCAACCTCTCCCATGGGGGAATTGTAGAAAAGCGGAGAGGCCAAAGGGGTTTTATTGATGCTGCTCACAGACAAACATGAGCCTTTGGTCAGTTTTGCTACCATTGTTTTCCTGATGTGATGAATGTGCAGCTGGAAACATTTGGAGTTGTTGAGGATGGGTTGACACCAGAGATGGTGAAATCTGATTAATCGGATTACAGTAACACGTTACAAGTAATGTGTTACTGTAATCTGATTACTTTTTTCAAGTAATGAGTAACGTAAGGGATTACCATTGCAAAAACGGTACTTAGATTACTGTTACTTTCCCGTAGGAACGCTGCGTTACTGCGTTACTAAAACCGTGATTTTTTTTGCGACAATGTCTCACGACAGTGACGTAAGCGAGTGCGACGTTCGTGACAACAGCTGTGTGCACATCAACAGTGGATCATATATCGAGTGCGGGAGAGAGTATGAGCGTGCAGCGTTTAAAGCGTGGAAGTACTGACCTTACTTTGAGTTTGATTCCATAAAAAGTGACAAAAACATTAGTGTCCGCTGTGCGTGGGAAGAAAACTTCTTTTTACAGCGGAAAAAAACCCATAAACTTCCAAGCAAGCACAGAGTTAACCTCCGCCTACCCCACTCCTGCTTTACAGGTGAAAATAGAGCAACAGGACCGCTAGTCTTTGATTTTATTTATTTTCTGCTGTGTTTTACTTGCATCTATTTGAAAGACTGAGTGTAAACACTATACTAAACACTAAACTATTTTATTTTATGTGTTGGAATGTGTAGAAAACAGGTTTAAATGTTAAACTAATTTCTTCTAGTCAGAGAATGTTGCATATAATTACATTTTTGGTTGATGCATAAAGTTAGAAGATTAAAACTAATAAAACAAGTTTTAAAAAGAGACTTTTCCATTTGATTACATTTTGTGTGATGGATTATGCAGAAAAATTAGAATTGGCCTTTACATCAAATCAAAATCTATTTATTTTTAGCACATAAAAAATGGGCAGGAAGATGACCGTTGACCAGAACAGGAAGAAGAGAACAGCCTGAGGTTTCTCTGTTTTATACTTCCCCCACAACCTAGCCTGTATGACATCAGCACACATAGCAACAGCTTAGCAAACACACTTCCTGTTTTTTTTCTTGATTTTTTTCTCTGTGAGTCCTGATTTTGGGAGAAACATTAAAGAGTTAATGACTTTGACCACAGGAAGTTAAAGAGTCTACTTCCTCTGTCACCAAGCAGAAAACAGTAATGACCATACTCAATAAAACATAACGGTGACTAAGAAGTTCTTGAAATGATTTTCAGTAAAAAAAACAAAAACCTTAAAAACCCCCAAAACCTGTTAAAAATGTAACTGTGTTTAACAGGAACATGGTCACTGAAGGCATCAAGCGATGCTGCTGTCTTCTGTGTCTATACAGTTTAAATAACTCTTCTTGAGTCACGTGATGTTCCTCTGTCTCTACATCTTTTTCTCTGACTGCAGCTGTGTTTGAATGAACTGGAATGTCCAATTCTCCAACACATTAACTCTGCTGATACTCTTTGAATCCTGGATCGGGAAGTAAAGAAAACAGAGTAACTTAGTGTATGCTGGTAAGTGCCAGGAGGATTGTCAGGATTTATACATCAGAGAAACCAAACCTCTGGAGAAGTGGTTGGCACAACACAGAAACGCTACCTTAGGCCAGGACTCTGCAGTCTATTCACATCTACACGGCAGTGGACAGTCTTTCAATGATGAGGATGTTCACATCCTGGACAGGGAGGAACGCTGGTTAGAGTGTGGAGTCAAAATGGAAAAAGGAAAGGCCATCTCTGAATCGAGGAGGGGGCCTAAGGGTACATCTGTCCCCATCTTACAATGCTGTGATTGCAGCCATTCCCCAACTCTATGTGAATGGTACTCATGGCCATTGATCAGTGGTCATGAGAACTTGCATATTAATGATCAAGGAAATGACCTGAGACTGAGGAAGTTACTTGGATGAGTGACGAAACATTTGTCCCGCTGAAAACGCTACGTCCAGATGAACAGAATCAACTTTTGGATGTCTAAGGAGCTTGGAAGGAAAAAAGGCATCTGGACATTTTAAGTTGCTTGAAGATGTTTCACCTCTCATCCGAGAAGCTTCTTCAGTTCTAGGGTAAAATGGTGGAGTCCTACATTTTGCCTTGTGGGGGTGTCCCCCCCAAAAGTGAGAATGGACCTCCTAATGAAACTCTACCTAATCACACAACCCGAGGTGTGAAAATGGGTGTATTTCACAATCAGCCAAGGGTTTGGGTGAGCTCATTGTGAAAACTAGCCCCACTCTATCATGTGATTTCCTGAGGTCAGATGGCCCAGGATTTAAGTGGGCATTAAGGCGTCTGGGAAGGGATCTCAAAACTGTCTTGATGCATTCTCAATCATTCAGGAAAGTAAATCTCCAAATGTTGATTCTGTTCATCTGCATTTTGTGGGAGAAACGTTTCATCACTCATCCAAGTGACTTCTTCAGTCTCAGCCTGGCTGGGGGGCTTCCTCCTGCTGTGTGCCCGGCCTGGAGGCTGCAGTCTGTGACCGGCTCCCGGTGCAGACAGCTCCCTGTGATAGTGTTTCCTCACTTGGCTCATGTGTACCCAGCCCAATTTTACTCTTTAAGTGTGTAAGTGTGTGTGTGTGGGGGGGGGGGGATGTGTGTGTATGCATCCATGATCATTTATGTTAATGAGAGTGTGGGGAGTGAGTTGGATAAAGCACTTTGTGCTACATTTTTGTATGAAAAGTGCTTTATAAATATAGATTGATTGATTTTGGAGACCGAAGAAGTCACTTGGATGAGTGACAAAACGTTTTTCCCACAAAACGCTACGTCCAGATGAACAGAATCAACATTTGGAGATCTCAAAACTGGATTACTGGATTCTCTGACAGTTGGTGCCGTAACTTCCACTAAATCAAATATGTGTGACTAAGTGGTCAGAGAGGTTAGATTAAAAAATAATAAAAAGACAATGCCACCAAGGGGGATTTCACCCCCAGGAAATATATTTATTTTTTTAAAAAGGGGGATAAAAGCAAATAAAAAGTTCAAGGATGCACCCTGAGGCAGGTTAGCTCAAATAATAACACAGTTTTATAATACAGAGGGATTAATAAATTTTTATCTAATCTAATGTAATCTGAATAAAATAATGAATAAAACAATAAGAAAACTGAATGCAGCGTTGTTGTTGACAGTGTCCTAAATTACAATAAAACAATCACTGAACTAGGACTTAGCAGCAGCTGTGGATCCAAAAGAAAATCACACAGAAAGGGAACAAACACTATAGCCTGCACCTAGTGCTGTACAAAGGAAAGTGTGAAGACGACCAACCACCTATGGTCCCAGGGCAACTGGAGCGTCTTCCGTTCACAAAAAAATATAAAAGCATGGGACAAGACGCTAAAAGAATAAAATGACACTGAGCCACAAGCTCGCTACAGATCATAAAAAAAAGAAATAAAAAAACTTTAATCTATAATAAAACAAACCATGCACATGCATACGAAACTTGCACCCCACGAGTCCAACCAAGCTTTTACTGGCTATAATTGTTCAAGCCTTGGTCATAGTCCGGTGCAGCTCCCCGCAAACTGGGAGAAGCAAGCGGAGGCAATATTTGATGATATGCGGCGGAAGATCACTCTAGCCAGCCACAGAAACAGGAGTGCAGACAATAGTTCAGATTTGGCTAAATAAAACCAAAACAAATCCAAAGCCCCAACGAGGTGAGGCAGAACAACAGGAGCAAAACAGCAACGCAGTTCACAATAAATGAAACTGGAAATACGAAAGCAGCTCCACTGAGGAGGAGCCCTGAAACAGTGACTAGGCAGGTGTCTCCCATAATTCAGATTAAACATGTAATCTGCTGTGAACTATAGTAAATAAGTTAAAAAAAAAATAGATGAGATGAAACCGTGATTCACATATTCTCATGTTTTACAGTCAGAGATGGAGAAGCCCTCACCAGTGCAGCTGCTTGAAATGTTGAAGAAACTGGGAGAGGAGGAGCTGAAGCTTTTCCACTTTTACCTGCAGTATGAACCTGGAGGTGACTTCACCAAAATCTATAAGAGCCTGCTGGAGAACGCAGACAGACTGAAAACAGTAGAAGTGATGGTGCAGGCGTATTCAGACCACGTGATCGAGGTGGCGAGGTCGATTTTAAAGAAGATGAATGCAGGTCAGTCAGAGGAAAGAGAAACAAACACTCACGGTATGCAGACACAGATATGCAAACACGATATGCAGACATGACATCGTCACAATTTCTTTTATGAAGTAGGGGTGGGCAATATAAACGATATACGATAGAAGCGATATAAATTTGGCCAACGATAGAGATTTTGACTATATAGCGCATGTTGATGATGTCATCAAGCTGCGTCTGTTTTGGTTGAAAGCATCGCAGCGGCTACAACCATTATCATCTGCAAATTATGGCGGGCGACAGTTATAGCAAAGAGATGAAACACTTTTGAAATATGTGGAAAGCCAAAAACTGCGCTTCTTCCATAACATTGATTCAATAATGTTGAATTCTCTCGCAGCTGCTCTGTTCCCATGTTGTTGCAGTATATTAATAACTAACCTCGTATTGTGGATGAATGATCTCAGTTGTTCTCCTGACTGAAGTTTGGCCCGTGTATAGCATCCTGCTATGCGATTGCATTTGTCCCTGACCACCAGGGTCCCTCACGTTAACTTTTATCGAGTGGAGAAAAAAAAGTTAGTGTTCATCCTCCAGCTTCACTGTGCTAATGTTATGCTAACATAGCTGTGTCACAAGCAATCACGTAGCACAACATTATATACCAGCTAGCCAAACTTCAGTAACCCTACAAACGCCACTGCTGTTTAGTTTTCTGTCTTCATTTATGTTGGAAGTGATAGCAGAGCTGTACGTTTGAATTACTTTCAAAAATCTTTGAGTCAGAACATGGTATGTCATGTTTAGTTACTGTTAACTTGTAACTCCGTTAAATTTAATAAATTCTGTTTCCATGGATGCCTGGATGTAAAACTTAATTGTTACACCTGCTAAAGCAGCAACGCTGATGATTTTATTAAAAATCAAAGAATTTACACCGTCTTTAACTCTCAGTGTTCGTTTGACTTTGGGACCTGAAGCGGACGGAGTTTTGCAACCAGATTACTCCGCAAAGCTCCTCACTACGGCAGGAAGCAGTGCGGCTCACCAAAGTTCTACTAAAACATTTTTTAACAGATTTCTGCACGCCCAAATCGGTTCGAGGTCAGTGAGCACAACCAGAATTCATACATAAGGCACACTCTCGATTTTTGAGAAAATTAATGGATTTTTAGTGTGCCTTATAGTGTGGAAAATACGCTATAAAGAAGAAAAGAATATATTGCAATATATATCGTTACCGCACGTGATTCCAATTATATGGATTTCAGGCCATATCGCCTAGCTCTATTATGAAGGTATTAAACAGTTTTAGTCTGACTTTTTAATTTTGCGCCTCTCTAATCAGGTTCTTTTAGTACAAATGTTATATTTACATTATTTTGAAGTGAAGCAGGTTTTCATTTTTAAAGAGACCAGTTCATAATTCAAGAGACACTTTCCTCCAACAGGAAGTCCGTCAGCCCAGGAAGTTTCATCGCGTTTATCAGAAGGTAAGAATTTAGTTGTTTGTTCCTGTGGTGTGAAACTATTTTGTGCAACTTTTTTGTATTTACAGTTTTGAGGGATAAGCCTCTTAAATTTCTCTAGAAATATATGTTAAAAAAACAAAAACAATTTAAAAAAAATTTTGTAGTTTATTGCACTTTTTTGCAATTTATGTAATTACTATGCACTTAATGCAGACATATTACAATTTGGGCTATAATGGTTGTATTGATGTATATCAACTTGAAATGCTCCCAAAAATGGCAAGTTTACTCAGTTAACTAAGAAACAATTTTCTTTGGAGTGATGTGTGCTTCTCATTATGATGATTTTGCTTTACTCATAGAAGTTACAGTATGTAATACTGTACAATAGATTAATGGGCCAGCCAGCCGTGCACAGGCTTCAGAACTTGCCTCTGAATCTTCTGGTTTAAAATATTTCTTTAACATTAAATCATCCAGTGCCACTTGTCAGTATTTCCAAAGCTGCACAGCAAAACCAATCACATTAGAACCCTGACCTTCTTTGGGCTCCACATCCACACAGTCAAAACCAAGTCTTTTCCATGAGCAGGAATTTTTCTCCCAGTGCAGAGAGCTGCCTGCGAGTGTGTAAAACTGTAACAGTGCATGTAAAGCAGACACTCAAAAGTGCATGAGTTCTACTTTGTGTACATATCTAATTTTGTTTTTTTTATGACATAAATATAATTACATAAAGACATCACAGCTGTGGCTTTGGGACAACTCTGCAAATGTTCTAGAGTAACTCACTGAGAGTCTGAGAGGATTTGCAAAGAAGAATAGTAGAAAATCTCCATCATTCTCAAAAAGATTTGAGACTGCAATTACAAAAATTTCTGTTCTTTAACGAGGGGACTAAGTCATTTCAATGACTATAGCATCAGGCTGCAACATAAGAAAAGTGAAAAAAGTGAAGGGGGGATATGGATACCATCTGAGCCTACTCTATATGATTGTTCTTCAGCAGTGTAGAACACAATCTCAAATTCTATGACATTTCTACCTGTATATTCACTGAATGAGAACAAGAAGTGACTAACAACTTCACACCTTGAGTCAGAGAGTGTCAGGCTGAGACAGCTGAAACATGGGTATGCTTATCTGAAGGTCAAGCTTAGCTAGCACACCCCGAAATTCTTAAAAAAATAAATGATATACTACAAATTTCCAACTGATTAAGCAGAAGGTACTTTACAAAATGTAAAAAAAAAAAAAAAAAAACCTATGTAAAGGATTAATTACTAAATGATCAGACCACTTTCATCAAATCACTGGGGTCCTTTGAATTTTGGAGTTTTCTCTATATTATTGTAGTCTTTACTTCACAATATAAAGCACATTGGGGTGTCTGTTCTTGCAATTTAATGTTAAATAAATTAAAATGATTAAAAATAGAAGTTTTTGGACCATAGTTCAAAAAATCCTAAATATCTGATGAGATCTAAACAAAAGTTACCAAGAGGCAAATAAATGAAGTTATTCACACTACATAAACCGCAATTGGCCAATCATATCATCTTCTGTTTCAAATTCAGAGGCTCTTCAAAACTGTCAGCTTAAATTCAAGTCTAACCTGGTAGAGCAGTTCCAGTGTGTGTTTGAGGGCATCGCTAAAGCAGGAAACCCAACCCTTCTGAATCAGATCTACACAGAGCTCTACATCACAGAGGGAGGGACTGCAGAGGTCAATAATGAACATGAGGTCATACAGATTGAAACAGCATCCAGGAAACCAGACAGACCAGAAACAACAATAAGACAAGAAGACATCTTTAAAGCCTCATCTGAAAGAAATAAACCAATCAGAACAGTGCTGACAAAGGGAGTGGCTGGCATTGGGAAAACAGTCTTAACACAGAAATACACCCTGGACTGGGCTGAAGACAAAGCCAACCAGGACATCCAGTTCATATTTCCATTCACTTTCAGAGAGCTGAATGTACTGAAAGAGGAAAAGTTCAGCTTGGTGGAACTTGTTCATCACTTCTTTACTGAAACCAAAGAAGCAGGAATCTGCAGCTTTGAAGACTTCCAGGTTGTGTTCATCTTTGATGGTCTGGATGAGTGTCGACCTCCTCTGGACTTCCACAAAACTACAATCCTAACTGACCCTAGAAAGTCCACCTCAGTGGATGCGCTGCTGATAAACCTCATCAGGGGGAAACTGCTTCCCTCTGCTCGCCTCTGGATAACCACACGACCTGCAGCAGCCAATCAGATCCATCCACAGTGTGTTGGCAGAGTGACAGAGATCAGAGGGTTCATTGACCCACAGAAGGAGGAGTACTTCAGGAAGAGATTCAGAGATGAGGAGCAGGCCAGCAGGATCATCTCCCACATCAAGACATCACGAAGCCTCCACATCATGTGCCACATCCCAGTCTTCTGCTGGATCACTGCTACAGTTCTGGAGGATGTGCTGGAAACCAGAGAGGGAGGACAGCTGCCCAAGACCCTGACTGAGATGTACATCCACTTCCTGGTGGTTCAGGCCAAGGTGAAGAAGGTCAAGTATGATGGAGGAGCCGAGACAGATCCACACTGGAGTCCAGAGAGCAGGAAGATGATTGAGTCTCTGGGAAAACTGGCTTTTGATCAGCTGCAGAAAGGAAACCTGATCTTCTATGAATCAGACCTGACAGAGTGTGGCATCGATATCAGAGCAGCCTCAGTGTACTCAGGAGTGTTCACACAGATCTTTAAAGAGGAGAGAGGACTGTACCAGGACAAGGTGTTCTGCTTCATCCATCTGAGTGTTCAGGAGTTTCTGGCTGCTCTTCATGTCCATCTGACCTTCATCAACTCTGGACTCAATCTGCTGGAAGATGAACAAACAACCTCCCTGAAGTCTGAAATGAAAGAATATTCAGAGAAACACTTCTACCAGACTGCTGTGAACAAGGCCTTACAGAGTCCAAATGGACACCTGGACTTGTTCCTCCGCTTCCTCCTGGGTCTTTCACTGCAGACCAGTCAAACTCTTCTACGAGGTCTGCTGACACAGACAGGAAGTAACTCACAGTCCAATAAGAAAACAGTCCAGTACATCAAGGAGAAGCTCAGTGAGAATCTGTCTGCAGAGAAAAGCATCAATCTGTTCCACTGTCTGAATGAACTGAATGACTGTTCTCTAGTGGAGGAGATCCAACAGCGCATGAGTACAGGACTTCTCTCCGCAAATTATCTGTCTCCTGCTCAGTGGTCAGCTCTGGTCTTCATCTTACTGTCATCAGAAGAAGATCTGGATGTGTTTGACCTGAAGAAATACTCTGCTTCAGAGGAGGCTCTTCTGAGGCTGCTGCCAGTGGTCAAAGCCTCCAACCAAGCTCTGTAAGTAAATATGTGATCATAGCTTTAGTTTTGAAATGTTGATTCTACTTAACAAAAAAATCAGGTTAGCAATTAACAAATCCAAAAACTGTGATGGGTTCTGCAGCATTCAAAATCTTTTTAAAAATTGTATTATAAATGACATTATAAATGATCAATTTCAGAAAGCAAAGACGTTCCACTTATGTCAGCATTTCAGCTCATCGCCTTTACATCCATCTTTTAACATGAACACTGTTTTATTCAATTATTCTTATAAGTACGCTGATACTCACATTAAACAACTAGAATTACGCTGTTGTTAGAATTGTGCCCTCCACTATTATGTCTTGATGGATTCTCGATCATCCAGAAAATTAAATCTCCAAAAGTTTATTCTGTTCATCTGGACGTAGCGTTTTCAGTGGGAGAAACATTTCGTCATTCATCCAAGTGACTTTTTCAGTCTCAGCTTACTGCAGGTTTCCGCTGTGTTAGTGGGGATGGTGTTCGCTCTTTGTTGTAGCGTCCTAATGACACCCAGTTTGTGCTCCAGTGGATGATGAGAGTCAAACCTTAAATACTGATCCGTATGTGTAGGTTTATGGTACACGTCAGCTTTTAGATGTCCCCCATTACTGATGGAAATCTCACAGTCTAAGAAGGCCAACCTGCCGCTTTTCATATCCTCCCTGGTGAATTTGATATGTCAGTCCACCCTGAGCCACGGTCACTCCTGTGGCTCAGGGGGTTGGGAAGCGTATCTGTAACCGGAAGGTCACCGGTTCAATCCCCGGGCTCTCTGTCCTGGTCGTTGTGTCCTTGGGCAAGACACTTTACCCTACCGCCTACTGGTGTTGGCCAGAGGGGCTGATGGCGCGATATGGCAGCCTCACTTCTGTCAGTCTGCCCCAGGGCAGCTGTGGCTACAACCGTAGCTTACCTCCACCAGTGTGTGAATGAATAGTGGCATTGTAAAGCGCTTTGGGTGCCTTGAAAAGCGCTATATAAATCCAATCCATTATTATTATTATTATTATTAATGTGATCCGTGAATTGCGGAAAATCCTGAGATTTGATTTTTCACCCAGGTGTCATCCACATATCTGAATCAATGGCTTGGTGGTGTTCCAGGGTAGGATAGCAAAGCCCTCTTTTCCACTTCTTCCAAGTACAAATTGGCCATGATGAGTGAAACTGGGGAGCCCATGGCACACCCATGTTTCTGCCTGTAGAACTGACCCTTGTATGTTAAGTAGTTGGAATGAAGACACAGCTCCAAAAGCAAACACACTTGAACGAAGCTGAGAGTGATCCTGTTGCTGAGGTTGGTGTCATCCTGTAATCTCTTACAGACTACCTCCAACTTTTCCGTGATTGGGATGCAAGTAAAGTGAAGTGATGTGGTGTTCAGAGCTGCACACCAGCGGGTTGAGGATCGAAGCCAGAAATTTGGGAGATGTTATAGGTGAGTGAGTTGATCATGCAGACAATCGATCTTAAAGGTGCACCCTGTTTATGTATTTTTGGTAAACCATACTGACTCTCTATACTCATGGCCATTGATCAGTGGTCTTTGATCGGTGCGTTTTGTCAGTGGTTGTTGATCAATGGTCATGAGAATTTGCATAATTAAGATTAAGGAACTGACCTCCCAGCCCATTGTTCCCTCAGTGGCCCGGTTTTAGTCATTATGCAAACGTACGGTTTATAAGATTGGGGAAACCTGCAGTCAGCTGAGACTGAAGAAGTCACTTGGATGAGTGACAAAATGTTTCTCCCACTGAAAATGCTACGTCCAGATGAACAGAATCAACTTTTGAAGACCTCCGCTATTATATTTCACAGTCAGGAATCAGAAGATCTTGCTTGCATCCAGGGGCCAGAAATTATTTCTTCTACGAGACTTAAAGTTTGTATTCAAAATTTTATAAGCAGAGGGTGGAGGAGATGGAGCTCATAAAGATGGAATGCTTCCTGAAACAAGCATATTATAAAAAAAGGTTCAGTATGTGACAAGTACGGATAATGTTGAGTTGCATCGACCAACAGTTATGACAGACATTAGAATTAGGAAGTGACCAAAAAGTATTGTAATACATACTGGTATACTTTTATTACTAAATCTACAAGCCTGTCATTAAATTACATTCCAATAAAGGGTTGTAGTTATGCTTGTATTAAGAAAAGTTAAAGGGTTTTCTTCCATTTAACACTTATATTTAGAGATTTTTAATTAACCATGTCTTGTAGTGCCCTCCAGTATATTTATTTTTCTTTTCAAGGTTGAACAAATGTCACAAATGTCATCTTTTGTTCTTTTATTTAGGCTGAGTGTCTGTAAACTGTCAGAAGAAAGTTGTCAAGCTCTGTCCTCAGTTCTCAGCTCCCAGTCTTCTAGTTTGAGAGAGCTGGACCTGAGTATCAACAGCCTAAATCATTCAGGCGTGAAGCTTCTGTCTGCAGCAATAGAGAGTCCACATTGTAAACTGAATACTCTCAGGTCAGATCAGTTATACTCAGTTTTTGTTATTGTTTTTCTTTTGTTTTCAACTGATAAAATTAAACAGTTAAAAACTTGTAGCCCATAAATTTTTAATCACATTGTAATATGTCTTAGTAAAACTGTTGCATTTTTAACCTGTTTAACCCCAGACATTAGAGATTCTCTAAAAGACATTGCTAAACATAGTAGCTCCTCACTACACCCTTATTACAGTTTAACATGAGTGTTGTTTAATTGTTCATGTTTTCCTTTTCAGACTGAGTCTCTGTAACCTCTCAGAGATGAGCTGTGAAACGTTTTCTGCTGGATTGAAGAATCTAAACTGCAAGCTGTCTACTCTGAGGTCAGATAAAGAGGTTTTCAGAATTAACCAATTAAAGTTCATTCATTTCTTGATGTACAAGTAGCTTGCAAAAGTATTCAGCCCCCTTGAACGTATTGACATTTTGTCATATTACAGCCACAAACAGGAATCAATTTTATTTGAATTACATGTGAAAGACCAATACAAAGAGGTGTACACGTGAGAAGTGGAACGAAAATCATACATGATTCCAAACATTTTTTACAAATAAAATACTAAAAAGTGGGGTGTGTGTAATTATTCAGCCCCCTGAGTCAATACTTTGTAGAACCACCTTTTGCTCCAATTACAGCTGCCAGTCTTTTAGGGTCTGTCTCTACCAGCCTTGCACATCTAGAGACTGAAATTCTGGCCCATTCTTCTTTGCAAAACAGCTCCAGCTCAGTCAGATTAGATGGGCAGTGTTTGTGAACAGCAGTTTTCAAATCTTGCCATAGATTCACAGAGTCACCACGGGCCTCTTGGCTGCAGTTCTGATCAGCGCTCTCCTTGTTAGGCCTGTGAGTTTAGGTGAACAGCCTTGTCTTGGTGGGTTTACAGTTGTGCCATACTCCTTCCATTTCTGATTGATTGCTTGAACAGTGCTCCATGGGATGTTCGCCTTGAGGTGACTTTTGTTGTGATTTGGCTCTATATAAATAAAATTGAGTAGAGGCTTGGGAAATCTTTTTGTAGCCTAAGCCTGCTTTAAATTTCTCAATAACTTTATCCCTGACCTGTCTGGTGTGTACTTTCCACTTCATGGTGTTGTTGCTCCCAATATTCTCTTAGACAACAACTTCTGAGGCCATCTTAGAGCAGCTGTATTTGTACTTATATTAGATTACATTAGCACTGACATTAGATTACACACAGGTGCACTCTATTTAGTCTTTGGCACTCATCAGGCAATGTCTATGGGCAACTGACTGCACTCAGTCCAAAGGGGGCTGAATAATTACGCACACCCCACTTTGCAGTTATTTATTTGTGTTACGAGTTCAAATATTGGGGATGGATACAAGAGGAAAAACCACAATAACAACACTGGTCCGGCCGGGTTAAGTCAAACGATGATTTTAATTATCACACGCGTGGGAGATGGACACTGATGCAGACAGCCTCAGATCTCAAAATGGTGGAGCATTGATCAAACTCTTATAGCCTCTGGTGCCTCCACCTTATCATAAAAGCCTAAACATTCACATGCTTTTCTCTCACACGGCGCCTAAGCTACGACCTTGGCTCCCTGTTTATCTGCTCCTGCTGAGATGGGGCAGAAAACTCCAGCATGTTCTCTTCTAATCAGACAAATAAGGCGATGACTTTCTGCGAACAGTATTTCTTATAACTCAGCAGTATAATGCATCCTAAACAATATCATTCATTCACAACAAGTCAGCAGTTTAATGTAATGCAAATCAGTTTAACTAATGCAATAGTTATCAGCTTCTTCTAATTCAGGAGAATAATGCAAACTAAAACTACATAATAATTCACAATCTTTAATTAGGGGTCTAACATGGCATAAAATAATATCTAACATTTGTAAAAAAAAAAAAAAAAAAAAAAAAAGAAAAGAATGGAATCATGTAGTGTGGAATTCCAATAAAATTGATTCATGTTTGTGGCTGTAATGTGAAAAAATGTGGAAAAGGGGGCCGAATACTTTTGCAAGTCACTAAAAAAGCCAGTTTTTGTTTCCTGAAGTATTATTGAAAAAAGGGTATTAAATTTTGATAATAGCTCCACACTGATTATAAGTTAACACCAGTGTTTGTTTGTTTTTTTGTTTTGTTTTTTGTTTTGTTTTTTCATTTTCAGAATGAGTCTTTGTAACCTCTCAGAGACAAGCTGTGAAACTCTTTCCTCAATTCTCACCTCCCAGTCCTCTATTCTGAGAGAGCTGGACCTGTGTAACACCAACCTGCAGGATTCAGGAGTCAAGCTTCTGTCTGTTGCAGTGGAGAGTCCACAATGTAACCTTGAAACTCTCAGGTCAAGAATCAAAGCTTTCCACAGATGATCATTTAAAATGTGATTTATTATTGTTGCACAAATATAAGAATTGTTAAGAGGTTTTTTTTAATGTGTGACAGTTTTTATTTGTTTGTTTGGATTCCAAAAATTACTTCATGCACTAATAAACTTATATATAGTCATTTTGTGTACAAAAGATACCAATTTCCTTTTATACTGGTAGGCCGAACATGACCAAATTACATGTTGAGGTTTCTTTTGGGGTGGAGGAGTTTAAGTATCTCGGGGGCCTTCTTCACGAGTGGGGGTAGAAGGCAGCAGGAGCTCGACAGACGGATTGGTGCAGTGGCTGTACCGGTCTGTTATAGTGAAGAGTGAGCTGAATGTAAAAGCGAAGCTCTCAATTTACCAGTCGATCTATGTCCCTACCGTCGCCTATGGTAGCGAGCTGTGGGTAGTGACCGAAAGAACGAGATCGCGGATACAAGCAGCGGAAATGGGACCATTAACAAATGCAACCAAATTTGTTAATGGTCCGACTAAAATACTCCTAGGACGCACCGTTGCGACCAACTGTTTGAGTAAAAAAAGAAAAAAGAAAATTCTTCAACTCTGAAAGTCTCTGTGTGGTCAACGACACACATTACATTCCTATCGTGGTCTAAACCAATTACAGATAATCAGGGGCGGGACCTCTCTGATTGGATGTGGTCTAGTTGAAGTGCAGGTGGATAGAGAGAGGTGAGTAGCTTGAATAAAGAGATGAGGCTCAAAAACTTTTTCAACAACCACCAAACAGCAAATAAGAACAGATAAACGGATTCCACACTAAGACGTAAACACAGAGTGGACACGTCACCTCAGAATCAGGTTTCTCTTTCTCGTCTTTCTCACACGACTTCCCGTGCTGGACAAGCCGACGAAGCTGAAAGCCGACAGCTTACTGATTCTAAGGCGTCGGGTCTGAGCTTTGTGTTTACATCCAGCAAGAAAAGAAGATCGAAACTACACTTCACATTTGATAAATATCGTCATTAAACTACTCTTAATTTTGCTGTTTTGCTTCCACCACAAGAAAATAACACTTCATGCACAGCTCTCTGTCTCTGTGTATTTCACGAACAGTTTCTCATCTCAGATCTTAATTTTTGCATTATTCATTCGCTTATTACCCATCAGTCTACCGTTGTTTACAGCGCTGTCGGTGACTTTCTTTCTTTCCTTTCTTTTTTTTTTCTTACTTAAGTGACCTCGGACAAAAATATACTGACAAAATGTAAACATTTTTAAAATTACGTTAAATTGCAGAATATTTTTAAGGTTATCTGCTATAAAGAGCCAAGTCAGGAAAATCTTCATGTTCTGTGTTTTATCCTCAGTTTCTTTGACACAAAGGCATCTGCTGTGATGCTCACACCTCCTATAAAGTCTCACAAGTGTCAGTACTGATAAATGATCAGAATGATATTATTTCTGACTGTCTGAGGCAAAATTGAATCGAATTGAATGGATTGTGGAAATCAGTGATGATACCCAGCCCTAGTGAGTAGCCTAGGCCTGGCAGAAGTGGATGTAGCTGTGGGTAATAAGAAAAGATGAAAAGAACTATTGATAACTTTTTTGTTAAGTTAAGGCCTGATGGGGCCAAATGGACATTTTAAAAGACATAGTCCTTTCTTTAGTTTTATTCTGCACTTTATTACATCAGATTAATTAGAGGTTCAGTCACTCTGCCTTCTGTATTACTCCAATACATGACAACATGCCAAGGCTAGATGTACAGCGCAAATAATTCTGTTAAAGGTCTCCTCAGCGCTGGAAGGCAAGACATTCAAACAGCAGCTCTGTAGCTGTCAACCAACCATGCTCTTTACATCATGTCACATGGCTAATTTCCATTCTATTTCCTCTCTTAGCACAAAGAGTAATGGCTAAAAGTGTTTTTGTTGGGTCAGATCCAGTCGGCATGCACTTGGAGGGGTTAGAATACTCATAGAATACTCATTCTAAATTGTCCAAAGGTGGAGGTTTTGTCTCTCTGAATCATCTCTTAGTTATGCTGCTATATGCTCAGGCTGTTGGTTGACCTCCCAAGATACTCTGCTTTCTTCTGCACTCCTCTCTTTTCATTTCTGATGCTTTTATGTGCCACTACTGCATGTCCTTAAACTTTTTCTTCTTTTTTCTTAGTTTGTGTTTTGTTCTTGTCTCACTGAGATCATCTCTTCTCTTTCCCCTCACCTGGCAACCAGTCATGGTAGATGCTCCTCCTGGAGCCTGTTCTAACTGGGATGCTCTTTGTGTCAATGGGAGTTCTTCCTTCCCACCGTCACCCAACGGTGATGCTGATCAGAGGATATAGTCTGATAGTTGGGGGTTTCTCTCTAATATTGTAGGCTGTTACCTTACACTGTTAAACAGCTGTTGTCTGTTGGGAATTCCACTTATAAATAAAGTTAAATTTAATGCATGTAAATGGATAGATGTTTTTGTATATGACAAACAGAAAATTATTGTTGACAGATGGATTGTTGTTTTGTGTGTCTGTAGTCTGTCAGGCTGTCTGATCACAAAGGAAGGCTGTACTTCTCTGGCCTTAGCTCTGAGCTCCAACCCCTCCCATCTGAGAGAGCTGGACCTGAGCTACAATCATCCAGGCCGCTTAGGAATGAAGCTGCTGTCGGCTGGACTGAGGGATCCATGCTGGAGACTGGACACTCTCAGGTATGGAGAGGATGTCTGATAGAGGAGGAAGAGCTGGAAACATTTCTCTGTCCTTCACTCACTTCCTGTTTGTTTCCTGCAGATGTGACATGAACAAATCAATAAGGCATACTAATGTAAGAGGTTTTCAGAGAGAAGTTTTCCAGGAAAAAGTTATGGATATCTCGGTATATTTAGTGTGGATTATATTAATTGTTCTATTCAGAGAGCAACAATTAATATTTATCCTAGATACAACAACCACTGTAAGCAGGGGAAACTGTTATCTTAGATTTATTAAAAGAAAAGGCTGTGGTACAAACTCTCAACTACAGGGAGATCTTTTCATAACATTTAAAAGCTGCTTGCCATTAAATGCACAGATATGTAACTGTATTAATGTATTTTAGTGCTTTTCAAATACAAAGGTCACAATTTGCTTTGAAAAGCCAACACACATTATGCAATAATGGAACAAAAACAATCCAGTAAATAAACAAATTTAGAGACAACCAAGGTGGAAGACATATAGGCATAATGTGACAAAAAAGAGGGTTTATTGAGCCAAATGCAAAACTCACGATGAGGAAACACGGAGTCAGGCACAGGAAAAGAGGACAGTATATACACTGGGATACCTGCAAAAGAGAGACAGGTTGGAGCAAAGTACAGGTGCAGATGCTGAGAGTGTGTTTGGTTGGTGAGAGATGAGCTGATTGGACGGTATGTACGTGTCAGGACTGGTGACTTTTTGAGTTGTTACTGGGTGGTATTGCTGCGGTTGGTTGTTCTCAGATTAAGTATTTGGATTAACCCTTTAAAACTGGTAACTACTTTTAAGTAGTTTAAATAGTTACTGGTGTATTTCTATAAGTTTTCTGGGATGCTTAGAACTCAAATTACACTGTTGGAAATGCTTTGTCATGTTTCGACTGTGTGGAGGCAGGAGAAGGACCCAAACCCACAACTCACTACGTAGGAATGAAACTCAAAAAGCTGCTTTATTGCAGAATAGCGCGAAAAATATAACAAAACTATACTGGGACATGGATAAACTGACACAAAGGGAAACGGCCATGAGGGAGACTACGACACTGACAAAGAGAAACACAGGGCTTAAATACACTGAGGGATAACAAGGGAATGAGACACAGAAGGAGAGCACAGCTGGGAGTAATCAGGCTGGATGAGACAAGGGAAGCAAAACTAGAAACACTGACATGAGACACGAACCTTCAAAGCAAAACAGCCAACACACTGACTGAACTCTAGACATGTAAACTTAAGAGAAAATGGGGAGACAGAACATAGGAACCTGAAACATGGTACAGAAAGGCACAGTAGACACAACATGGAACACAGTGAAGCCATATTTCAAGAACTAAACCTATGATAACCATAACTGAAACCTAGGGAAATAATAACTATAAAGATCAAAACAGCACAACCCACCTGAACATAATGAACTCGCAGGGAAAGAGTAAAACTAAATACAGTGACCATAGAAACGCAAGACCTCTTCAAAATAAAACAGGAAACATGAGACACAGACATGACAACCTGAACTTGACAACGCAAGACACAGACGTGGACCACATGAAGGGCAAGGGTGACTTAACAGGGGTTGGAAGACAAAAGGGGAATCTAATAACAAAGAACTATACCAACTATAAAATTAACTTAGAAAACCTAAAGGGCTTAAACATAACAGGAATGTAAATTAATACTCAAAACGCTGGGTCAAAAGCCCCAGGATCGTGACACTTTATTACAAATTTGGATTATAATATTTATTTTTATTTTTCCTGCAGTACATAAAAATTGGTGTATGTCAAAAATCAGACCCAAAAGCAGCGCACATTTCGGTGCTTTATTTTGGTGCCTTTTTTTCCCTGAGATGTCAGAATTCTAGCCAATAATTTTACCTTTGCAAGGATAGTAGGCGGGCCCAGGTACATATGTTATTTTAGAGCAGAGTTACAGATTAAAAATGCCCAAGGCAAAGCGGTCAAAAGTCTGGCTATACTTCACAGCAAAAGATGCAAACTCAGCAGCCTGCAACAAGTGCTTTAAGGTGATACTGTGATACTGTGCAAAGGAGGTAACACCTCAAATCTGATGACAAACCTTTAAAAGAAAAAAAAAGCTGAGGAATGAGTCTTTAGTTAGGAGTAAAGGATGAAGCTGCTAGGTGGGTTTTTGACTGGGGGATTTATAGAAATTAACATCTAGTTGAGCTGGACTATGGTCTGAGATAGAGTTGTATGGGCAATCTAAAACCTTGGGAAGAATTCTATTATCTACAACAACAAAAAATCTATCCGTGAGTATGACCAGTGTACTGGTGAGAAGAATGAGAATTGTTTAGATGTAGGATTTTTATTCCTCCAGGGGTCAAAAAAGTGTAAGATTGCAAAAAGAATTGCAGAACTTTTGCTGTCAGCTTTTGCATTTGATCTGTCAAGTTGAGGATTAAGCACACAGTTAAAGTCACCACCCAATATCAAATGGGACTCTGTTAAATCTGGGAGGTTCTTTAAAAAAGTACTATAAAATTTAGGTCATCCCAGTTTGGTCCTTATACATTTGAAAGAGTTACTTGTTTCCTATACAAACTGCCCTGTATAATAATACATCTCCCTCTGGTATCCGCTACAGTTGATAGTGGAATAAATGGAATGCCCTTCCTAATTAGAATAGCAACACCACGTGATCTATCCTCAAATTTTTATGCTAAATACTAAAGTTTAATTTGTTCACTTGATCGGAGGTGTGTTTCCTGCAGATATACAACAATGATTTTAAATGAATAAATACCCTTGTGCATTTAACCGGATTATTTATACCTTTAACATCCCAACTTAACCAAAAACAATGGTCTCTGAGCAAATACTCTATTTCTGAGAGACAAATCAAACCCAAGGAATGAAATTAACTCTTATGTGGGAGGCCTTAAAAGCCTATCTTCGAGGCCAGATAATTTCATATGCAACCTTTTAAAAAAAAAGAAATACTTAAAACAAATGAACAACCTAGCCAACAGTCTAAGCAGCTTGGAAAGAAAAGCGTCTGGACTTCTTTAAGTTGCTTGAAGATGTTTCACCTCTCATCCGAGAAGCTTCTTCAATTCTAAGATAAAATGGCGGAGAGTCCCAGATTTAAATGCAGTGGGAATAACCCTCCAAAGAGGGACAAAAGGACCCCTGATGATCCTCTACCTAATCACATGAGCCAAGATGTGAAACAGGGGGGTGTCACAATCAGCCAGGGTTTTGGGTGAAACCTGTCCCCACCCTATCATGCAAGCAACATAACGAAGTCCAGACGCTTTTCTTTCCAAGCTCCTTCTTATACTACGATGACTGAGAACCTTCACAGATAACCTAGCTAACAGTATAAAAGAGATTGATTGCTTATATGTAGAAAATCCAACACCAGACCTCTATAAGAGAAAATTATTACTAAACAAAATCCTGTCCATTCAGCAAAAGAGAGCATTTATTTTTCAAATCAAGGCAAAAGTTCTATGAGCATGGGGAAAGAGCCAGAAAAATCTTGACACATCAAATTAAGCAATCCATATCAGTTAACACAATTTCTGAAATCTGTAAAACCTCTGGAGAAAAGACGTCCGATCTGAAAACTATTAATGACCAGTTTAAAATGTTCTATTCCAATCTTAACGCTTCAGATCCGGTTGATATGCATGGGCAGGGGAACAATATGAGAACAATATGAAGAGTTGGACAGCACCAGGCCCTGGCACAAATGAACCAGCTGCTAGTTGACGAGAGACACCCGCAAAACGCAAAGCACCAGCTACTGGCAGACCAGTATCTCCCCCAGGTGCAGGCTGTGTAAAGATGTCTCTGAGACAATCCAGCATCTAACAGCAGGGTGCAAGATGCTAGCAGGCAGGGCATACATGCAACGCCATAACCAGGTGGCCGGCATAGTGTACAGGAACATCTGTGCCGAGTATAACCTGGAAGTCCCGGGGTCAAAATGGGAGATGCCCCCAAGGGTGGTGGAGAATGACCGAGCTAAGATCCTGTGGGACTTCCAGATACAGACAGACAAAATGGTGGTGGCTAACTAAGCGGACATAGTGGTGGTAGACAAACAGAAGAAGACGGCCGTAGTGATCGATGTAGCGGTTCGGAATGACAGCAACATCAGGAAGAAGGAACACGAGAAGCTGGAGAAATACGAAGGGCTCAGAGAAAAGCTCGAGAAGATGTGGAGGGTGAAGGTGGTCCCAGTGGTAATCAGAGCACTAGGTGCAATGACTCCCAAGCTAGGCGAGTGGCTCCAGCAGATCCCGGGAACAACATCGGAGATCTCTGTCCAGAAGAGCGCAGTCCTAGGAACAGCTAAGATACTGCGCAGGACCCTCAAGCTCCCAGGCCTCTGGTAGAGGACCCGAGCTTGAAGGATTGACTGCCCTTGACCGGCGGGTGGGGAATTTTATACATACAGTGGGGCAAAAAAGTATTTAGTCAGCCACCGATTGTGCAAGTTCCCCCACTTAAAATGATGACAGAGGTCAGTAATTTGCACCAGAGGTACACTTCAACTGTGAGAGACAGAATGTGAAAAAAAAAAATCCATGAATTCACATGGTAGGATTTGTAAAGAATTTATTCGTAAATTAGGGTGGAAAATAAGTATTTGGTCACCTCAAACAAGGAAAATCTCTGGCTCTCACAGACCTGTAACGTCTTCTGTAAGAAGCTTTTCTGTCCCCCACTCGTTACCTGTATGAATGGCACCTGTTTGAACTCATCATCTGTATAAAAGACACCTGTCCACAGCCTCAAACAGTCAGACTCCAAACTCCGCCATGTCCAAGACCAAAGAGCTTTCAAAGGACACCAGGAAAAGTATTGTAGACCTGCACCAGACTGGGAAGAGTGACTCTACAATAGGCAAGCAGCTTGGCGTGAAAAAATCAACTGTGCGAGCAATCATCAGAAAATGGAAGACATACAAGACCACTGATAATCTCCCACGATCTGGGGCTCCACGCAAGAGCTCATCCCGTGGGGTCAAAATGATCATGAGAACGGTGAGCAAAGATCCCAGAACCACACGGGGGGACCTGGTGAATGACCTGCAGAGAGCTGGGACCAAAGTAACAAAGGTCACCATCAGTAACACACTACAACGGCAGGGAATCAAATCCCGCAGTGCCAGACGTGTTCCGCTGCTGAAGCCAGTGCATGTCCAGGCCCGTCTGAAGTTTGCCAGAGAGCACATGGATGATACAGCAGAGGATTGGGAGAATGTCATGTGGTCAGATGAAACCAAAGTAGAACTTTTTGGTATAAACTCAACTCGTCGTGTTTGGAGGACGAAGAATACTGAGTTGCATCCCAAGAGCACCATACCTACTGTGAAGCATGGGGGTGGAAACATCATGCTATGGGGCTGTTTTTCTGCCAAGGGGACAGGACGACTGATCCGTGTTAAGGACAGAATGAATGGGGCCATGTATCGTGAGATTTTGAGCCAAAACCTCCTTCCATCAGTGAGAACTTTGAAGATGAAACCAGGCTGGGTCTTCCAACATGACAATGATCCAAAACACACCGCCCGGGCAACAAAGGAGTGGCTCCGTAAGAAGCATTTGAAAGTCCTGGAGTGGCCTAGCCAGTCTCCAGACCTCAACCCCATAGAAAATCTGTGGCGGGAGTTGAAAGTCCGTGTTGCTCGGCGACAGCCCCAAAACATCACTGCTCTCGAGAAGATCTGCATTGAGGAATCGGCCAAAATACCAGCTACTGTGTGTGCAAACCTGGTAAAGACCTATAGTAAACGTTTGACCTCTGTTATTGCCAACAAAGGTTATGTTACAAAGTATTGAGTTGTATTTTTGTTATTGACCAAATACTTATTTTCCACCCTGATTTACGAATAAATTCTTTACAAATCCTACCATGTGAATTCATGGATTTTTTTTTCACATTCTGTCTCTCACAGTTGAAGTGTACCTCTGGTGCAAATTACTGACCTCTGTCATCATTTTAGGTGGGGGAACTTGCACAATCGGTGGCTGACTAAATACTTTTTTGCCCCACTGTATATATATATATATATATATACACACAGACACACACAGTGGAACCCCGACTTACGCAAGTTTCACGCAAGTTACAAAGGCACTGAATGGCAATATTTCTGCTTGTGTTCCGGCAAAATGCCCGAGTAACGAAATCCGCTGGCTCTGATTGGCTGAGCCTAGAATGCCCATAATGCCTTCCGAATCATGTGACAATCCCTTGGTTTCCGTACTTGCGTTTTGCTGCGCCTTCGTAACTTGAATTTTTTGTTAAATGGGGTATTCGTAAGTCGGGGTTCCACTGTACACTAGTCCCTTAATAGTTTCAACATGAAATATTGAAAAAACAAATATATGGTCCACTGATCGTGTGACAGATGCAGACATTTCTCTGTGTGCACGTGGTGAAATCTGCTGTTAAATCAGAACATGAAAAGGTTATAGGTGACATTAAAACCCATGAAAACAAAGCTGCATTCACTCAGAGGTCAGGGGTTATGTACAGTACCCACACTGACACAAAGGATAAAAAAAGAGCAGCAAAGGCAAGGGGGGGGGGGGGGGTCATTTCCAGCTAAATAGAACAATAGAAGAATATAAAGACAATGAAGGTCAGTTTGAATCACTCATATTTTGTTCAATTCAGTGTACTGACAGATCCAGGATCAGCCCAAATCATCAGCAGTTTGATCCACGTATGGGCTGAAGTGTATTTGTATATGAGAGCCATGTGTCCATGTGTGCATGCTGAAAGAGACTGTGCTGGTCTGACCCCCCTCCTCCTTTCAGGGTGGAGCCTGCTGGACTCCGATGGTTGACACCAGGTCTGCGGAAGTGTAAGTGTGTTTTTAATGTGATTCATGAAAACAAAGCAGCACACATTCAACCATCTTCAAACTGTCACATCACTCATTCACATCTCTGATGTCAGGAGTCATCATCAAAGTGTCAATCAATGAACAGATGATGGATCAATAACTGCAGCTGGATTGTGTTTGTTCTCTCCATCAGATTCCTGCCAACTCACAATCGACACAAACACAGTTCACACAAACCTCCAACTATCTGACAACAACAGGAAGGTGACACATGTGAAGGAGGTTCAGTCATATCCTGATCATCCAGACAGATTTGATTATTTCTGCCAGCTGCTGTGTAGAAATGGTCTGACTGGTCGCTGTTACTGGGAGGTCGAGTGGAGAGGAAGGGTTGATATAGCAGTGAGTTACAGAAGAATTAGAAGGAAACGAGAGTGTCAATTATCAAAATCTGGTATGTTTGCTACGCTTGCCAGTTTCTATTCCCCATACTGTATGTTTGGACACAATGATCTGTCCTGGAGTCTGTGCTGCTCTGATGATGGTCCTCATTCCGTCTGGCACAATAAGTGGGATACATCCATCTCCTCCTCCTCCTCCTCCTCCTCCTCCTCCTCTGTCTCTAACAGAGTAGCAGTGTATGTGGACTGTCCTGCTGGCACTCTGTCCTTCTACAGAGTCTCCTCTGACACTCTGATCCACCTCCACACCTTCAACACCACATTCACTGAAACTCTTTATCCTGGGTTTTGGTTCAGGTCCCCTTGTTCCTCAGTGTCCCTGTGCTGAGTTGAGTGTAAAGAGTGTCCTCCTGTTAGAGAAACATTGTTATCATTTTACAAAAAATAAAACGGCTAAACATGAGAGGCTTTTGGACAAAGTTTGTGCTCTCCATTCTTTAAGCACCGGCACAGTTTCAAAAGTACTGGTTTTGCACTGGTATCGGATAAAATCTAAACGATACCCGTCCCTACTCTCACCTAGTGATGGTGAGGTGAAGCCTCGTGATGAACTGAAGTTTTCCATCCAACTGGGGCCCGTTCTTCGTACCTCGCTAAGTAAGTTAGCTGGATTAGATTGTTGACGATTTCGCGTGATCTTGGATCGTTCGGTTCTCTGAAGCTCATCCGGGACTTGCTGTCATAGCAACAGATCCGTAAGCGTAAACCTGCTTGGGAGCAGGTTTACTTTATGTAAACAGGATTAGATCGCGGGAACTCAGGTATGTCCACTTCATGTATACGAAAGCAACAGCGATATTTTACCACTGTTTTACCATAAATAAATATTATCAATGTAACTAAAGATAATACAGTATTTTGATTCTTTCATTGATTTCACATGGATACATACAGGTCATTTCCTAAAAAAGGGAAATGTACTATTAACATTCTATTACATGTATGTGATTATTATTATTATTTGATTATTTCAGATGTAATTCATATTTTAGAGGAATGTATTTAGGAGATCAGGAGATTATTGATCAGAATTCAGTGTATACAAGCAGAAAAATGTTATTTTATAAATTACCGTGTTTTATTTTCCACAATAAAACACATTACCGTTTTGATGTTTTCTTTGTGAAATTGATTCATTTTACTCAGAAAATAAGTTAAATTCATTTCATTTTCTCTTATTATTCAGAGACTTATTTTATATCAATTATTTCTTTTGGTAAAGTTGGGCAATTTCAACCTTCAGTTTGAGATTTTGACCCTAAATCCAACACATATTTACAGTTTAAATCTATTAATATCTACTTTTGTTTTCTATTTGAATTTAATTAACATTTTCTCTACATTTTATATAAATCTTTTGAAATTAAAATCTACTTAATTATTTCAAGTGTCACTTTGTTGCCATAACTTTTTTAAGTAACCTCTAGTCACAGTTTTTACAGTGTAGTAATAGTAAATTACTTCATGTAATCAAGATGAGAGACCACGGCTATAAAAGCGAAGGTGGATTTGGGAAGCCTGTCGCAGCCATGTCCTGTCCATATACGCGAGCCACCCATTGCGGAAGGTGCAAGATTGATAAGGAGAGTCCTCAGAATCCAGCGTATATTGCGGGACAGACAGGATCCTTTAGCTCAGCGTGACAGTGTGCTCATAGAGAGATATCGATTTTCCCATGAGGGTATCATTTACTTAACCAACTTGTTGACGAGGGGGTGCAGGACCACCACCTGTCTTTTTTTGCTCTGCCCTTTTCTTGGTTACTGTTATAAACAAACAAACAGATTATTTCAGGGTCTCTTTCCAAGAGACGAAAAGCAATATAAGTGATAAATATTACCATTCTGTAGAATATTCTTATATTTCACTTTTACTTGTTCCCATGTTCTAGTGGGTCCTGTCGTGGCTCTAATGTGAAAGAGGATATAATATAATATAATATAATATAATATAATATAATATAATATAATATAATATAATGTAGTATAATATAATAAATTTACCCTACCGCCTACTGGTGTTGGCCAGAGGGGCCGATGGCGCGATATGGCAGCCTGGCTTCTGTCAGTCTGCCCCAGGGCAGCTGTGGTTACAACCGTAGCTGCCTCCACCAGTGTGTGAATGTGCGAGTGAATGAATAGTGGCATTGTAAAGCGCTTTAGGTGCCTTGAAAAGCGCTATATAAATCCAATCCATTATTATTATTATTATTATTATTATTATTATTATTATTATTATTATTAAATTACCGACCAATCAAAGGGTTGCCGATCAATGTTTCTACTATCGATGCGTAGCCCCTGTTGAGCCACCCAGTGATCTCACATTACTTCATCCAGCTATACTAATCGTCAACAACAGGTGTGTTCGGAGAACCGGAATAGCGAGCTCAAAGTTGGCGCGATGATTTGATCTTGGATGTGTCATTTGATCTTGGATGTAGTAAGCGAGGTACGAAGAACGGACCCCTGGTTGACTCGTGGTTCGAAGCATTGTGATAATTCATTTGCTCTACTGCGCCATCAAGTGGATTCAAGTGAAATAGGCTCTGTGATTACAACGATGTGATGTGTCAAGCTCTAAACTGAATAAATAAATTGTTTTCGTGGTTATTTATTCTGAATATTGTCTCAGAGAAAGTCAAAACTATCAGGACAGAGTTTTGGTATGATTGTGTAACTGTTAGGGCTCTGATTTCTAGAATTGATTCAAATCGGGGAAATGCCTCAGACAGTCAGAAATATTATAATTCACATCATGCATCAGTACATTTCCGTAATTTTGAATCTATAAAAATAAAGCTGACACTTTATCAAAGGTGTAAGCATGACAGCAGATGTCTTTGAGTCAAAGTAGCTGAGGATAAAACACAGAAAAACATGAAGGTGATTTTCCTGGCCTGGGATTTTATAAGAATATTCTGCAGTAGATCAAAAACGAAAGAAAACCATTAATCAACATAAACCATCAAGTTACAGTCAAAACGCATCAAAATGATTCAAGCTGCGCTCAAGCTGTGCTCAAGCTGCGGTTAACAGAAGGTTTTTAACTCATGCTCACCCTACCTTGATGTTCATCAACATCAGGTTGGAGAACAGGTGAGTGTAGTGATGATCCGCTTGAAGCTGAAGCTCCGGTGCGTGTGTCACAAAAATCAACACACTGCTTCAGAAGCTCTGTGTCGAAGCTTGATTCGTTTGGCCAGAGTCACATGATCAGTGACGTCCGAAGCTTCATTTAGAACCTAACTGCTTCGGTGTCTGATTCAATGGTTTATAAGGAAGCGAATCATTCGCGGGATTTGTGGAGTGTTTTGATGGTGACAGATAGCGAACCACTGATCATTCCACTGAGAGATTTGGAGCCAGCGAGGAATAGAGGAGGTTCTGTTGTTTGGGAGAATTATGAGTTGATTTTTGTCAATCGGGTGGGTTTTCCAGCTTTGTGTTCTGGCCGTTTGCTTTTGTTTTGTGCGTGTTTATTTTATCTGAAAACGGGAAAAAGGTAAAATGTCAAAAATCTGCTTCCATAATATAAATATCATTAAATAACTTTAGAAAAACTTCCACTTGACTCTTTACATGTAATGTTGTAAAAATATATATTTTATTGTTTAATTAATCTGAAAATGTTAGTCTGCCAAATGTGCAGCAATTGAATTTCTTTATTCTCTTTAGCTGATAGTTTGTGGGGCCCAGGTAGACTGTATAACTGCATCTCTACCAGTTTCTCTGCACTCCAGCCTCCTCTGGGCCATGTGAGGGGATTTTCCTTAAGGCAGGAGAAATTATCTCCACGAAAAGGAACAGGTTCGGCCATCGCACAGTGGAACAAATTCTCTTTTTAAATAAAAATGAAAAAGGGTTACCGTCAATGCATCATGTTTTTAATTTGCAAGTTCATAAGCATTTTCCTTTTCCATTTCACAATCAATTCTACCCCCAGGTCAAAAATATGTCTGGGAAAACTTCCTTAATATAATATTATTTATAAATGCGATTAATTGCATACGTGCATGGAGGCAAGACCTCACAGCAGAAGCATACTCCATAATGTGTTTTACATTATTATATGTATATATATGTAACGTGGTATTTTTCAATTATTGTATTTACCAACATCAAGAAGTCACAAGCAAAGGAAGACCACACCATGGTGCATGTTTAAACAAGGAGAGTTTACTGGTCAAAACTATTTATTAAACAAATAAACCACATTTTCTTAACCACCAAAAAATACACGTTCAAAGCAACACAACGGAGGCCCAATATCAGACAGGATTCCACTCTGTAGAGTGGGCAATCATAATGAAGCGGTTGGTTTTATTTTGTGGATTCAAGCTGCTCTTCATATTTTTGGCCACCAGATGTCACCAGAGAGGACCGTGTTGAAAAGCTTCGAGTAATGAACCGTTTTTCAATACAAGCTTCAGAAAGCTTCATTTGGCCATCACTAGGTGAGTGCAACCACATTTATCACCTAACACACCCATGACTCACACCCCACACCCGTGCACCAATACAGTGAGTCCATTTAAACCCACCCACTTAATCAAAAAAGGAACAACTCATATGGGTCCTACAATCTGATTACGTTTCTGTGAGTATTATTATTTTTGAGTCTGCTAAATGACTTTAATAAAATCTCCTGCAGTTAAATTTTTTCCTTTTGAACGCTTTGTGAAACATGAATGAATGTGAGTATTAATGAGTTTTAGTGTAAATGGCTCTTACAGGTGACACCATCCTTTCAAAGTAAGAGTCAATCGGGGCGACTGGCCAGGCCTCTAAAACCGTCCCAGGTAGCAAGTTGGTAAGTCCATTTAAAGCTTTGAATGTCAACCATTAAAAGGAAATTCTTTGATCAGCACCAGATTCCTGTTGATTTTCGGAATAAACTGATAAATCCTTTAATACAACGGCTGATAATTACCGGTATGATTATTTCAGTCAAAGCTGAAACTGCTCAGAGAAACGGGAAAGAAGAAGTGACACCAAGTTACTTTAATTCTGTCAGCACAAAGTTAAAAAGTCACAAACTGTCAGTGTGACGTTACTTTAGTTACAGAGTGCTTTTATTGTGAAAATCGGTCTGCACGTAGGTGAAGGCCTTCCTTTCCAGGAAGCAGCTAAACTGTCAGGAAGTAAGTGGAGCTTGTTGTTGGTGTGTGTGAAGAAACCGTAAGTTTGCTTTGTTTCCTCCTTTAACAGTTTGTTTTTAGGAACTTTACTGTTTGTTCAGCTCATGTTTGATTTCTTCTCACAACAAGCTGTGTGTTTTTATTTCCGGTCCCTCCATTCAAGAGAGAGACCGCTCGATAGTTCAGATAGTGATGGCTTGCTTGAAGCTGACGCTTCTGTGTCCCAATTCAGGGTCAACGCGCTTGAAGTACGCGCACTACGCGTACTATCAGTACGAGAAGTGCGGAAGTGAGAGGCTCGTGAAATGGGACGGTATCCGGTTGTTCAGTGATGACACGACGAATCCTGCTTCCGGGCCTAAAGTAGTCTGCGTTTAATATGGCTTTTGTGTTGTTAACATGTTTAATGTTTTGTATTTTCTTCTATTTAATCTCAAAAAGCTCCTAAAACAGTCAGTGATCACTGTTGACCTCCCTCGGCTTTTATTACCGCTAATCATTTATTTAAGCTCAGTTTTTAAAACCTTAGGATGTAACTACAGCCCAGCCCATGCAGCAGTATATGAATGACTAACCTCGTATTGTGGATGGATTATCTCAGTTGTTCTCCTGGCTGAAGTTTGGTCCTTTTACAGCATCCTGCCATGCGATTACATTTGTTCCTGACCACCGAGAACACTCACGTTAACTTTTATCGAGTGGAAAAAAAGTTAGCTTGTTTATATTATGCTAACATAGCTGTGTCGCTAGCGGTCACGTAGCACATCATTATATACCAGCTAGCCCAACTTCAGTAACCCTACAAACGTCACTGCTGTTTAGTTTTCTGTCTTCATTTATGCTGGAAGTGATAGCAGAGCTGTACGTTTTAATTTGTTTCCAAAACCCCGCAGTCAGGACATGCTATATTGTATTTAGATGGAAGCTAGCGAGCTAACTCCCTGCTAACTTCTAACTCCGTTAAATGTCATAAATTCTGTTTTCATGGATGCCTGGATGTTAAACTCAATTGTTACACCTGGTAGAGCAGAACGCTGATCATTTTATTAAAGATGAAAGACTTTAGACAGTTTTTCAACTCTCAGTAATGCCATAGTGATCGTTTGATATATGGACCTGCAGCGGAGTTTAGACCCAGACACGGCTAGTGACGTCAGACTGAACAACCGGATAGGGCTTTGGAGCGTTATGTCACGTGGAAAGGATTTTGGCCCGATCCGCCATTTTGGGGGTCTAGCGCAAGTGAAAAGGGAGCGAAGGCACACACAACAGCCATGGTTCGTATTTGCTGTGTGGTCGGCTGCAATGTTCGATCGCACGACCAGCAAGAAAATAAGCTTGAAAATGGTTTATCTTTTCATTCTTTCCCAACCTGGAAGCAACATGAGGCAGCTCGTGTATCGATGTTAGCAAACCATGATACTAACCGCGAGACACGTTACATACAGCTTTGTGTGAGAGAAATGAAGGAGAAAATGTTTTGTTAGTCATTCATTTTTGTTCTGACATCACTTTGATTAGTTGAGTATCTGAGGCTGAGACCACAGGACTGTAAAACATGATTGTTGGGCTTCATTTCTGTGCTGAACAGTCATTTAAGATTAGTTAGTAAATAACAATTAGTTAGTTAATGTTGTTCATGAGACTATATATATATATATTTTTTTTTTTTTTTTTTTTTTTTTTTTTCTTAAATGACATCAGAAACAGCAGTATGCGACATTACGTGATGGCAGAGCTTCAGTTCATCCTTTGTCATTTTTTTTTTTTTTTTTTTTTTTTTTAATAAATAGGACAGGGGGAATGAATGAGAGAGAGAGGGGGAGAGAAAGAAAGAAAACCCAAGGGGAGAAGAGACGGTGAGAAGGGGGGGGAAGAGAGACAAAAAAAAAAAAAAAAACTCCTGGGTCACCTGTATGGAGAAAAAACAAACAAACAAACAAACAAACAAACAAACAGAGGAGACAGCAAACAACAAAGAGCAACATAATAATAGAGAAAACAAAGCACCATCACAATAAACTAGCTAGTCATAGATATCAGTATTTACTAAGTAATAAACGATATTGTGCAGCACGCAAGATAGACAGCGCACAGTGTGCTTTGAGGCAGCAGCCAAGAAAGCTTTAGTCCGCGTCTGTGAATACCCATGTGTGCATACCTGTGTGGATCAGCATGCTTGCATTCCAAAGGTTTCTCCATGTAATGATCTGCTAGGGAGTGTGGGGGGGCCACAGCCCCGTCCTCCAGGGTGTGAAGCGGGTATGGAGGAGATCAAAACTCCAGACATCCAGAGGCCCCCAGAACACAAGAGACCATGGAAGACCAACAGAGGGGCAGCCGCGCCACTGTTCCAGTAAGAGCTGAGGAGAGTCCCAGATGAGGGCTCACTCAGCAGCCGCGGAGCAGAAGCCAGGGGGAGTTGCAGTGACGCGCCCGTGAGCTCCGCCGGCCCCCAGCTGCGCCTGAGTGACCGAGCCCTAGGCCGAGAGGCCGGGGGCACCCCACCTCCAAAGGGGCCCGAGCGAGCCCCAGGCCCCAGGCCCCGACAAGCGGCCGCCAAGGAGTGAGCCGGTGTGTACCCGGACGCCCACCCCCAGACACAAAGAACCACCAACACACCGACACCTGAGGGAGTCCGCCACCGGCAGGGGAAGTGGTGGTGGGTGGAGATAGGCCTCCAAACCTTGGAGGGCCTGAGGTGTCCCCAGAGAGGTGGCGTCTGATACCCAACCTGACATATAGACACAGACATACAGGCACACACAGACACAAACATCCATTCCCACCCTCATGCTCTCATATGCACTCACTCCACACTCAACCAACGTGGAGACAGACATAAAGAGACGCTGTACACACAATCACACTCCCCAAGCGTACTCTACAAACCGGGTCTAGGTACCCTTGCCCCTGGAGGGGGGAATTGCACCCAGACCCAGGTGGTGTTACCCTTTTCCCTGCGGTGGGGAGAGGCAGACCACCCCGACTCCGCAGCAGCAGGGAGGCCCCACACCCCAGACCGCAGTCGGACGGCCAACTCCTCCTACTAGCCCCCCCGCTCCAGCAGGCCGCAGAGAATGGGGGTGGGAGAAGACTCCAAACCTCCCTCCACCCGCTCATTGTAGTGTTGATGCATATGTGTTCTAAGGTGCAATTAAAACCCAGGAGGGCATGGAGCTACCTGCCAAGGAGCAGCAGGTAAGCGCATGGTCCCTCCTGCTAGCCCTCAATGACTAAGTGTATTTAAAATTGAGAGGTGGGCAACGACGTCAGGGGTGAGGTATACACCCTGATGGTGATTTGGACTCCGTGATTGTGCCCACCCCCAAGATCCTATATGTATGTGTAATGAGAGTGTGAATAATGTGAATGTCTAAGTTGTGGGATAAAATTGAGGCAGAGGCAGCCAGAAGGGGACAGGGGGGGGGGGGGGTAGCCTCCTCTGCACCCTGGTGACATACCCCCACTCCAAGGCCCTGCATGTGTGGGTGGTTGTGGAGGAGCGGGAAGAGGGAGGCAGCTGGAGATGGGGAGGGAAGGAAGGGAGGGGCAGGTAACCCCTCCCTGGGGCCAGCTCCCCCGCTGACCCCAGTAGGCACTCCCACCCTCCGCGACCCGCCAGGGAAGGGGGGCCCAGGCCCATCAGACCGGGGCCCAGTGCAGTAGCGCCCCCCGGCTCCACAGAGCCCTGGACAGTCCACCCAACCCCACCACAGAGAAAACTGCACCCACCCCACCAACCACACATCTTCCAGACTACATAAGACGGTAAACGCCCAGGCTGAGATCTTCCTCCACCTCTCCTGTATCTCCCCCTCCTGCAGAGAGTTCCTGAGAGAAGAAAGCTCCTGCCAGATGTGACCATCCCCCCCACCAGTTGAAGAGCCCCCCAGGCGGCTCGATGCACCGGCGGCACCCTGCTCCAGGGCCGGGCCCCCATGCACCCACCCGCCCACAACCCCGGCAACACACCAACCAGGACCCGAGCCCCCGAGGCCCGGCCCGGGCCCCCGCCCAGAGACGGAGCACCCCCAGAACCTCACGCCCATCCCGGACCCACCCAGGGGCAGCCAGGTTGCCAGGTCAGTAACCCACGTCCGTCAGCACAGACCCTCCCCTAGCCCCGCTGCACGCAGCCGCGAGGAAACAGTCACCTGAGAGCCAACAGAGCCCTCAACCGGACGTGACCGCTACCCCGGGTTGAGCCCCCCAAGGAAGATGCCTCCGGGGAACCCCCCGACGCCCTAAGCCTGTCCCTACCCCCTCACCAATCACAACAGTGAAGGCAGGACCAAACTATGACCCCCCACCCCCACTAGGTGATGGAGCTGATAAAAGGGGCCCAGAGCAATTGATCTGATGTGGTGGCAGAGGCTGTGTCAAGACTAATGTAATCTAATAGATAATTTCTATATTGGTTAGAATTAAGATTATTTTTATTTTTCCAGTTCATGAGGACTGTTTTCTTGGCTATGCATAGGGCAGTGAAGATCATATGGGCTATATTCTTTTCTGAAGTGACATTATCTAAGCTGCCCAACAAACACACTAAGGGGGAAGTTGGAATGTTACATTTCAGACATTTTGATAAGTCTTCACATATCTCGCGCCAAAACTTTTGCACTGGTGGACAGAACCAAAGAGCGTGGATGTAATTGTCTGGTGTATTGCCTTGACAGTGTGAGCAGTTGTTGGAAGATGTAAAGCCCATCTTGAACATCCGATGACCTGTATAGTGCACTCTATGAAGTATTTTGTATTGTATTAATTGCAGACTGGGATTTTTAATTAATTTAAAAGTTTTTAAGCAAATCTGAGACCAGAAGTTTTGGTCTAGGTTGACTGATAAATCTGCTTCCCACTTTGCAGTAGGAAGGGATATTGATTCATCTAATTTAGAAAGTGTTCTGTATATTTTAGATAATAATTTGGGGGATTTAAGAGTAAGAAAATGTGCCGCACTTAGTGGTGTTTGTAATTCAACTTGACTGAGGTTAAATTTCTTTTTTACTATGGATTTAATTTGTTGATATTCTAAAAACCTTGTCTTGTTGATCCCATATTGTTCAACTAGTCTGTCAAATGGAATAAATTCTGTTCCCTCTAATATATGTTCTAAGTATTTAATTCCTTTACAACTCCATTCTGGGAAATTAATCATATTATTGTTTTGTAATATGTCAGGGTTATTCCAGATAGGTGTACGTTTGCATGGGATTAATGAAGACTCCGTTATTTTTAGAAACTCCCACCATGCTGTTAGAGAAAAGCTGATGTTGATACTTTTAAAGCATTCATGTCTTTTGATGTTTGAGCTAATAAATGGTAGGTCTGAAATCTCTAGATCCTTGCATAGTGCCTGTTCAACATCTAGCCAGGGCTCAACTAAGAAGGTATGTTTTAACCATTCTGAGATGAACTGAAGCCTGTTGGCTAAGAAGTATTGGTGAAAATTAGGCAGATCTAATCCTCCTCTATCCTTGGTTCTTTGTAGCGTTTTTAAGCTAATACGCGGGGGTTTATCTTTCCAAAGGAATTTGGAAATATATGAATCCAGAGATCTGAACCAATCTTGTGATGGTTTGTTAGGGATCATCAAAAATAAGTAATTTATTTTTGGCAAGATCATCATTTTTATAGTGGCGACCCTTCCCATGAGTGATATGGGTAAAGATTTCCATCTAGTCAGATCGCCTTCTACTTTCTTTAGAAGTGGGATGTGGTTTAGTTTAGTTAAGTCTGAAAGCTTAGGAGAGACATTAATACCTAAATATTTAATATTTCCGGATTGCAGTGGGGCAGAGGAAGAATTATGGAAGGAGCAGTTAATGGGGAGAACTGTAGATTTTGGCCAGTTAATTGAATAATCTGAAACTCTTGAAAACCAGTTTATTAAAGTAATTACCTCAGAGAGGTTGGTTTGTGTGTTTTGCAGAAAAAGCAACACATCATCCGCATAGAGACTGATTTTATGTTCTATGTTCTTACATTTTATGCCCTTAATTGTTGTAGCCTGTCTAAATGCTGCTGCTAGAGGTTCGATAAAAATTGCAAAAAGTGAGGGGGAGAGTGGGCATCCCTGTCTGGTGCCCCTCAGGAGACAGAAGCTGGAGGATGTCTGGTCATTTGTTCTGATACGAGCCGTTGGGGAATTGTATAATATTCTTATCCAGTTTATGAAAGAGTTTCCAAAACCAAATTTGTGTAAAGTTGCGAATAAAAATTTCCAATTAACTCTGTCAAATGCTTTTTCTGCATCTAGAGATAATATTATGGCTTCGATGTTTTTATCGTATGAGTAGTCTATTAAATTAAGTAATCTACGAGTGTTTGTTGAGGAGTGCCGACCTTTTATGAAACCAGTTTGGTCAGGATGAATTAAGAGGGGGGTCATTTTCTCTAATCTCTTTGAGAGAGCTTTGCAGATTATTTTAAGGTCTACATTTAAAAGAGAAATTGGACGATAGCTTGAGGGAAATAAAGGGTCTTTGCCTGGTTTTAGCAGGAGACTAATGTTGGCAGAATTCATATTTGGTGGTAGTCTGCCCTTTTCCTCGATTTCCTGCAACATGCTGTGGAATACTGGTGCCAAAATTGTCCAGAATTCTTTGTAGAATTCTGCAGGGAAGCCGTCTGGACCTGGAGCCTTATTATTGGGCATACTTATCAGGGCTTCCTGGAGTTCACTTGGCGTCAGTGGCGAATCCAATTCCATTGCTTGACTGTCTAGTAATTTTGGAAGAGTTACGTTGTCAAGAAACAGATCAATTTCATTTTTAGATGGGTTTATTTGTGGTGAGTATAAAGTTTCATAGAAATCCCTAAAAATGTTGTTTATTCTTCCAGGATCATATATTGTGTTCCCCGATAAATCTTTAGCAGCACATATAGTTGTTTTTTCTTTATTTATTTTTAGCTGGTTAGCTAGAAATCGACCTGATTTGTTACTGTGTTCAAAATTCTGCAAGCGAAGTCTTTGTATAAGGAATTGTGTTTTTTTATTAATAATTTCATTTAATTCTAGTTTTGTTTTGCATATTTTGTTCAATGTTTCCTGATCTTGGTCGCACGCGTAGGCTTCTTCTAGTGATTTGATGTTTTTTTCTAATTCCTGAATATTTTTGTTTTCTTCTTTCTTTTTGTGTGATGAGAAAGAAACCGCACTGGAGCGGTTCGCAGCCGAGTGTAACGCAGCGGGAATGAGGATCAGCACCTCCAAATCTGAGGCCATGGTTCTCAGCCGGAAAAGGGTGGAGTGCCCACTCCGGGTCGGGGATGAGTTCCTGCCCCAAGTGGAGGAGTTCAAGTATCTCGGGGTCTTGTTCGCGAGTGATGGGAGAAGGGAGCTGGAGATCGACAGACGGATTGGGGCTGCGGCTGCAGTAATGCGGACACTGCACCGGTCAGTCGTGGTGAAGAGGGAGCTGAGTGTAAAAGCGAAGCTCTCAATTTACCGGTCGATCTACGTCCCTACCCTCACCTATGGCCACGAGCTGTGGGTAGTGACCGAAAGAACGAGATCGCGGATACAAGCGGCGGAAATGAGCTTCCTCCGAAGGGTGGCTGGCCTCTCCCTTAGAGATAGGGTGAGAAGTTCGGCCATCCGGGAGGGGCTTAGAGTAGAGCAGCTGCTGCTCCACATCGAAAGGAGCCAGCTGAGGTGGTTCGGGCATCTGGCAAGGATGCCCCCTGGGCGCCTCCTGGGCGAGGTGTTCCAGGCATGTCCCACCGGGAGGAGGCCCCGGGGCAGACCCAGGACACGCTGGAGAGATTATATCTCTCGGCTGGCCTGGGAACGCCTTGGTATTCCCCCGGACAAGCTGGAGGAGGTGGCTGGGGAGAGGGAGGTCTGGATCTCTTTGCTTAGGCTGCTACCCCCGCGACCCGACCTCGGATAAGCGGATGAAGATGGATGGATGGATGGATGGAGAAAGAAATTATTTTACCTCTCATCACAGCTTTCCCTGCTTCCCATAGAACAGAAGCAGATATTCCGGGAGTGTCATTAAAGTCTAAATATGAAGTCCATTCCTTTTTAAAGTATTTAATAAAGTCTTCATCTTTAAGTAGTGATATATTAAATCTCCAGTTTTTACTTGGCGTAGTATTATTCTTGTGCATTAGTGTTAAAGATACAGGAGCATGATCGCTGACAGCTATAGGATGAATCTCAGTGTCTGAAATGTCACACAGCAGTGAGCTGCTGACCAAAAAATAATCCAGACGAGAGTAAGAGTGATGAACATGCGAGAAAAAAGTATATTCCTTACTGGTGGGGTGAAGAGAGCGCCATGCATCGCAAAGACCAAAGTCGTTCATATACTGTTTGATTATATTTGTGGACTGCCAATTACGCTGAGTTCCTGTTGTGTTGAGCCTATCCATTTCTTCATTTAGTCCAAGGTTGAGGTCACCGCCAAGAATGAGTGTGCAATCAAGGTGTTCAGAGAGTGCACTAAAAAAACCGTGGAAGAATGAGGGTTCATCAACATTTGGACCATATATACTAACAATACATAGTTTTTTGTTCAATATTGATAGTTTAATAATTAGAAATCTACCCTCTGGATCTATAACTGTATCGAGTACTGTAAAATTAACATTTTTATGTATTAAAATTGCTACTCCCCGTTGTCTAGAATTATAACCGGCTGCAAACACGTTAGGAAACTCAGGTGTTTTAAGTTCGTTTAAACCTGTGACAGGTTTGTGAGTTTCTTGTAATAACACAACATCTGCCTGTAGTTTTTTAAGCTGGTTAAATATTTTTAACCTCTTTCCTCTGGTGCCAGCTCCATTTACATTCCATGTGACAAACCTCAGCATGCCCTTAATTGTGCGTGTATGTTTAATGATGTATGCTGGGTGTTTCGTTTAGACAGGTGGAGAGAATATGGAAACATCCCTTGTTTGTAAATAGAAAGAGAAAAAGAAGTGTGGTGAGAGACTCCATAAGTCTGACTATGTGTGTGAATATTCACTAATATGAACAAGCGTGGCTTGCTTATGTGTCCTGCAAGTCTGTGCGTGCTGTGAGGCTGTTGTGAATGTGCTGCCGTTGAGCTGATGTGTTTGCGTGATCGTGTTGTGAAAATATGGAGAAATAGAGGGTGTTGTTTGCAGGTGAGTGGGGAAGTAGGTGACCACAGCAGTGAAAGACAAGAGAAAGAAAGAAACCACATGAACTGTGAGCGACAACAAAAAAAAGGAAACGAAACGGAAACATTCCAATTAAAGCAATGACGGAGGGTGACGGTATTATATCTGCTATGACATCCTACTGATATTACTAGGTTAAACACATTTTAAAGGAGAAAGTGTGAATGAATAAGAAAAGAGTGTAGCGGGTTCTTATCTGGAGTGCAGTCAGTATAACCACGGTGTGGTGCCGGGGTCGCGGTACAGCTGTCCGTCCACGTAGAGCCGGTCCACAGCGATGACAGCACGGGAGCCTTTCTGGATAAAGCTACGTCGAACTGGGAACAGGACCTTGCGTCGTTCCAGGATCTCTTTGGGGAACTGGTCGTTCACGCTGAAGTCCGTTCCTTTCAGCTCTCTGCCGCGACTCTTCACCTGTTCCTTCTGTTTGAATTGCCCGAATTTGGCCACAATAGGCCGTGGTCTCCCGGTCCGCGACCGCGCGCCCCCCAAGCGATGTACTCTATCGAAGTCGATGTTCTTTACGGTGTCCTCCGGCAGCTTCAGGTGGATTTTAATGAAGCTTTTCACCGTTGCCTCTGCGTCCTCTCCGGCAGTTTCTGGAATCCCAGAAAACACAAGATTATCTCTCATGCTACGGGCTTGTAAATCGATAACGGACTCTTTTATTTTTTTATTTTCAATGTTTAGCTGGGTCACGTTATCGGTGAGAGATTTAACCGACTCCCGTAGCGTGGCATTTTCAGCGGCAAGCGTTTCCACCTGCCGCTGGCTGAATTCCAGGGATTCTCTCAGAGATTTAAATTCCCGGTATAAGATCTCCACCAGGGACAGCCTCGCATCGAAACTGGACAATCGCTTGTCGATGGACTCCAGGATTTCTGCGATGTCTTTGCCGGCAGGCGATGTTGTACCGGGGGAGTCTGCCTGGCGACTTCTCTTCGATGACGGCGTCTCGATTTTGGCCGGGGAAGATGCACTCTGGGCCTTATGCATTACTAAATCTTGAAAACAGCGGTCGATGTAATCTTGGAGAGCGTCTAAACTCTCCCCGTTGTCCTCCAGGGTGTTAGAGATGATAAAACAGATGTTGTTAGTTATATGACAATTGATTAGTATATTTGGAAAATATTTGGAAATACTGAAGCTTGGAAAACCTTTGTTAAACTCTATGCTACCATTTGCTTTTTCTCCGCCAAAATCTCCGGCGTCTGACGTCACCTACAACATCACTTCCGTCACTTACCTCTCCTTCCGTCACTTACCCTCGTGGTCTCTATATATAGACTATATATATATATATATATATATATATATATATATATATATGAGAGATTACTAAATGGTTCTCATTTCCAGTAAATCCATGTGTGTCAGTGAATGCATCGTTTGTGCTTCAGGCTCCATCTAGTGGACTGATAGCAGAGCAGCTGATGGCAGCTTCCTCTGCCTCACACTGCTGTCTGACTGCATCCAGCTGACACTGAGATGAAGCAGGAAAGCAGCAGCTGATATTTGGACAGCACAGTGATGGAAAGCAGGATTACAGTTGATGTGCATGTGAATGATTTGTATTTCCTCTGCAGGTAGAAAGTGTGTGTGAGCTGATATGAATTGAGCAGCATGGATCAGTGTGAGGACAGAGAGGAGGGAGCCCCTCCCTCTAAAAGCACTCTGTGTGGGGAACATGAGAGCCAGACCAAAGCTCAGAGGTGAGACGACCATCTCTAACTGTCCATGACTCTTCTCCATGTCACAGCTCAGCACTCACATCACTGCTCCATCATTATTCACAGGAAGAAACGAGGAACTAAACATAAACATGAACCTGGACCTTATTGAACCCAGATTCTTTTGTCCCCATGATAGAACAGAGAAAACCGACTCATAGTGGTCAAACATTTATAATTGTTTATTTAATTATCTTCCGGAAGAGAGAGCCCTGCACACCCCAAAGGCAGCCGCAGGATCTCTAACATTTGAATCATAAACTGTGTCTCATATAGGTATTATCTCCTGCAAAGAGGTAATGTGTGTGTAAATGTTGTTGTGAATAAATCCTCTATCATGTTTAATGTCAGCTCAGCTGTGTTTCACACACATTTCTATGTTCATATGTGTGTGTTGGAGTGTTTCCACGAACACAGCAGTCAGAGTGTAAAGGGTGGATGTTGTAGGAGGTGTTTCTGTAGTGAAGAGGCTGAGTAGGACACCTGCAGATGCTCCAGCAGGTGTCTCCTTTGTGCTTTGCTTCAAACACAGTGTAGGGAGGAACTTCCACTCAGATGTCTCAGGTGGTGCTGGATAGACGAGGATGAATAGTTTGAGTGTCAGACATTTCCAACTGAAACCAGAAAAAAGATGTTCTGAGTTATTGGGATTTGTGTGAAACTTGTGTGTTTTAGAGCGAGTGGTCAGCTCCAGCCTGTGAGTGGCCTAAGTTTAAGCTCAGCTAATACTTGTGTTTGTCTGCTCTGACAGAGGAGAACTAGCTCATTAGATTCAACGGGAACCTGAGTTAACCCATCATCAGATGATTATATTGTAAATGTTGTTATAATGATTTCCTTGGTACCAGATTCCTGATTTAGAAACCTCACGTTAAACATCCTCGGGTATAACTCTTTAACAGCAGTGTTAGGATTAAAGTTACATGTCACACTTATTTCTGCACAATTCTCTTTTAATGATTCTTTGGTTTTTTGGGGTTAGTTCTTATTGTATCAGGTCTTATTGTTGATTCTTTATTATTCAGTTTGTGATGTTATTCCCATCACAGAACAATCCATCCAGGAAAAAAAAATGTAAAACCTAAATAATCCAGATCAAACAGTTAATCAGCTGTGCAATATACAGTGGAACCCTGACTTAAGAATACCCGTTTCACAAAAAATTCAAGTTACGAAGGCACTGAACCCTCGGGAACTAATTAATTTCGTAAGTCGGGGTTCCACTGTACTACATTTCTTTAGTAAAATTCTTGCAGAAACTTGTAAATGCCAACTAGTCGTAAATTCTCTAATATTTAATAATTTTTTCCCCTCCTTTTGTCTTTTATTATTACCACTGGTAATTTCTGTTATTCCCTCCTTAATATAACTGCACACTCTCTCTCTGCTCATGTAGAGCTGAGGGGCACGAGCCAAAGAATTTCATTATGGATACATGTGGCTACACTATTTATCTGTACATGACAATAAAACTTGAAACTAAATTAGTAAAATGTAGATGTGATAGAGACTGTGACTGTTCACATGATTTCATGTTTAACAGATCAAAGATGGAGAAGCCCTCACCAGTGCAGCTGCTGGAAATGTTGAAGAATTTGGGAGAAGAGGAGCTGAAGATTTTCCACTTTTACCTGCAGTATGAACCTGGAGCTGACTTCCCTAAAATCTATAAGTTCCAGCTGGAGAACGCAGACAGACTGAAAACAGTAGACGTGATGGTGCAGGTGTATTCAGACCATGTGATGGAGGTGGCGAGGTCGATTTTAGGGAGGCTGAAAGGAGGTCAGTAAGAGAAAAATGAAACATTAAACACTGCTGACACAATCAGAACCAGAAAGGATTTATTACCTAAAGTTGAGCAGGTTTACAAGATTAGGAAATTGCTGCAGTACTTAGTGCAAAACATGCTGTAAGACAAACACTTAAATAAAATTTAAAAGTGCTGAGATTGATATATACAGTGGAAAGCAAAAGTTTGGGCAACCTTGTTAATAGTCATTATTTTCCTGTATAAATCGTTGGTTGTTCCAATAAAAAATGTCAGTTAAATATATCATATAGGAGACACACACAGTGGTATTTGAGAAGTGAAATGAAGTTTATTGGATTTACAAAAAGTGTGCAAGAATTGTTTAAACAAAATCAGGCAGGTGCATAAATTTGGGCACTGTTGTCATTTTATTGATTCCAAAACCTTTAGAAATGATTATTGGAACTGAAATTGGCTCGGTAAGCTCAGTGACCCCTGACCTACATGCACATGTGAATCCAATAATGAGAAAGAGTATTTAAGGAGGTCAATTGTAAGTTTCCCTCCTCTTTTAGTTTTCTCTGAAGAGCAGCAACATGGGGGTCTCAAGACAACTCAAATGACCTGAAGACAAAGATTGTTCACCATCATGGTTTAGGGAAGGACACAGAAAGCTGCCTCAGAGATTTAAGCTGTCTGTTTCCACTGTTAGGAACATATTGAGAAAATAGAAGTCCACAGACTCAGTTCAAGTTAAGGCTCGAAGTGTCAGGCCAAGAAAAATCTCGGATAGACAGAAGCGACGAAGGGTGAGAACAGTCAGAGTCGACCCACAGACCAGCACCAAAGACCTACAACATCATGTTGCAGCAGATGGAGTCGCTGTGCATCGTTCAACCATTCGGCGCACTTTACACAAGGAGATGCTGTATGCGAGAGTGATGCAGGGGAAGCCTTTTCTCCGTCCACAGCACAAACAGAGACACTTGAGGTTTGCTAAAGCACATTTGGACAAGCCAGCTTCATTCTGGAATAAGGTGCTGTGGTCTGAGGAAACTAAAATTGAGTTATTTGGGCATAACAAGGGGTGTTATGTCATGGAGGAAAAAGAACACAGCAGTCCAAGAAAAACACCTGCTACCTACAGTTTAATGTGGTGATGGTTCCATCATGCTGTGTGGCCAGTGCAGGGACTGGGAATCTTGTCAAAGTTGAAGGACACATGGATACCACTCAGTATCAGCAGATTCTAGAGACCAATGTCCAGGAATCAGTGACAAAGCTGAAGCTGCGCCAGAGATGCATCTTTCAACAAGACAATGACCCCAAAAACTGCTCAAAATCCACTAAGGCATTCATGCAGAAGAACAAGTACGTTCTGGAACGGCCATCTCAGTCCCCAGACCTGAATATTACTGAAAATCTGTGGTGTGAGTTAAAGAGAGCTGTCCATGCTCGGAAGCTATCAAACCTGAATGAACTAGAGATGTTTTGTAAAGAGGAATGGTCCAAAATATCTTCAACCACAATCCAGAATCTCATTGGAACCTACAGGAAGCGTTTAGAGGCTGTAATTTCTGCAAAAGACGGATCTACTAAATATTGATTTCATTTCTTTTTTTGTGGTGCCCAAATTTATGCACCTGCCTGATTTTGTTTAAGCAATTATTGCACACTTTCTGTAAATCCAATAACCTTCATTTCACTTCTCAAATACAGTGGAACCCCAACTTACGAATATCCCATCTAACGAAAAATTCAAGTTAAGAAGGCACTTAACGGCAATATTTCTGCCCGTGTTATGAGCAAATGCCCGCGTAACGAAATCCTCTGGCTCTGATTGGCTGAGCCCAGAATGCCTTCCGAATCATGTGACAACCCCTTTGCTTTTGTACTTGTGCTTCGCTGTTCCACTTTAACCATGTATTGTTGTTGCAGTTAGCAGTTATCCTATAGACCACCGGTGCGCGCACACACACACACATGCACGCACTAACACATCCTCCAACCACACACACCCATATTTTGCTCAATTGCGGTTTATTTCATACCTCAAACATTTAGTAAACAATTAAGCAAATACAAGTAATCTACAGGTAGTAAGAAAATAAACTACTAACTCTTTTACGCTATGTCCGCACCTACACGGGTATTTTTGAAAACGCAGCTGTTTCGTCCACGTAAACGGTGTTTTGAATCACCAAAAACAAAGATTTTTTAAAACTCATTTTTTGCGTTTATGTGTGGAGGAGGAATACAGAGTTCCTCACACAATGTTAAAGGTACGTGCCTTTTTTCACGTCAGCTGTGCGCCACGTTATTGTTTACATGAGAGGAATTGCAGAATGGCAGATAGTCGGATTAACAGTATTTTGTCTCTATCTTCAGGTTTTACAGGCTTACATATAGACACGCAGTTACTGTCCCTCCATTTACAAAGGCAGAGGCGTCACAGTGTGATTATTTTACATGTAGTTGTTTTTTCATGTGTAATAATATTCAACATTGCTATCAATACATTTTTCAAAAAATGCATCTCTGGGTTTAAAAACATAAACAGCTGTGAGAGACTGTGAGAGACTGTTTGTGATTTGAACCGAGGGAACAAACTGTGGCAGGATCAGCCTGATGTTATTTGTATCCCGCTGTAACTTTACTGTATAAAGAGCTAACATCTCCAAAATGTCAGGAGTAGTTAGTCATTACAAGAAGTGTTTGTGAACTAAAAATCAAGAATGTGGGATTCTGTTTGTCCGTGATTTGAAGAGCCCAGCGCTGCTCCCGATGCAGGGAAAACCAATCCTGCAGGGAGACCTACCTCGGCACTTGTGCAGGTGAAGCCAAAGGGCAGATATGCTTCACCATATTTTCTAGTCTTTGGCTTAGAATGAAGTTGGTTTGGAAACATATTCAGCGATGCTTCATCTCCTGCTTTGCGTTTGTGTGGGAGCCCCATGGTTGTTGTTTATTTCTTTTTTTTTTTCCTTTTCATGCCGCGCACACCCTGCAATGGCTCTGCGCCCCCCACTTTGGGAAGGTCTGCTATAGACTATCGTTCATTCAAAGGCGCGATGGGTACTTAATTAGCTTGACAGACTGGTGTTTGGAGGTACAGCAGTTGGTGTACAGGGAGAAGAGCAGAGGACAAAGAGCACAGCCCTGGGGGGAGCCGGTGATGATGGTCCGGGAGTCCAAGACATTCTTCTTCAGTCAGGAAGTCAGTGAAACACCAGCAGATGGGATCAAGTATAATTATCTGGGAAAGTTTTTCTTGGAGATGGTCTGGAAGAATTGTGTTGAAGGCAGAGCTGAAGTCCACAAACAGGATTCTGGCATAGGTTGCTGGGAATTCCAGATGCTGCAGGTTAAGGCGTAGAGCCATCTTGATAGCATCGTCTACAGACCTGTTGGCACTGTATGCAAAAAGCAGGGGGACCGTGAGGGTCTTGACATAGGAGAGGATCAGGCACTCAAATTATTTTATGACCACGGATGTGAGAACCACAGGTCTGTAGTAATTTATTCAAATAAACCTTGGCTTCTTGGGGACAGGGACTGTGGTGGAGGACTTGAAGCAGGCATATTTGCATTTGCACAGTCTCTGAGAGTGACAGGGGTCAGGAGCTTTCTGAGCATTCAGGCTCTTAAACTACTTCCTCACATCTGCTTCATGAATATGAAGGTTTGTAGTGGGAGAAGGTGGTGTGAGATCCTCATAGGTGTGGGATGAGAAGGGGGGTGTTGTGGGTGAAGTCTTTGGTTGTAGTGATGGCTCTGTGGTGGGGGAGAGGGGAAGGTGGGGTGATGAGTGTCCAAAGTGTCCCTATTGTTGGGGCTGGTGGGGGTATGAAAGGTGCTTGACGGCTCATCAAAACGACAGTAAAAGTCGTTGAGGGCGTTGTCCAAGAGCAAGTCATCAGTGGAGTGGGGGGTTTTAGGCCACGTCCACTTGTTTTCTCTCTGTTTTGGCCTCACATCCACATTGAGATGTCGTTTTCCCCGAAAGAAAACACAGCTTTTTGAAAATGCTCTCGAAAATGCATTCTTTTAAAACGGAGCTTTCGCATCGCAGTGTGGACAGCGAAAAATTGAGACTTTCTAAAATGATGACGCATGTTAGTCATATGATGCAGTCATGTGACCAATTAAACTAAGATAGCAGAGGGAATTATACAGCATTTGTTTTCTTTGCTGTCAATTTAGACAGCCCTATTAAAGATTAATATCAGTTTGTACATGCTTCAGATAGCTTTTCTTCACATTTTTTTAACTTTCACTCGTTTTTGCAACTTTGTACTTCTGTGTTTCTCGCAGCAACAACTCCACCTCATTGTTAGTCCATTTAAAAAAAAAACTCGGTGCTTTTCCTTGACATGTTGCCCCGACGTTTCAAAGAGCCAGAAAGTAAATAAGTGCCAGACAGAAATGAGGCAGGTTGAATCTTCTTGCATTTCACGCATGTGCAGTACTGGAACGTAAGCGTTTTCGGCCGTGTCAACGAGGACGCGCAATTCTGTGAAAACAACTGAAAATGACTGTGTGGATGTGGAGCGTTTTCGTATCAAAACGTAGTTTTCAAATCTATCCGGGCTAGTGTGGACGTAGCCTTAGGCTTGTAGTTAGTGATATTCCTAAATTATTCCTTTTCCACACAGAGGCTGAGTCGTTATCTGAGATCTGATGTGTCTTTTCAAAATGCTGGTGTTTAGCAGTGTCCACTTCTTTACTGAACCTCTGTAGTAGTCCCTGACTCCACATCTGAACGCCTTTCACTTTTCTAGCCACAGCTGTTTGATTTTAGGAGTAAACTAGTGTTTGTCATTATTATAACTCACCGTGGTGCATGATGGCACAATGCTATCCTCGCAGAAGTGGAGGTGACAGTGTCTCTAAACTCATCCAAGCTGTTAGAAGCAGCCCTCATTGTGTCCAAAGTCTGTAGTAAATCCATCGCAGATGTGACAAATACTGGGAAAAAAACAAAAGTGTGTTAGTCCTGTAGTTCTCTGGTGTAAGGATATCCAGAAGCATGTCCAGACACACAAATTATGCAGAAAAACAAGACGGCAGTAGCGCACTGAAGTACCAGGGCATCCATTTGTGACGCCATCTTGGATCTCATATTGTCATTCTTATTTTATAAATGTATTTTAGTCTTACTTTTTATTTTGTCTTTCCTTCTCAAATAATTGAGTACAAATATCATACTTACATTTTTTCGAAGACAAATTTATTACTCAAGCTGAACTTTCCTCCAACAGGAAGTCCTTCAGCCCAGGCAGCTTCATCACTTTCATCAGAAGGTAAGAATTCAGTAGTTGGTCTCAGGAAATACTGATAAGTCCATAACACATAAAGCCTGATGTGACTAAACAGAGCTCTGGTTTCTCTGTAGCCTCAGCTCTGCATTACGACAAAAGTCCGAGCTCTATTGAATGAACATCTGGTTGGTTTAATAGTCTCTTTAGTTCACTAGATTTCTTGATGGATACAGAGCTTCAGATGACACGTGAGGATGGTTCATATTCAATTAAATTTATGTATACAGCACCAAATCACAACATCAGTCACCTCAACTCGCTTTATATTGTGAGGTAGACCCTACAATAATACATACAGGGAAAAAGCCAACAATCATATGACCCCCTATGAGCAAGCACTTTGGCAACAGCGGGAAGAAAAAAACGTATGAATAGAACTCTCCATTTACATGAACAAACTATTAGATAGATAAGATACAAACTGCACTAAGGTCTAGCAGGACAAGCACAGAGATGAGTCCACTGTCAGAGGCCATAAGAAGATCATTTGTAACCTTCACTAAAGCTGTTTCTGTGCTGTGCTGAGCTCTGAAACCTGACTGAAACTCTTCAAATAAGCCTCTGCAGATGATCTGTTAGCTGTTTGACAACTACTCTTTCAAGGATATTTGAAATGACAGGAAGGTTGGAGATTGACCTATAATTAGCTAAGACAGCTGGGTCTATGGATGGCTTTTTGAGTAAAGGTTTAATTACAGCCAGCTAGAAGGCCTGTGGTACATAGCCCATTATTAGAGATAGGTAAATCATATTTAATATTGAAGAATGTTAATGTTAGAGCTAATGTTAAAGCTGAATCTTCGAGCTAATACTCATTAAAAAAAATACCTGAAATTAGCACTCTACAAAACTCATACTGACTGAGTCAGTTAACAACAGATTAAAATGCAGCAGTTTGGATATATTCAGATTGCAGCTTCTGGTCTTGATAAATTTTCATTAGCTGAGAGCAACGTGGCAGTGACTTACCTTCGGTCAAGCTGAAAGGAGCTGTGACCGGGGCACACATGCTTGCACCTACATCACCACACAGCGCACACGAACACACACAGACTCAGATCACATAGGCAGGAGATTAAAACACAAAATAAAATATTTAATAAACAAAGCATGTTTTGGTGAAATTCAAAAGAACAACATATATTTAACCAAACATCTAATGAATTGAAACAAATTTAAGATGCAAATAAATAAATATATAAATTATAGACCATAGTAGACTAATCATCTCAAATACTGTTTTTAATTCAGAGACTCTTCAGTGCTGTCAACTTAAACTCAAGTGTAACCTGAAGGATGAGTTTGAGTGTGTGTTTGAGGGGATCGCAAAAGCAGGGAACCCAACCCTTCTGAATCAGATCTACACGGAGCTCTACATCACAGAGGGAGGGACTGCAGAGGTCAGTGATGAACATGAGGTCAGACACATTGAAACAGCATCCAGGAAACCAGGCAGACTAGGAACTACAATCAGACGAGAAGACATCTTTAAAGCCTCACCTGGAAGAAATAAATCAATCAGAACAGTGCTGACAAAGGGAGTGGCTGGCATTGGGAAAACATTCTTAACACAGAAATACACCCTGGACTGGGCTGAAGACAAAGCCAACCAGGACATCCAGTTCATATTTCTATTCACTTTCAGAGAGCTGAATGTGCTGAAAGAGGAAAAGTTCAGCTTGGTGGAACTTGTTCATCGCTTCTTTACTGAAACCAAAGAAGCAGGAATCTGCAGCTTTGAAGACTTCCTGGTTGTGTTCATCTTTGATGGTCTGGATGAGTGTCGACTTCCTCTGGACTTCCAAAAAACTACAATCCTAACTGACCCTAGAGAGTCCACCTCAGTGGATGTGCTGCTGATAAACCTCATCAGGGGGAAACTGCTTCCCTCTGCTCGCCTCTGGATAACCACACGACCTGCAGCAGCCAATCAGATCCCTCCACAGTGTGTTGGCAGAGTGACAGAGATCAGAGGGTTCATTGACCCACAGAAGGAGGAGTACTTCAGGAAGAGATTCATAGATGAGGAGCAGGCCAGCAGGATCATCTCCCACATCAAGACATCACGAAGCCTCCACATCATGTGTCACATCCCAGTCTTCTGCTGGATCACTGCTACAGTTCTGGAGGATGTGCTGAAAACCAGAGAGGGAGGACAGCTGCCCAAGACCCTGACTGAGATGTACATCCACTTCCTGGTGGTTCAGGCCAAAGTGAAGAAGGCCAAATATGATGGAGGAGCTGAGACAGATCCACACTGGAGTCCAGAGAGCAGGAAGATGATGGAGTCTCTGGGGAAATTGGCTTTTGATCAGCTGCAGAAAGGAAACCTGATCTTCTATGAATCAGACCTGACAGAGTGTGGCATCGATATCAGAGCAGCCTCAGTGTACTCAGGAGTGTTCACACAGATCTTTAAAGAGGAGAGAGGACTGTACCAGGACAAGGTGTTCTGCTTCATCCATCTGAGTGTTCAGGAGTTTCTGGCTGCTCTTCATGTCCATCTGACCTTCATCAACTCTGGACTCAATCTGCTGAATCTAGAAACAACTCACTTATTTAAAACCCTCAGAACAAAATACAAACTACATTTCTTCTACCAGAGTGCTGTGAACAAAGCCTTACAGAGTCCAAATGGACACCTGGACCTGTTCCTCCGCTTCCTCCTGGGCCTTTCATTGCAGACCAATCAGACTCTCCTACGAGGTCTGCTGACACAGACAGAAAGCAGCTCACAGACCAATCAGGAAACAGTCCAGTATATCAAGGAAAAGCTCCATGAGAATCTGTCTGCAGAGAAAAGCATCAATCTGCTCCACTGTCTGAACGAACTGAATGATCATTCTCTAGTGGAGGAGATCCAGCAGGGCAGGAGCTCAGGAAGTCTCTCCACAGGTAAATTGTCTCCTGCTCAGTGCTCAGCTCTGACCTTCATCTTACTGTCATCAGGAGATCTGGATGTGTTTGACTTCAAGAAATATTCTGCTTCAGAGGAGGCTCTTCTGAGAATGCTGCCAGTGGTCAAAGCCTCTAAAAAAGCTCTGTAAGTAAACATGAACTCATCACTTAAAATCCTATAATCAGTAAAAATCTTAAAATCATGGGAAATAAATCAGAAATGCCGAAAACATAAAAAATAGTAACAATTATTATTAGCTCAGTTGGTAGTGGTTTCCCTATGATCTTCTTTTCTCTTTTTTTCCTTTCTCTCTCAGCCTGAGCAGCTGTAACCTGTCAGAAAAAGGCATTGAAATTCTGTTGCCAGTGGTCAGCTCCCAGTCCTGTCGTTTGAGAGAGCTGGACCTGAGTACCAACAGTCTGAAGGCTTCAGCAGTAAAGCTTCTGTGTGCTGCACTGGAGAGTCCACACACCAAACTGAATATTCTGAGGTCAGATCAACTTGTTTAGTTTAATTCAACAGTTTAGTTCAACTGTTTAGTTCTGTTGCTTATATGTTTGATGTCTTTTTTGTTTATATAAACCGAAAAAAATAATCAACAATTTAACCAGTAAAGGTAAACTTTATCCAGTTATCCTTGTTTCATAGCATTTTTAATCATTTTTAAGTTAAAGTTTTACTAACCTGCTCAGCACAAGACAATACGCTATTGCACCTTGATTACTGTTTAATAATAATCTTTATTCATGTTTTTATCTTCAGACTTAACATCTGTGAACTCTCAGAGGAAAACTGTGAAGCTCTGTCCTCAGTTCTCAGCTCACAGTCATTGAGACTGACAGAGCTGGACCTAAGTATCAAAAACCTGCGGAAATCAGGAGTGAAGCTTCTGTCTGCTGGACTACAAAGTTTAAACTGTAAACTGAATACTCTGAGGTCAGATCAAATTACATTTTGTTTTTAGATTTATTAATTAAATATTTAAGCTAAGTTCATCCATATGATGTTGTATCTTAGTATGTTAATGTTTCCTATGAAAATTGAAAGACAAGATTTAATGTGAAAAGTATTAACAAGCTTTACAGAGTATTTGTTTTATAGACTGTCTTTTATTTTTCAGACTGAGTGGATGTAACTTCTCAGAGAGAATCTGTGAAGATCTGTCCTCAGTTCTCAGCTCCCAGTTATCTAGTCTGAGAGAGCTTGATCTGAGTAACTGTGACCTGCAGGATTCAGGAGTAAAGCTTCTGTCTGCTAGACTAAAGAGTTCACAGTGTGCAGTGGAAACTCTCAGGTGAGGATTCCAACTTTTCCACAGATGATCATTTTTCCTTGATTTCCTGCAAGATTCTTTGTAATACAGGTGCCAGAATTGTCCAGAATTATTTGTAGAATTCTGCAGGAAAGTCATCTGGAACTCGAGGCTTATTATTAGGCATACTTATCAGGGCTTCCTGGAGTTCCCCTGGTGTCACAGGCAAATCCAGTGCTATTGCTTCACTGTCTAGTAATTTTGGAAGAATTACATTGTCAAGAAACTGATGAATTTCATTTTTAGTGGTAAACATAAAGTTTCGTAGAAATCCCTAAAATATTGTTTGTTTGATTATCTAAGAATAACAAAATTGTTATTGTGTTCGAAATTCTGCAAGGGAAGTCTTTGCTTAGGAATTTATTCATTTTTAAATTAATAATTTAATTTAATTCTAATTTTGTTTCGCGTGTTTTGTTCAGTATTTCCTGATCTTGGTCTGACATGTAGGGTTTTCTTTCTTTTTTTTAAGGATTTGATGTTTTTTTTTCTAGTTCCTGTATATTTTTGTTTTCTTTTTTCTTTTTATGTGATGAGAAAGAAATTATTTTACCTCTCATCACAGCTTTCCCTGCTTCCCATAGAACAGATGCTGATGTTCCAGGAGTGTCACTATAGTCTAAATATAAAGACCACTCTTTTTTAAAATATTTAATAAAGTCTTTATGTTTGAGTACTGATGTATTAAACCTCCAGCTTTTACTTCTTCTTAGTGTTCTTCTTATGTATTAGTGTTAAAGATACAGGAGCATGATGGCTGACAGCGATAGGGTGAAGTTTAGTGTCTGAATTTTTACTTAACAGTGAGCTGCTGACTAGAAAATAATCCAGACGAGAGTAGGAGTGATAACCATGTGAGAAGAAAGTATATTCCTTACTGTTGGGGTGATGGGAGCGCCATACATCGCAAAGACCAAAGACGCTTATATACTGTTTGATTATATTTGTGGACTGCCAATTGCGCTGAGTTCCTGCTGTGTTTAGCCTGTCCATTTCTTCATTCAGTCCAAGGTTGAGTTCGCTTCCTAGAAAAAGCAGTCTAGGTGTTCAGAGAATGCACTAAAAAATCTGTGAAAGAATGAGCGATCATCAACATTTGGGCCATATAGACTTAAAATACATAACTTTTTGTTAAGTATAGATGGTTAATATTTAAGAATCTGTACTCTGGATCTATAACTGTATCGCATACTATAAAATCAACAATTTTACTCTACTCCCCTTTGTCTAGATTTAAAACAGGCAAACACATTATGAAACTCAGGTGTTTTAAGTTCTTTTAAACTTGTGACACATCTGTGAGTCTCTTGTAATAAAACAACATCTGCCTTTAGTTTTTTGAGCTGCTTAAATATCTTTAACCTCTTTTCTCTGGTGCCATCTTCATTTACATTTACCAATTTATAAAACTTAGTGTGCCCATATTTGTGTGTATATGGCTAATGATGTACGCTGGATATTTTGTTTTACGGGTGAAGAGAATCTAGACACTTGTTTAAAGAGGAAAAAAGATATGTGGTGTAACGCTTCATAATTCTGACTATGTGTGTGCATATTAACTAATATTAGCAGGCGTGTATGAGCTTGAGTGTGTGTGACCTATATGTCTATGTGCACTGTGAGGGTGTTGTAAATGTGCTGACATTGAGTGCATATGGGTGTGTTCCACTATTCACACACTGTTAGAGGCAGCTACAGTTGTAGCCACAGCTGCCCTGGGGCAGACTGACAGACGTGAGGGTGCTGTATCACCCTTCTGGCGATACGGCAGCCGAGTAAGCTTCTCGGATGAGAGGTGAAGCTTCTTTCTGACAGAACTGAAGAAGCTTCTCGGATGAGAGGTGAAACGTCTTCAAGCAACTTAAAGAGGTCCAGACACTTTTCTTTCCATGCTCTACGACTACGATGACCTGGATGACTGAGAACCTTCACAGACATAAGATACCATTTACTTTTCTTTTCCACCTGACGTGACCTACAGCGTGACACATGTACCTTTTGCCTCACTTCCATCACTTCCCTCTCTGTATGTGTTTTCTTTCTTTCTAAAACAGTAAGCATTTGTCACATTCTCAGATGCTAATTCTGACCAATCATAAGCGTCAATTTCACGCATATCTTTAAGTCGTCCTCTGCTGAATATCTTCTGAACTAGGGATGGGCGATATGACCCAAAATTCATATCTCGATATTTTTTTAGCTGGATGGCGATATAAGATATGTCTCGATATTTTTTTTTTTTAAAGCCATAAAGTAGGAACAAAAAGAGTTCTTATTCAAAGCTGTGTCCCAGATGTCACACAGGCACTTTTATTAACATACAGCATAGATGTACATGAAAAAAACTACTCAAAAATAAACTAAGCATTTATTAAACAATAATGCTCCATAAATAAAAGAAAACATTGTTTTTGTGCATAACAAAAAGCTCACAATTCAAAATGTAAACTAAGAAACGCTGAGCATAATAACAAAGATACAGATTTCACAGCTGCTCTGTTCCTGACTTTAACTGCGTGACTGACAGCCTGGAGTTTGAAATCCGCTTCGTAACCATGTCTCTTAACAGGTGCCATTTATGGTCCTTAAACACACACAATACTGTAATATTACGTTGAAGCACAGTACGTATTACTACTCGAGGCGCCTCGGTAGCCGTAATGCTCCGACAAGCCATCAAGCGGTGCAGCTCTGTAGCTTACCAAAGTCGTATTAAATTTTTTTTGACAGATTGCTGAGCGCATTGTTCCACATAAAATCGTTTCGCAGTCATCAAGCACAACCAGAATTCATGCATAAGGCGCGCTATCAACTTTTGAGAGAATGAAAGGATTTGAGGCTGCACAGCATTGGCGTGGTTAGCTCGTTAACACGTTGACGCCGTCCAGCCACACGCACGGGGCAATGCGCGGAAACTTGTTAACAGAGATTTGCCGTGTCCATCTTGTCACTGCCTGCAGGTGAAGCGATGGGAGAAGAGGGGGAGTTGTGTTTAGTTAAGGAGAGAGGTGATTTTCTGACGTTTTTAATTTGGTTCTGCCTGCTTCTAATGATGTTGATTTATTAACAAATCTTTTTAATAATTAATGTCTTTCTATTATCGATAATATTTGCATTATTAAAACTAGACTAGCCCCTGTTACAAAACCCTCGCCCTGGATAAACGACAGCATTCGCTGTTTAAAGCGTGTCTGTCGTAAAGCTGAGCGTTTGTGAAGAAAGACTTGTTTACCGGTTCATCTCTTTCATTTAAAAGACCTTTTAGTTTCTTTTAACGCTTCAATTCGTGATGCAAGGGCTGCTTATTTTTCAAACCTAGTCTCTAGGAGAAGAGGTAACCCTAAGGTTTTATTTGACACTATTAGGGATATTGTTGCTCCAGCTTCTGCTGCTGTCCCCATTTCTTCGAATGAAGACTGTGAAAAATTTCTTTCCTTCTTTGTTGAAAAGGTTAGCAATGTAAGGAGCAAAATCTCTCCCTCCATGTACCATTTGCCTGTTCCGATTTTACTTAAGCCTGTCAGATTTGAAAGATTTTCACCAGTGTCTTTACCTGAGTTGTTGAAGCTGGTCACTTCAATGAGATCATCCTCTTGCCCCCTTGATATTTTATCCGGGTCTTTACTTAAAAATTTTTTTGAGTCTATTGGTCCTAGTGTTCTTAAAATTATTAATGCATCTCTGCTCTCTGGTCAGGTCCCTGTTTACTGTAAAAGTGCTGTCATTCACCCACTTTTGAAAAACCTAAACTAGATCCTTCTTTGCTTTCCAGTTACAGACCCATCTCAAAATTGCCTTTTATTGCCAAAATTTTAGAAAAGGTTGTGGCCAAGCAACTCACGGATTTTCTAGATGAACACAACTTTCTTGATAAACTTCAATCTGGCTTTCGTAAGGCTCACTCTACCGAAACTGCACTTCTTAGAGTGTTTAATGATATTTTGATGAATTATGATGCTGGAGAGTGCACTGTGTTGATGTTGCTGGATCTGACCTCTGCTTTTGACACTGTTGATCATCTTATTTTGTTAGATAGATTAAACCACTGGGTGGGCGTATTGGGTACCGCATTGGAATGGTTTAAATCCTATTTGTCAAATCGATCTTTCTCTGTGGCTACCTCTAAGTTCAGATCCTCCGTCAGCTCTCTTGCCTATGGGGTGCCTCAGGGCTCTGTCTTGGGACCATTATTGTTTTTGTTGTATTTACTCCCTCTTCTGCAACTTCTCAGCTGTTTCTCTGATATTTCATATCATTGTTATGCAGATGATATTCAGCTATATATCTCTTTTAGGCCACCTGATGTTTCTAAGCTCTAAATCCTGCAGTCCTGCTTAGATTCCGTTAGAGATTGGCTGGCTGGTAATTACCTTCAACTAAATGCTAATAAAACGGAAGTCATTGTCTTTGCTCCTGAGAAATTTGTTCCCCTCGTGGTTAAAAATCTAGGCCCTCTTGCTTCTTATATTAAATCATCCATTAGGAACCTTGGTGTTACATTTGATCCAGCTCTGACGCTGGACACACACGTTAAATCTTTAGTTTGCTCTTGTTTTTACCATTTAAGAAATATCGCTAAGCTGACTCCCATTGTGTCACGTTCCGAATTGAAAATGATTATTCATGCTTTTGTTTCATCTCGCTTAGATTATTGTAATTCCTTGTTTACTTGCTTAAGTAATGCCTCCCTGGAACAACTGCAGGGTGTTCAGAATGCTGCTGCCAGGCTTCTGACAAAGCATCACAAACACTCCCATGCCACTCCCCTGCTGATTCAGCTGCATTGGCTCCCTGTCAAGTTCAGAGTCCAATTTAAGATCATAATCATGACTTATAGGGCCCTGCACGGTGTAGCTCCAACTTACTTAAGTGATCTTCTTCTTCCTTATGACCCCAGCAGGTCCCTGAGGTCTTGTGACCAGGGGTTGCTGGCTGTCCCGCATACAACGTTAAAAACAAAAGGTGACAGAGCGTTTGTATCAGTGGCTCCCAGACTCTGGAACTCGCTCCCTCTAAGTTTGAGATCTGTGGACTCAGGTTTTTAACTGCTTTTTTTTCTATCTGTTTAAACTCGCTTTTGGTTGATTTTGTTTTGTTTTAGATTTTAATGTCTGTTTTCTGCCTCTGTAAAGCACTTTGTGATTTTATCTTGAAAGGTGCTATATAAATAAAATTTTACTTTACTTACTTTACTTTACTTAGTATCAATATTTTCTTTATTTCTACACACAGTGTGTGAGTAACTGCTGACAGTGAGGATGATATCCCTGATTGCAGTAAATCATATTTTCTGTTGAAAGTAGAAAAGAAGAAAGTAGAAAGAAGTAGAGCGCAGACAGAGCTGAAAACTGGTGCCTGTTTGATTTAGTCCTTGAAGGAGAGGTGGTGTTTTTACTGAGATATTCTAATGATGTTACAGACAGTGTGTGGCTCTCTCTCTGAATGAAAAGCATTCATTCAGTCATTACAAGGCCCAAAAAGTCCAAAAGACCAGCCAATCAAAAATTGGAATTCCTGAGCCTGGCAATGCCTGAAAGCAGCAGGTATGCTACCTGTGGCAGCCGGAATCACGTGATCTGACTGTTTGAACCACGGCGCAGCGTTTCCAAACATCTGCACTTTAGAAGCTCCAAACTGTGGAAACGTCAGTGTTGAGTGTCTCATCCCTATTTAAGAGATCTTCTTGGCACTGCAAAGCTAAGCTTGCAAACAGCACCATAGTTTGTGAATCCCAACTAATCAGAGCGCTCCTTATGTCACGTCACATGACCCGTGTGTTTTCTCCTTTGATTAGCACCCAAAGAACTAAAGAAAGGCCAGAAGGATGTTCAGCTAATCAAATCCCTCATAGGAACAGGAAGTCTAGAGACGAAATGGAGCAGAGAAGGAGAATCACCAGTTTAAAAGTCTGAGTTTTAAACTGGTGACCCTCTAAAGAGCCTTTTATCGACTCTCTTTTTTTAATTGACTTTCTCTTTTCTTTACAGTTTTTTTCACCATTTAAACTGTTTAATATCAGATTTAGAAATAACTTTTGGATAGTTTTTCTACATTTCCACTAAAATGTGACACAAATAATGACTTTCTGACTTTACTTTGGACTAATATAACGACTCAGCCTGGCTATGTTGGACTTGGTGTGGAAGCAGCTCCCAGTTTGAGTTCAGGAGACAGACACCCTCTCTACTTTGAAGATCAGCTTCAAGCTTTCCTTTTTGATAAAGCTTATAGTTCGAGCTGGATCAGGTGACCCTGAACCATCCCTTAGTTATTCTGCTATCGGCTAAGGCTGTTGGTGGACTTCCCATGATGCTCTGCTTTCTTCTCCACTCCCCTCTTTTCACTCCTGATGCTTTTATATGTCACTACTGCATGTCCTTAACTTTTGTCTCCTCTCTCCCTAGTTTGTATTTTGTTCTTGTCTCTCTGAGCTCATCTCTTCTCTTTCCCCTCACCCTGCAACCAGTCATGGTAGATGCTCCTCCTGGAGCCTGTATTCACAGGGAGGATCTTTGTGTCAAAGGGAGTTCTTCCTTCCCACCATCACCAAGTACTGCTCAAAGTAGATAGTCTGATAGTTGGGGCTTTCTCTCTAATATTGTAGTATATTGCTGTTACCTTACACTGTTAAACAGCTTGAGATGACTGCTGTTGTCTTTTGGGAATTGTCACTTATAAATAAAGTTAAATTTAATGCATGTAAATGGACAGATGTTATTATATGTGACAAACAGAAAATGATTGACAGATGGATTGTTGTTTTGTGTGTCTGCAGTCTGTCAGGCTGTCTGATCACAGAGGAAAGCTGTACTTCTCTGGCCTCAGCTCTGAGCTCCAACCCCTCCCATCTGAGAGAGCTGGACCTGAGCTACAATCATCCAGAGCACTCAGGAATTGAGCTTCTGTCGGCTGGACTGAAGGATCCAGGCTGGAGACTGGACACTCTCAGGTATGGAGAGAATGTCTGATAGAGGAGAAAGAGCTGGAAACATTTCCTGTGTCCTTCACTCACTTCCTGTTTGTTTCCTGCAGATGAGACATGAACAATCACACATGCAGGAATATTTTCAGGGACAGACACACTAGTCTAGCTGGATAGTACATGGATATTTGTGTAGGGGGTCTCCAAGGAGCCTGTTTGCAGGAACATGATAACAGATAAGTCATGTTGTGAGTTTCATTAAAAGTAGACCTACAAATAGGTCCATAAATATTTGGACAGAGACAACAGTTTGCAATTTTGGGTTACCACGGTGAACTTTAAATAAAAAAACTCAGATGCAGTTGAAGTTCAGACTTTCAGCTTTAATTCATTGGTTTAAACAAAAAGCTTGCATAAAAATGTGACAAACTAAAGCATTTTCTTAACATAATCCCTTCATTTTAGGGTATGTAACATTAATGACTCAATGGTAGGGAAGTGGAAGGAGCGCAGTTTTTGGCTTTCCACATATTCCAAAACTTGCTTTGTCGCTTTGCCATTACTGTGGCCTGGCATAATTTGCAGATGATGCGATGCTTTGAACCAAAACAGGCGCAGCTTGATGACACCATCAACATACGCTATCGAGGCAGAGCGGTATAGTCAAAAGCTCTACCGCCAAATTTATATCGTTTCTACAGTTTACCGTTTATACCACCCACCCCTAGTTTACAGCAAACTCTTCCAAATGCAAGCACCACACCTCAAATCCACCCCTGCCTTTTTTGTACTTAATTGATAATGACATAACAAAGGAATTTTCCTTTCCTGCCCACGAAATGGACGTTGTATCAGTTGTGTGTGCTACAGTTAGTGTGTAGTGTAGTCATTCTTTGGTTTTGTGTGTCAGTTCTACTAGTTGTGACAGCCAGTGGGCTGGCCTTGTGTTTTGCTTTTCTTGTTGCCTGTCTTTTTCAGGTAAGTGGTAGGTTGAGCTGACCCAATTATAGACGCAGCACACCTGAGAAGGCCAGTCCCAGCATATAAAGCCACCTTGATTGAATCTCTCTCTGTCTGGCATCCATCGTGTTCATTCGGCGCTTTTGTTATGGCTGCTATATCATTTAAATTGTGTTAAACTTTCTTCACCTTATTTTCATTAAAAATATCTTACAGCCTTTAAAAGACTGTATGTGTTATCCCACTTGCTTGTCACGTCCTTGAGCCGGGTTGTGACATAGTGAAGTTTGAAATGCTTATATAAAACCACCTGAGGCCTTGGCTGCATTTTTAGGGAAATAGTTGCATGTTGTTTGCAAAACGTATGCATCACTTTTTAAAATGCACAAATTCTATGAGCATTTCAAGTTCTGAAAATGATTGGTTAAACATGTTTGTGGTTTTTACAGTAAAAATCTGACCTTTTTCTACTCAGATATTTTCTCCAATGACTCGAGATATGGTGTTGATGAATGTGTCAGAACTAATACAAAGATATAACCCTGTGCAGTCTGGAGAAATTGGCCATCATCCACTCCTGTCCTGTTTCCGTCACTGTCTTGTTGGCCTCAGTCATGAAGCAACAGACAATAAGGTCTTTAGAGAGGCTCATCTGTGCTGTCTTTCCTCCATCCAGGACCTGGAAAGGTCCAGAATGAGGAAATGGGACAAACACATCTCTATAGACCTTTCACATCATGGAGATAAACTGTTCGCATTTCTTTCTTCAGGCAGATGATACAGAGTGTTGTTAACAAAAACAGACACCACAGACAATTCATTCCTCCGGGCTTTCACTTTGATGAACACTGTGAATGTTCATGTGTATGAGAGCCATGTAATGTCCATGTGTGCATGCTGAAGACACTGTGCTGGTCTGACCCCCCTCCTCCTTTCAGGGTGGAGCCTGCTGGAGTCCGATGGTTGACACCAGGTCTGAAGAAGTGTAAGTGTGTTTTTAATGGGATTCATGAAAACAAAGCAGCACACATTCAACCATCTTCAAACTGTCACATCACTCATACACATCTCTGATGTCAGGAGTCATCATCAAAGTGTCAATTAGACACGATAGAACAGAGAAAACCTGAGTCATAGTGGTCAAAACATTTATATTTCTGTTTTATTCAATCATCTTCTGGAAGAGAGACCCCTGCACAGCCCCCAAAGGCCAGTTGTCTCAAAGCTGGCCCTTTTTTTTTTATACATAAAACAATATAATCAGCAAATAAGCCTTAAAATATATATTTAAATCTCAACACAATCAATGAACAGATGATGGATCAATAACTGCAGCTTGATTGTGTTTGTTCTCTCCGTCAGATTCCTGTCAACTCACAATTGACACAAACACAGTGAACAAATGGCTCCAACTGTCTGACAACAACAGGAAGGTGACACATGTGGAGAAGGTTCAGTCATATCCTGATCATCCAGACAGATTTGATGTCAAGTGGCAGCTGCTGTGTAGAGATGGTCTGACTGGTCGCTGTTACTGGGAGGTCGAGTGGAGAGAAAACGTTGATATATCAGTGAGTTACAGAAGAATCAGAAGGGAAGGAAGCAGTAATGACTGTGTGTTTGGACTCAATGATCAGTCCTGGAGTCTGAGCTGCTCTGATGATGGTCCTCAGTCTGTCAGGCACAATAAGATAAAAACATCCATCTCCTCCTCCTCCTCCTCCTCCTCCTCCTGTGTCTCTAACAGAATAGCAGTGTATGTGGACTGTCCTGCTGGCACTCTGTCCTTCTACAGAGTCTCCTCTGACACTCTGATCCACCTCCACACCTTCAACACCACATTCACTGAACCTCTTTATCCTGGGTTTTGGGTTAATCCTGATTCCTCAGTGAGTCTGTGCTGAGTTGAGTGTAAAGAGTGTCCTCCTGTTAGAGAAACACTGACTGTTGAAGAGATCAGTTCAATCTGTACATTTCTGACTCTTTCACTCATGGATTCAACCAGTTTTTAACTGATTTTAATGTTTTAAACTGTTCTAAAGGATTCCTTGTAAAGCTCTTCCTCTTCAGTCCTTTAAAGATGGAAGCTCCCATTATTACAGGATCCACATGTTGTTTTTGTGTCTTGTTCCACTCAAAGCTTCACAGTGAATATCAGTATGTTGTGTTTCTCTGAAGCTCAGTTCACAACCAGCTCCTCTGCAGTCTGAGCTCATTAAAATGAATCAAAATGTTTTATTTCTCTTTCTTAGTGGGATGTTTCCAAACTCTCCACATGCTCTTACTCTTTCACTTATTGTTGAAAGCTTATCATTTGAAAATGTTTCAGCCTGTGACAAAGTGGCTAGGACAGAATTCATTTGCCATTTGTCACTTGCATATATTGTTATTTTCTGTTCTGTTATTTTACAGTCAGCCATAATGCTTTGATTTAGACATTGCTGGTGTAACTTCTCTTAACACACACTATCCCGGGTTTTGTTTGTGGTAGCAGTAGTTACATCCTTTACATCCATGCATGTGTTTTAAAGCAAACACTACTAACCATCAGATCATCTGAATTCTCTTCTGTTTACAGGCACATGTCTGGTAAATTATGTTTCTTTATGTTGCTTTGAGTTATACTTACCATGGTGTCCATGTTGTGCACTCAGGTCCTATATGTGAGACAGGTGTAGGGGAAGGGCCGCCCACTACTTCCTGTTTATATAGAGTCATGAGGTCAATGATTGCATCACTGGGTGTAACCAAATGGAGGGTTTTTCATTTTGTATAGTATTGTTTGTTTTCTTTAAAGTAGCCTTTTGAGTTTATTAGTGTTAAAATAGTGTGAACACACTTAATTGGAAGTGCTCTTGTGTCGATTAAGCTAACAAACAAACATGCAGTGTTTTACTTTACCATTTAGTTGAGTAAATGAGTTTGTCAGTTTCATGCATGACCTTATTCCTGTTCTTTGTTTAGAATTGTATTATTTGGTTTGACCTATTTGTTTCAATGGTAGGGACTAACGAGGTCAGGTGTGGGCAAAGTCCTGTATAAAGCCAGTGGGATTTTTGCATGTGTGATTGTTTTATGTTAAATGGAGATGCCAGCAATAAAGTATGCTTAAAAGAACTTCAATCGTCTGCTAATCCTATTTACTAGTGATGGCCAAATGAAGCTTTCTGAAGCTTGTATTGAAAAACGGTTCATTACTCGAAGCTTTTCAACTCAGTCCTCTCTGGTGACATCTGGTGGCCAAGAATAGGAAGAGCAGCTTGAATCCACAAAATAAACCCAACCACTTCATTATGATTGCCCACTCTACAGAGTGGAATTCTTTCTGATACTGGGCCGCTGTTGTGTTGCTTTGAACGTGTATTTTGTGGTGGTTAAAAAAATGTGGTTTATTTGTTTAATAAATAGTTTTGACCAGTAAACGCTCCTTGTTTAAACATGCACCATGGTGTGGTCTTTCTTTGCTTGTGACTTCTTGATGTTAGTAAATACAATAATTGAAAAATACCACATTACATATAGTATATACATATAATAATGTACAACACATTATGGGGTATGTTACTTCTCTGAGGTCTTGCCTCCATGCACTTATGCAATTAACCGCTAGACGGGTATATTTATAAATAATATTACATTAGGGAAATTTTCCCAGACATATTTTTGACCTGGGGGTAGAATTGATTGTGAAATGGAAACGGAAAATGCTTATGAACTTGCAAATTAAAAACATGATGCATTTAAAGTAGCCCTTTTTCATTTTTATTTAAGAAGAGAATTTGTTCCACTGTGCGATGGCCGAACCTGTTCCTTTTCGTGGAGATAATTTCTCCTGCCTTAAGGAAAATCCCTTTACATGGAACAGAAGAGGCTGGAGTGCAGAGAAACTGGTAGAGATGCAGTTATACAGTCTACCTGGGCCTCACAAACTATCAGCTAAAGAGAATAAAGAAATTCAATTGCTGCACATTTGGCAGACTAACATTTTCAGATTAATTAAACAATAAAATATATATTTTTACAACATTACATGTAAAGAATCAAGTGGAAGTTTTTCTAAAGTTATTTAATGATATTTATATTATGGAAGCAGATTTTTGACATTTTACCTTTTTCCCGTTTTCAGATAAAATAAACACGCACAAAACAAAAGCAAACGGCCAGAACACAAAGCTGGAAAACCCACCCGATTGACAAAAATCAACTCAAAATACTCCCACACAACAGAACCTCCTCTATTCCTCGCTGGCTCCAAATCTCTCAGTGGAATGATCAGTGGTTCGCTATCTGTCACCATCAAAACACTCCACAAATCCCGCGAATGATTCGCTTCCTTATAAACCATTGAATCAGATACCGAAGCAGTTAGGCTCTAAATGAAGCTTCGGACGTCACTGATCATGTGACTCTGGCCAAACGAATCAAGCTTCAACACAGTGCTTCTGAAGCAGTGTGTTGATTTTTTTGACACACGCACCGGAGCGTCAGCTTCAAGCGGACCATCACTACTATTTACTTATCACCTTCCTTGCTGCTTAAGTTATGCTACATCACACAGCCATATAAGCTGAAAATATTGGCTCAATAATTTTTAAACCTGGTTGCTTTCTCACAGTGTTGTGTTCATATGTTACACAAATATTGCATTCCTTGTATTTTATGTTTACATGCTGTAATGTTGGCAGTGAACCTCTGAAAGTCTGTCCTGATGTCAATTATGGTGAAGTGGTGTGTTGACAGTGTAACGGCAGCATTGGTGTGGTGTGAGAGTCCAGCGTCAGCCTTTATGTTGGACACTAATCTTGTATACAGAAACACTAATAAAGAATCAATCATGAATAATTGTTGTTCAGACATTAGCTCCTGATGGAGAAACTCCTTCTTTATCACAGCTCTGATGGGGCTACAGCTCACTTTCACACTAATCAAGCTCTTTGTTTCAATTCTGTGATTCTTATTTGCAAACCTCTGCCTGCTAAACCCCCTGCTTCTTTTTCTGTTACACCAGCTCGACTGTGCAACAAGCGTTTTCATAGATTTCTTTTAACAGCTGATTTTGGGCTAAGTCCAGCTGTTAAAATGCGGTGGCTGTCCCCTTACATTTACTCTGTTTGTGTCAGAACAATAAATGGACCGTAAGTGGCGCTCCATAAGGGAGCACACTTATTCCTCCTACAGTTTATTAAAGCTTGACAAATGAAACATGAGCCACACACTGAGACAAGTCTGAGGGCGGAGCTTGTGCAGCATAATCAGAGCTGTCCCCATGGAGACAAAATCCATCCTACAGTTTGGGAAGTTAGGGGATCATCTTTCCTGTGGCTTCTGGCTTTCCTATATAATGCACCATTACATTGCTAACATGCTTGTCTTTAACTACTGCAGCTTCTACTATTGTGTTTCTGTAAAAAACTGTTCAATGTTTTGTTTTTCAGCTAAGTTTAACAGATGCATGAAGCTGTTGGAATCATTCACAAGCCTGAGTTTTGAAGCATTTTCAAATATGCTGATGTCCTCAATGACATGTCACAAACTTGATTTGTGTCTGTAATACTTGGTGTTAAATGATTTAACTTAATGCTTCAGATATTAATCAGATACCTTCTTTTCAGTTTAAGGCTTTCGTTTCTTTGTTAAGACAACAAAATTGGTTGTAACTCAATGCATATCATCATTGATTTACAACTTACTTTTTTGTCAGTAAATGTGTGTTTGTAATTAAAATGTAATGATCATCTTACTGTTTCCCACTTGTGAATATTTTTCTATACTGATTGAAATAATCCCATAAGGAGAGATGGTGTGGAAAAACGAAACCTGATTTATTGGGATACAGATATTCATGAAGCTATTTGACGGTTAGACTCCCACAGAGTCTGGATGCTGATGGTGCTGTAGTTGAAGATAGAGGCATGCTTCAAAGAAGGCAGCTGAGAAAATGATTGGACCGTGGAAGTGATTTGAAGTATTGTTGAGTATGACAGTGCAGGGAAATGGAAGTGATGGCAAGAATAAAGAGCAAGGAAGCAGCAGGAAAAAAATGGTGTCCAGCTTGTGTCACTGAATAATGCGAGTTTGATTGATGACCCTAGCCTTGACCTTTTGACCCTACCGGAAGTACTCCGGAAGTGACTAATCGAATCCAGATGTGTGTAATATGATCCATAAGCGTGATGAATTGTATCCAGTGAGGGGAGGAGGGTACTCTGGAAGTCTCTAATCGATTCCATATGTGTGACTAATCACATCCGGTGGGAGAAAAAGGAGGTGTGGTTCCTGGGGGGGATGCTTCAGGGATAATTCTGATCAGAGAGGGGGGGGTATGGTTACTGGGGAGGGAGAAAAAGTTCAGGGGGGTAACGCAGCAGATAACCATTTTCTCGGTAAAAAGCTATTTCTTTTTTCAATAGCGGCTTTATTTTGCTTTCTTACGTTAATCTTATTACAGGCGCAATAAAATAAAAACCTTTAAGATTATCTGACTAGTAACGGATTGCATTTATATATATATATATATATATATATATATATATATATATATATATATATATATATATATATATATATATATATATATATATATATATATAGTGCCGGGGGGAGGCAAGCTACACCATTGCTTGTATGTGTAAAAATAACCCAGAGTTTAAAAAAAAAAAAAAAGCACCGCGCCCATATTCAAAACTCGGTCCTATTTAGAAATTGGCCCCAAACAATTTTACACGCTCGGATGAGGTATTGTGTGGGAAAGACTTTTCTGTTTTTAGAGTCACTTTTCCAACGGGTTTTCTCATTAGTTGGAAACTCTCGACAGACAGAAATCCTAAAAGAAAACGGTCTTGTTTTACAAACATCAAGGAGGAGTCAACTACCCCTCTAATCGAAATTAGTATTTCTCAATACTTGTAACCTAGCAAATAATTTCATACAGGTCTCAAGTCCTTGTATGTTTAAAAAACACAAAAACAAAACAAAAAAAACCCTTACTTAAAAAAAGCACCGCGCACATATTCAGAACTCCATCCTAAATAATTTTATTGAATCACCCCGATCAGGTATTTCTGGTTTTGTGCAGCCACTCCTTCTCAGACCAAAGTAAAGAGTTTTTCTTCATTTTTTGAGCTACTTTTACAACAGGTTTTCTCATTAGCAGAAACGCTCAATAGACAGAAAAACAGAAACCCTAAAAGAAAACGGCCATGTTTTACGCACATCAAGGAGTCAGATGACCGTCGGTTCATCCCGGTCAATTACCTCCGAGAGCTCGGGATGCTTCCTCCATCGGGTACCATAAGCGTATAAGAAAAAAAACCAAAAAACCTCCTGACCACTCTGGGTCAGGAGGGGCGATATAGCATGGAACGGTCAGATGACTACGCCGGATGGAAGCATAACCGGAAGCGTCCCAGGGACTTTCTATTTGACCTTCATCCTGCTCCATGATCAACCGTAAAATGTTTCCTCAATATTGCTGTAATGTAACAACAAAGTTAGTTTTTTAAGATCAGACAGGGGTACAGTCCCAAAACATTCCTTACACATTCCCGCAGTCACCAAATTAGCATGTGTGGCACCCTCGGAAACTAGTTAAAAGAAAAACACGATACTGTTTAGTTATGGTGAACACTTACCTCAACTTTGATGCTTTTTTTCTCAGCTATTTAATCTGAAAAAAGTAAACGTGCTACAAGGACAGTTTCGACACAATGCACATTGCAGAGTACATGAATGGGAAGTAGGAATTCCTCCTCTCTATACTTACACTCCTCCCTAACAAAGGCCAAGTCATCATCTCCAAATTGTGTGACCTACTATTTGAGTTTCATTGGAGTGTATCCAAGTGCACGAGATGTAAAACAATGTATTAGTTTGTTTAAGCCATTCACCGAGTCCACGTCAAGATGCCATTCATTTAAGAGACTAATATTTTTTTGAATTTAAATTGTGCTTACTTCAACGCAGTGCAGTAACATTAAAAATAAAACATATTAGAACTAATTTTTGCTGGACACAAGAACAACTCGAGCATCTTTTTCGGGAGCTGAACTAGGGCTTACAAGTTTGCCGTGCCCCTGGGGACCAGTGCGAGGTTGTGCGGCAGATCCCGGCGTGGAGGGTCCAGACACTCCCACAGCGCAGACTTTGCTATCCGCACAGAGCGTTTCTGGTGTGGCTTATGCAGAAGAGACAATACAGCGTGTTTCTCTGCTCCCGGTAAGCATGTCTGTTGTAGCCTGCCCTTTATAAATATCTCTTTTATTTCATGTCTATTTAAGCGTAATTTATGACAGTATGTTTGCACTGAAGCACCGCAGCAATTTCCTAATGTTGTAAACCTGCTCAACATTTGGCAATAAAACCCTTTCTGATTCTGATTCTGATTCTTTGATTATTCAAACAGTGTTTAAAATGTGACTCGTTTGTTATCCAAAAACTTTTTATCTGTGCTACTGATTTAAAATATACAGATATATATTTCAAGTCTTTAGCTCAAATAGACTCTTGAGCATATTCATATAGCAAAATCCACATAACCAGTGTGCACCCTAATGTACATCTTTGAACTGTATGTTAATCAGTACATGAAGCGTACCTCTGAAAAGAGTCCATCATTTGTGAATCTATTGATTTGTTTTTCTAGCTGCAGTTTTCACAAACTGCGGATGATGAAATCTTCTTTATTTTAGAAAATGTCTTTAAACTATCACTGCTCCTACACAGTAAAAAATGGAGTGTCAATATTTCAGAGTAAACCTATTTTAACCTAGATAGAGTATTTACAACTCTATGAGGAGTAAACCAGCTCTAACATCAGAGTTAAAAGTCAGTGTAAAGTTTGTTAGTCACGCAGTGAAGACTTAACTCCACACAGTGTTGATTATTACCAGTCCGCAGGCGTGTGCGGCCTCAGAGCTCTAATGCACATGGAATTTTCTCCAAAGAGCTGCCACAATCAGGTAAGTGAAGTTAACATTCCCATACTGGTAACATTGTTTAAAAGGTATTTTTAAACTAAATAGCTCTTTATAGTTTCACTGATGTCGAGTGAGGACATGTTAGCAGCATTTACCCATAGGTTTAATGACATTCCAGTAGCTACATGCTAGCAGTTGCTAAAAGTTCAGATGTTCGTTATCTTCTCACTGCGTTAATATGAACCTAAAACATTTTAACTATGTATTTCTTCTAAATGCTGTCTAAATAATATCATTGTCACATGTCAAATCGCACAGTTTGAACAACTAAATTACCGTTTATCAGTAAGCTAATAATTGCTAATTAGCTTACATAAGTGAACATACTTTCAGAAAAAGTGGGTAACATTACTATAAAGTTAACTTTACTGGTTTATATTATTTTAAGCAAATGCCAAAGGCATACACTACTTTAGAGTTTTGGTCATTATTTAGTAAGAAATATGTATTTTGTGTAAATTAACTGATAGCAATGTTAATGACATGTTAAGTAATATTAAGTAATGTTTCTATTTTATAGAAAAGTTTAAGAGTAGGCAAAAACCAAATCTCTGAGAGATGCAACCAGTAGACGGATGAGAAACATACTTGAGGCTGAGATGACAGAATAACATGGGTAAGAATCAAAAATGTAAGATATAAAGAAACATTTTTAACATTGTATTATTTTTAATTGTGATGTTTAATGCCAATTATTGAATTTATACATTAGGACATCTCCCCCTAAAAGCGTAAGAGTGATGTATGCGCAGGGCATTGTTGCTCTGTCTCCATATCTGGAAGACCCATATTCACAACATGGATATGTAAGTAAAGGGAACTTTTCAACATTAAATACATAATTGCCCTCAGAAATGTTGATAACATAGTCCTTCTTCGTTTATTTAATTACATAGAAACATTACTACGATCCAGAGAGCAGTTCAGGATACATTGCATGGCGGTTGAAGACTGTGGCGTGGGTGTGGTCCTTGGCCAGCTGCAGAGGAGGCGTGACGCAGTGAGCTCCCGGGGCGGCGCAGGGGCGGGGTGAACAGGTGTGCTGGGATCTGACAGTGATTGTGTCTCTTTATGTGTTGGCAGTGACAGACGGAGACGGACGTGACAGCAGAGAAAGAGAGCGCGGAGTATATGTGTCCACTACAACCCCGAGCTTAATAAAAAGTTCTGCACTGTCAAAGTCGCTCCGGCTGGTATTTCTTGGGTCCACCGTTACACTGGTGCCGAAACCCACGCGTGATGTCCGGTCCCCTGCCGGCTCCCCCTGCTCCCCCGGCGGCGCCGCCGCCCGCCCCACCGCCCGCCCAGCCGCTGCAGATCTTGGGCCAGATGATGGTGGACATGGCGGCGATGGCGGCTCGTCAGGCGGCCACGCAGGACCAACAGTTGGCGTTGCTTCGCCTGCAATCGGAGCAGCAGACCGCGGCTCTGGGGCAGCTGCTGGGGAATGCGGCCGCGCCGGCTCCCGCCCCTCCGCTGTCGGTGACGTTGCACCGGATGCGGGATGGGGAGGACCCGCTGGTTTTCATCGAGGCTTTCCAGGCCACGGCGATGGCCTGTCGGTGGCCGGAGGAGGAGTGGGCCGCCCGGCTGCTGCCGCTTCTGTCGGGTGAGGCCCAGACGGCGGCGCTGAGCCTGCCCCCCGGCTCGCGGGGGGTGTTCGAGGACGTGTGCCGGGCGGTGCTGGATCGTTTGGGGCTCTCCCCGGAGGATTACCGCCGTCAGTTCCGGGCCAGCCAGATGTCGGGGGGGGAGCGGCCGTTTGCCTGGGCTCGGCAGCTGGAGGATGCGGCAGCGAGGTGGCTGCGACCGGGCCCCTCGGCTGGGGAGACGCGGATGCTGAACATGGTCGTCCTCGAGCAGTTCGTGGGAGGCCTGCCCGAGGCGACGGCTCGTTGGGTTCGCTGCCACCGCCCGGCGGATTTGACGGCGGCGGTGACGCTGGCAGAGGACCATCTGGCAGCTGACCCGGTACCGGGCCGTGAGGAGCCGCGGCGGGGCGCCCGTGTTCCGCCGCCCAGGCCACCGGCGGCGGCGTCGCAGAGGAGAGGCGGCGGCCCTGCGGGAACGGAGCAGGCAGCAGGGTGGAGCCCCAGGAACCCGTTCCGGCCGCTGCTTCCCGCCGGAACCCCGGCGGCCGCCGAGGTTGCCCCGGAGCCACGGGGAGCCGCACAGACGCCGGGGCCGGACTGTTGGAAGTGTGGGCGGCCGGGGCACCTGCGCCGAGACTGTCCGCTCATGGAGGTGGGGCAGGTGTTCCGCGTTGCAGGCGCTCCAGCGCCCGCCCCCGGTCCAGGAGTGACGTACCGCGTGCCGGTAAGGTGTCAAGGGGGTATTCGCCATGCTTTGGTGGACACGGGCTGCACGCAGACTCTGGTCCACCAAAGTTTGGTTCGCCCCGGGGCATTGTTGGAGGCTGACTGGGTGGAGGTTAAATGTGTGCACGGGGATATTCACAAGTACCCAGTAGTGTCACTGTTGCTGAAATTCAGGGGCAAAACGCATAGAGTGAAGGCGGCGGTTAGCCCGCGCCTGTCGCATCCCCTTATTTTGGGTACGAATTGGCCGGGGTTCCACAGCTTACTGGGGCAGTACGCGGGGATGCGATCGCGGTCTGTAAATTCGTGTGACGTTTGCGCGGCGCTCGGCGGTGACGCGGGGTCGACCGACGCTGACTCTGGGGGGGAGGAGGAGGCGGGGACTTCCACGGAAGCCCCGCCGCCTCCCGTTGTGTACCCCACGGAAGATTTTCCACTAGAGCAGTCTCGGGACGACACCCTACGCTCAGCCTATGACCAAGTGATGGATATTGATGGTCGCTCGGTGCGCCCCGACGCTGCGCGAACGTACCCTCATTTCCAATTGCGGAACGATCGGCTTTATAGAGTGAGCCGTGACACTCACACTAATGAAATCCGCACACAGTTGTTGGTGCCGCAAAGCCGCCGGGAAATGATTTTCCAGGCGGCTCATTCGAACCCCATGGCAGGGCACTTGGGTGGCGAGAAAACTCTGGAGCGCATAATGGCCCGATTCTATTGGCCGGGCATTTGGGCCGACGTGCGCCGTTGGTGTGCGTCGTGCCCCGAATGCCAGCTGGTTAACCAGCCGGCCGTGCCAAAGGCGCCGTTGCGCCCATTACCGCTGATGGAGATCCCGTTTGAGCGTATTGGCATGGATCTCATCGGGCCATTGCACCGGAGTGCACGCGGCTATCGCTTTGTGCTGGTCCTGGTGGACTACGCAACGCGGTACCCGGAAGCAGTGCCGCTACGCACCATTTCAGCGAAGAGCGTGGCGCAGGCACTGTTTCAGGTCATCTCCCGAGTCGGTATTCCGAAAGAAATACTGACTGACCAGGGCACGTCGTTCATGTCGCGCACATTGCGGGAACTGTATGAATTACTGGGTATTAAATCTATTCGGACCAGCGTCTACCACCCTCAGACTGATGGGTTGGTGGAGAGGCTGAATAAGACTTTAAAATCCATGATTCGTAAGTTCATTCGCGAGGATGAACGCAATTGGGATCGCTGGTTAGACCCTCTGTTGTTTGCAGTGCGGGAGGTGCCCCAGGCCTCCACGGGATTTTCTCCCTTCGAGCTGTTATACGGCAGGAAGCCGCGGGGGGTGCTCGACCTGATTAAGGAAAACTGGGAGGAAGGTCCGAGCCCTGCGAAAAGTGAAATTCAGTACGTGCTGGACCTGCGAGCAAAGCTGCACACACTGGGGAGGCTCTCACGGGAGAATTTGCTCCAGGCCCAGCAGCGGCAGCGACGCCTGTATGACAGAGGGGCTAGACTCAGGCAATTTTCACCGGGAGATAAGGTGCTTGTGTTACTTCCTTCTTCCAGCTCTAAATTACTCGCCAAGTGGCAAGGACCCTTCGTGGTCACACAGCGAGTGGGGGACGTTGATTATGAAGTGGTACGGTCGGACAGGGGCGGGGCCACGCAGATTTACCACCTCAACCTCCTCAAAGCCTGGAGGGAGGCGGAGACCGCTTCTCTAGTGAGCTTGGTAAGAGGGAGAGATGAGTTGGGGCCGGAGGCGCCAAAGTCTAGCATCCCCGCCTCCCTCCATTGCAGTGACCATCTCACACAGGCCCAGAGGGCGGATGTTGCTGCATTGCAACAGCGCTTTGCCGACGTGTTCTCCCCCTTGCCCGGCCGTACTTCTCCCATAGAGCACCATTTTGAGACGCGGCCTGGCGTGACGGTGCGTTCACGGCCCTACAGGCTGCCGGAACATAGAAGGCAAATTGTTTTCCGGGAATTGAAGGAAATGCTGAGGCTGGGAGTAATAGAAGAATCACACAGTGCTTGGTGTAGCCCCATCGTCCTTGTAGCAAAGAAGGATGGGTCTATACGGTTCTGTGTCGATTATCGCAGAGTGAATGAGGTATCACGTTTTGATGCTTATCCCATGCCCCGGGTCGACGAGCTCCTGGACCGGTTGGGCACCGCTCGCTTTTTTACGACTCTGGATTTAACCAAGGGCTACTGGCAGATTCCCTTGTCTACAGAGTCCCGGGAAAAGACGGCCTTCTCCACTCCGTATGGGTTGTACCAATTCGTGACGCTTCCGTTCGGCTTGTTCGGCGCCCCTGCCACTTTTCAGCGCCTCATGGACCGGGTGCTGCGGCCCCACGCTGCCTATGCTGCCGCCTACCTAGACGACGTCATCATTTACAGTGACACGTGGGCGGGGCATGTGCGGTGTGTGGCCGCGGTGCTGGAGTCCCTGAGGCAGGCGGGGCTCACGGCCAACCCGAAGAAGTGTGCGGTTGGACGGAGGGAGGTACAGTATTTGGGGTACCACTTGGGGAGCGGGCAGGTGCGACCTCAAGTGGAGAAGACGGCGGCGATTGCATCCTGCCCGCGTCCCAAGACGAAAAAAGAGGTGAGACGGTTTCTGGGGCTGGCCGGCTATTACCGGCGGTTCGTCCCAGGGTTCGCGGACCTGACCAGCCCCCTGACTGATCTCACCTGCAAGGGTGCCCCAGATCTGGTCCAGTGGACGGAGCGGTGCCAGGCGGCGTTTGTGCAGGTGAAACGGGCTCTCTGTGGAGAGCCGCTGCTGTTCACACCTAACTTCTCCCTCCCTTTCTGTCTGCAGACTGACGCCTCGAGCAGAGGGCTGGGGGCCGTTTTGTCCCAGCAGGTGGGGGGAGTTGACCGGCCGGTCGCTTACATCAGCCGGAAGCTCACGGACCGCGAGTCACGGTACAGCACCGTAGAGAAGGAGTGCCTGGCGATCCGGTGGGCGGTCGACTCCCTTCGCTACTACCTCCTGGGCCGCCCGTTCACCCTCTGCTCGGACCACGCCCCGCTGCAGTGGCTCCACCGCATGAAGGATGCCAACGCCCGGATCACTCGGTGGTATCTGGCCATGCAGCCCTTTAAGTTCAAGGTGATCCATAGGCCGGGCGCGCAGATGGTCGTGGCCGATTTCCTCTCTCGCTCGCGGGGGGGGGAGTAGGTTCGGCCGGATGGGCCCCGGCCTCAGTCGGGCGGTGGGGATGTGTGGCGTGGGTGTGGTCCTTGGCCAGCTGCAGAGGAGGCGTGACGCAGTGAGCTCCCGGGGCGGCGCAGGGGCGGGGTGAACAGGTGTGCTGGGATCTGACAGTGATTGTGTCTCTTTATGTGTTGGCAGTGACAGACGGAGACGGACGTGACAGCAGAGAAAGAGAGCGCGGAGTATATGTGTCCACTACAACCCCGAGCTTAATAAAAAGTTCTGCACTGTCAAAGTCGCTCCGGCTGGTATTTCTTGGGTCCACCGTTACAAAGACCATTCAAAGAAAAGCTGTGGAGGAAAGAAGCGTCTGAGTTTGCAAATCTCCCAAAAGTAAGTTCACTTATCACTTAAATGATACTGATGTAATTTGTAGGCAGGATTCAATCAAACACCTCTCTATGTTCTGTATTTTTGAATTACAGATAGAACAAGATTTCCGACTCCTTTTTTGTGAGGTCACTGGGAGCAAATTCTTGGAGAGGTGGCCCACCAATCTCAAAGCAAAGGTTGTAAAGGAAAGTCATGGACTTGTCCCCACCTCAGAGCTCTT
>NC_138941.1:75904467-76109467 GCF_965226115.1 Aulonocara stuartgranti | reverse complement strand
AACAGGATGTGATGGATGCAAAGTCCACTGAGCTCTTTGTCATTTACAAACTTGTCCAACCAACAAGAGCACAGATGAAAAACACAGTGACAGTTACAGGATTTTGCCATATATGAGCATAGATTACTTTCATATAGATTTTCAATGCAGGCTTTTGGTGAGCCGCTGGGTTCTGTTTAATAATCATCTCAGCATTTTACAATAGAACAGCTCTTTATTAGCTCTTCATTTATTGTTATTGGACATGAAACAAGGAAGCTGTGTTTCTCATTGGATGTTAGTTTCATGTTCATCAGGATCATTTTCTAAAGAGCTGATATTGAGACCATTTACTGCACTGGCTGCACATCCTGTCTACATTTCTCTGTGTGTGCTGTGTTTGTCTTTTCATATTTCTCCATATTAATACAAACAGTGAACAGCAGCAGATCTACTCTTCATCTGTTTTAGGCCCAGTGAAAGATATGAAGCAGAAATGGTGTCATCAGGAGAAGAAGAGGAGAACAAGTCCGGCGAGGAGGCAGCAGCTCTTAAAGATGAAACACAGCAACTTAGCCCTGAGCTCAGAGAGCTGCACATGAAAAAGCTCCTCAAGCAGATCCTGTCAGAGGTTTGTCATCAACAGGAGGAGCTGTTAATATCATAGGATGAAGGATGCTGTCAGCTGGATGAAGAAGGTTATTTAATGGCAAATGTTCACATTGAAGTCAAATTGTTGTCGTGTTGAACTACGGAAGCATAGAGCTGCCACCCAGGCAAAAGAAAAATACAAGTGTATCACGTTATAACGTGAAAGGTTTATTGTTCTAACAAGATACTTTTCACGTTTGAACAACATAATATCACGTTATTACAATATACATAATCATCACGTTCGTACAATATAGGATCACGTTCATACAATATAAATATTATATTGTACGAACATGATAATTATATTGTACAATTATATTGTATTAGTTTGAACCAATCCTGTGTCAGCTGCAGCCACATCATTGCAAACGCATACAAATGGCTGTGTTCCTGTTTAGACCTGCTCGCTGTCAGTGGGCTTCATTCCATTTCAGACTGCCGGTGGTCGGCTGTGATCTAAACTCAACATGGCTCCTGTGTTAGAAGAGACGATGATTTTAAACTTTGCACATTTAATCGTTTCTTTCCAACACTATGGAGCTACCAGCCCAGTATATGTAGCCCACAGTAGATGGAGTTATCAAGCTGACTGACAGACATTTCTCATGGCTCATGTCCACAAATGTTTGGCTGCATATTTGTATCATCTATATTTTCCAGTCTTCATACAGCCTATATTTCATATGAACTCCAATCTGCCACCTGCCATCACGTTTTCAGGGTTCATTCAGTGTTGGACATGTAGGACAAACAGCAGCACATGTTCGCTAAATGTTTGCAGTCATTTTAAATGAAGCTGATACTACATGAGACATTTTCCACATTTACTGTCTTTGAACAGAGAATAATAAAGCCATCAAACATATACAGACTTGTGCAAATACAAACTTCTGTGGTGCATTTGATGACCTGCAAAGGAGAACAAGTCGGGGTTTTCAGCCCTGACACAACCTCTTTGTTCTCAATACAACAAAACCTTAAAAGGCTGATATGCAAGTTTGCATGAATCACCAACACAGTTGTATTTTTTTCTAGTATAGTTATAAATAAGGTGATAAAATATCTGCTCACTGATTAGATCCAGTATCTATTAAAGATGAACTGCGCATGTTGTTAATCTGTGAAGAGGCAGAAAAGCATAGGTGTGGTGTCACAGTTTGAAAAGGTAAGAATAATGTCTTTTGATTCATCTACGTGGAAATATAGAACCAAAAACCAAACAAATAATACAACCAAATCACTCCCAGTTTATTTACAACATTTGAAACATACAGTGTAGCTCAGTCAAAACACCCCAAGGCCAAGTGAATGTGCCGAGAGGGAAAAGATCATGATTAATGATTTATTTAAACTCATAACTGGGTGCAGCGGCTGAGCTTTAACCTGTGAGCTGCAGCTTAAGACTCTTTTATAGTTCCGTGTTTAATGTTTAAACTGTTTATGGCTGCAGAGATGCCCACAGTCAGGCTGTATACTGTTGAAATGTTATATACAGTGTGGCAGCTGACCTTTGACCTTTAACCTGCGAGCTTCAGACTCATTGCTGGTGTGAGGTGTTTAATACTATTGAAGCTTGCAGACACACCCACATCATCTGATTTGTTCTCAGGGTTGTTCAGAGTGTTGGAGCAGAAACCTGCTGCAGGTTAATTATTGATCAAATTAATATCACACAAGGTGCAGCAGCTGACCTTTGACCTGTGAGCTTCAGACTCTTTGCTGGTGTGAAGTGTTTAATGTGACACAGCCTGCAGACACAGAGGACTGATGACGGAGGAGAAGCAGAGGATTTTCTCTGTTTCTACACAGACCTGGTCCAGACAGCAGAGAGCTGCAGAGTGAAGACGTTCATGGGAAGAAGCTGAGTAAGTGCAACGTCCTCTTTTATTCCTGGATCAAGAAGTGACGCCGGTGAATATCTGGTGTTTAAATAAGGTTTCTGTCTTTGACTCAGTCTGCTGACGTTTGTTTTAGCGAGAGAAAGAGATTTCAGATTAACTGAACAGATTCCTCCTGCTGCAGCACTAAAGGACAGTATAGGTGACCGCGCTGATGCCTGTTCATAATTTACCAAAGTTAATAAACTGTTGGCTAAATGTTCTTGTTGTCAGAGGTAAACAGAGGTGACAGGAGCAGGTTTGACACTTCGTTTAGAACCTAACTGCTTCGGTATCTGATTCCATGGTTTAAAAGGAAGCGAATCATTTGCGGGATTTGTGGAGTGTTTTGATGGTGACAGATAGTGAACCACTGATGTTTCTACTGAGAGATTTGGAGCCAGCGAAGAATAGAGGAGTTTCTGTTGTGTGGGAGTGTTCTGAGTTGATTTTGGTCAATCGGGTGGGTTTTCCAGCTTTGTGTTCTTGTTGTTTGCTTTTGTTTTGTCCATCCATCCATCCATCCATCTTCATCCGCTTTATCCGGAGCCGGGTCGCGGGGGCAGCAGCCTAAGCAAAGAGGCCCAGACCTCCCTCTCCCCAGCCACCTCCTCCAGCTTATCCGGGGGAATACCAAGGTGCTCCCAGGCCAGCCGAGAGATATAATCTCTCCAGCGTGTCCTGGGTCTGCCCCGGGGCCTCCTCCCGGTGGGACATGCCTGGAACACCTCACCCAGGAGGCGCCCAGGGGGCATCCTTGTCAGATGCCCGAACCACCTCAGCTGGCTCCTTTCGATGTGGAGCAGCAGCTGCTCTACTCTGAGCCCCTCCCGGATGGCCGAACTTCTCACCCTATCTCTAAGGGAGAGGCCAGCCACCCTTTGGAGGAAGCTCATTTCTGCCGCTTGTATCCGCGATCTCGTTTTTTCGGTCACTACCCACAGCTCGTGGCCATAGGTGAGGGTAGGGACGTAGATCGACCGGTAAATTGAGAGCTTCGCTTTTACACTCAGCTCCCTCTTCACCACGACGGACCGGTGCAGCGTCCGCATTACTGCAGCTGCAGCCCCAATCCGTCTGTTGATCTCCGGCTCCCTTCTCCCATCACTCGCGAACAAGACCCCGAGATACTTGAATTCCTCCACTTGGGGCAGGAACTCATCCCCGACCCGGAGTGGGCACTCCACCCTTTTCCGGCTGAGAACCATGGCCTCAGATTTGGAGGTGCTGATCCTCATTCCCGCTGCTTCACACTCGGCTGCGAACCGTTCCAGTGCGAGCTGGAGGCCCTCACCCGATGGAGCCAACAGAACCACATCATCTGCAAAAATCAGAGATGAGATTCTGAGGCCACCAAAGCGAAAGCCCTCCGCCACTTGGCTGCACCTAGAAATCCTGTCCATAAAAATTATGAACAGAACCGGAGACAAAGGGCAGCCCTTGCGGGGCCCATCACCCACCGGGAACGAGTCCGACTTATTGCCGGCAATGCGAACCAAGCTCTTGCAACGGTTGTATAGGGATCGAATGGCCCGTAGCAATGGGCCAGACACCCCATACTCCCGCAACACCTCCCAAAGGACACCCCTTTTGTTTTGTGCGTGTTTATTTTATCTGAAAACCGGAAAAACTTAAAATGTCAAAAATCTGCTTTTCATAATATAAATATCATTAAATAACTTTAGAAAGACTTCTATTTGACTCTTTACATTTAATGTTATAAAAAGATATATTTTATGTTTTAAATAATCTTAAAATGTTAGTCTGCCAAATGTGCAGCAATTGAATTTCTTTATTCTCTTTAGCTGATAGTTGGTGGGGCCCATGTAGACTGTATAACTGCATCTCTACCAGTTTCTCTGCACTCCAGCCTCTTCTGGGCCATGTGAGGGATTTTCCTTAAGGTAGGAGAAATTATCTCCACGAAAAGGAACAGGTTCGGCCATCGCACAGTGGAACAAATTCTCTTCTTAAATAAAAATGAAAAAGGGTTACCTTAAATGCATCATGTTTTTAATTTGCAAGTTCATAAGCATTTTCCGTTTCCATTTCACAATCAATTCTACCCCCAGGTCAAAAATATGTATAGGAAAATTACCCTAATGTAATATTATTTATAAAAATACCCGTCTAGCGATTAACTGCATGAGTACATGGAGGCGGGACCTCACAGCAGAAGCATACTCCATAATGTGTTGTACATTATTATATGTATATATATGTAACGTGGTATTTTTCAATTATTGTATTTACCAACATCAAGAAGTCACAAGCAAAGAAAGACCACACCATGGTGCATGTTTAAGGAGAGTTTACTGGTCAAAATTATTTATTAAAGAAATAAACAACATTTTTGTCACCCCAAAAAAATACACGTTCAAAGCAACACAACGGCGGCCCAATATCAGACAGAATTGCTTTATTTTATAATAAAGTTATTTGCTGTGCAGCAGTTGAAATACTGACAAGTATAGCTGGATTATTTCTTTTAACTATTTTAAACCAGAGGCTTCAGAGGCAGGTTCAGCAGCCTCTGCACTGCTGTGCCATCAGTCTGTTGGACAGTATTTGATAGATTTCATCAGGGAAAAATGAAGGAACATCAGCAACTGGTCAGAAACACTTATGCTTTATACATCATGCTTTTCTTATGCAACATCCTCACATGAATCATGAAACTTGGACAACATTTAAAGTATCGTAGCTCTGTTGCTACATTTACTTACTGTTGTTTTAATGGTAATAGTCAAAGTGTGATTGGTGATTTGTGAACAGCAGAAAGGAGGAAAGCACTAATGCTGGCACAAGGGGCCACATGCCAGTGTACTCCAAGTGCCAGCCTGGGTAAATCAGACTGAAGATGGACTCATGGGATACTTACTGAATATGATTTTGAAATATCATAGAATCACTACAGAACAATTACCAAACTCAACTTTGATATTTGTATGTATGTAGCAGCAGCAGCAATGACAGAGAAATCATTTCTTGAAGAAACTATGATGTTCATTTCTTCACATTTGACTTCAAATGTCACAAATCGAGTATTTCAAGTCCATTTTGGGGGTTTTGATGAGTTAAATCAATGAACTGGATCACTGATTAGAGATCATACAGTTAAATGCACATTAGAAATGGTCCAGCAGTACAACAGCTAACACATGGATGTGAGTGATTCCACTGTGAAAGTTTCACATGAATTGTGGGTAACATACAATAATGTTTGCGCTAACATAAGATCTAAACACAGACTGAACAGCTGACTGAGGACATTTATAATCTGACCTCACATAAACACATGTTCATCAATGAATTATTGTCAACGTTTATCATCTGCAGTCTCTCATGTAGAGTCCACTCTGCTCTTCCTTAGTCTGCAGCTCCGCCTCCTCAGCCCTGAACCCGTCTGATTGGCTGCTCTGCTCTCACTTCTCTCTGTATTTGCTCTCATTGGTTCCCCACACTCTGGACTCTGTTCAGCTTTTTATTGCAATGATAAAGCCGTTAAAAAAGGAGCTTCAAGATCTTCAGCGCAGAGGGATCATTACACCAGTAGAATGCAGCACAGACTGGATCAGTGGGATGGTTGTAGTCCAAAAGCAGAGTGGGGATTTAAGGGTGTGTATAGATCCAAAACCCTTAAACAAAGCCCATACTACGGAGCCACTTCCCATTGCCCACCATTGAGGACATTTTGCCAGATCTGTCAAAGGCTAAAGTGTTCTCTGTCTGAGATGTGAAGAGTGGATTCTGGCACGTGAAACTGGAGGAGGAGTCGAGCTACCTGACAACATTTTAGACTCCGTTTGGACGCTACAGATGGCTGAGGATGCCAATGGGGATAAGTCCAGCTCCGGAAGTGTTCCAGAGGAAGCTCACACAAGCTTTGGATGGTCTGGCAGGGATCTACATCATTGCAGATGGTGTGCTGATCACGGGTCAGGGGGACACAGATGCTGGAGCAGTACGTGACCATGACGAGAAGCTGAGACAGTTTTTGACTCGTTGCAGGCAGAAAAACATTAAGTTAAACGCAGACAAATTTAAACTTAAATAGAAGCAGACTACGTACATTGGACATCAGCTGACATGCAACAGTCTGAAAGTAGACCCAGAGAAGGTTAGCTCTATAGAACAAATGCCCAGACCTACAGACATGAAGGCAGTACAGAGACTGTTAGGTATGGTGAACTACTTAGCAAAGTTTTGCCCACATCTGTCTGACAACTGTGACATACTGAGACAGCTGGCACAGAAAGACAGTGAGTGGAACTGGACAACTCGACATGAAGACGCATTCCAGAGACTGAAAGAGACTATAGCAGAGGCTCCAGTCCTGAAATACTACTGCCCAGAGGAAGAGCTGACAGTACAATGTGACGCTTCTGACAAAGGGTTAGGTGCAGCACTCATGCAGAAGGGTAAGCCTGTGGCTTTTGTGAGTAGAGCACTTACACGTACAGAGCAAGGTTATGCCCAGATCGAAAAGGAGCTTTTGGCTGTAGTTTTCAGTATGGAGAAGTTTCATCAGTACACATATGGTCGTAAAGTGGTGATACACAGTGATCACAAACCCTTAGAGACCATTGTAAGAAAACCGCTGTTGAGTGCACCCAAACGGTTGCAAAGGATGCTTATGCGCATTCAAAAATATGACATAGATGTGGTGTATGTGCCAGGCAAAGACATGTTATTAGCAGACACGTTGAGCAGGGCATATCTTCCAGAGTGCTCACCACAGGGCTCCATAGAGGAGGAGACCCATCTCACCTGACAGACTAAACAGCATAAGGACTGCTACACAAGAGGACAAAGCACTACAGATCCTCATAGATACAATTCACAGAGGTTGGCCGACAGACAAAAGAGACACTGACGGTGACATCAGACCATACTTCTCATTCCAGGATGAACTGAGTAGTCAGGATGGACTTGTGTTTAGAGGTGAACGTGTTGTTGTCCCGACTACCATGAGACAGGAGATCATAACTAGACTACACTCGACACACCTAGGTGTAGAAGGTTGTCTAAGGAGAGCCAGAGAGTGTGTTTATTGGCCAGGCATGAACGAACAAATTAAGACTTATATGACTAAGTGTGACATCTGCAGGTCAGTTGACTACAGACAGCAGAAAGAGACTTTGGTCTCACCTGAGATCCCGACTAGACCATGGGCTAAGGTGGGCTCAGACCTGTTCATGTTTGACAACAAGGACTACCTTATCACAGTGGACTACTATTCAAACTTCTGGGAAATTGACTATCTCCCGGAAACTAAGTCCAGCACAGTGAATAGAAAGCTGAAGGCTCACTTTGCCAGACAGGGCATCCCGGACATTGTTGTTTCAGATAATGGACCACAGTATACGTCCGGTGAGTTTCTGAGATTTAGTCGACTGTGGGATTTCCAGCACAAAACGTCTTCACCAGGTTACCCCCAGAGTAACGGGAAGGCTGAATCAGCAGTGAAGACAGCAAAGAGGCTGCTGATTTTCAGCTTTTCAGACCTTTGTCTGGGTGCTAATCCAGCTGTGTGTGTTTGTGATGACAGTAAATAAATGTCAGACTTACAGCTCCTTTTTACTGCATTAAAGTGATGACTTCAGCGCTTTGACATGGATGGCAGTGAAAGCAGGAAATGACAAATGTAGCACAGCAGCAGCTTTTAACACGTATGAGCTGGAAACAGAAACTCTGGTATGAACATCAGTCATAGAACAGCTTACAGCGTCTTTTGCTCTGCTACAGTTTAGATGGATTTGCATTAAAGAGGCAAAGAGACTAAAATCGTTAGGGTTAGGAGGTCAAAAGTCAGAACTGCTGTGGGTCTGAGGGCAGCTTCACGCTGGAGAAGGATGGAGTCTGACCTGAGCCAGTGTTTGACATGAACGCATCAGCATTGCTATCAGTGAGCCCAACGACAGCCGTTAGCATCATTTCAGTGTTTCAGTCATTTAAAAACACTTCCTGTCACTGTGGTGGTTACAGTGACATCATGCAGTTTGTATTTTCACCTCCAGAGGGCGACAAATCAGCACAGACAGAGAGCTCCATTCAAACTTTGCTGCCATCAGTAATAATGCTTCAAATATAATCATCAGTGTTTGAGCAGTTATGATATCAGGGACAATCTAGACATGTGTGACAATACTGAACATGTCACATGACCCTCCTTAAACTGCACTTTCATTCATGACTTCAACATGTTGAAATGAGCTTGAAGAAACGTCAGTTTACTGCTGAAATATTCAACCGCTGCAGGAAAAAGAACAACAAAGTGATGACAGATGTTTGTGTTTCAAACAGGAAAACCAACAGAAAAAAATCACAACCTGTCAGAGATTTGGGAGTTTCCGAGGTTCACCTGAACGCAGCATATAGGGTTTCGATGGACCTGAGTGTCCTCAAACGCCTCTTTGGGTGTTTCTCCTTCTTTCCAAGATTCGTCTTTCCTGAAATTCGTGGAGCTTGTTGTTGGTGTGTGTGTTTGAAGAAACTGTAAGTTTGCTTTGTTTCCTCCTTTAACAGTTTGTCTTTAGGAACTTTACTGTTTGTTCAGCTCACGTTTGGTTTCTTCACACAACAAACTGTGTTTTTATTTCTGTTCTCTCCATTAAAGTCAGCGTGTAACGTTTTCCTGGCTAACAGGGACACACCAAACGAGCAACAGCTAATGGAGAGAGTCTGAGCTCCGCTTTTTATATTCACAGAGACAGCGGGAGATAGTCAACTTATTATTATTATTATTTTATATCGTTATAGCTTATATTTAGATCACTGACCTTACTCACTCACTGGCTTAAAACTACTGCGTCATAAACTGTTGGCTCTGTTCCAACAGCCTATTCACTCCAAAGCAGAGACAGGACCGTGGAGCAGGGTTTGCATTTCAAGTGTGACTGACTGGATTATGCTGGGCAGACACTGGGCGATTTTTGACTCATTTTGAGCCGATTTTTCAGTCGTGCGACCGTTTTGGTGATCGGCCCGAGTTTCGCCTTCATCGTGCGTCGTGCATCGTGTAGTATACGTGGGGTAGCGAGAAGCGATTAACACCTCACGACCACCTCCCGATTATCAATCGCTTGGTCATAAAAAATTAAACCTGTTTGAAATCCTGTCGGCTGTCATGAGCGTGTCACCGCAGCATCTCACACTGCGCACGCGCAAAAACAGAAATGAAAGTGAAAAGACGGCGCAGCACGGCAGTGCGGCGTGTGATCTGGACACAAGAGATGGAGGCACAACTTGTAGGACTATGGCTCATCCGAGCCTTTTCGATGTGTCCTCACAAAATCATCACGACCACAACAACCGTGAAAATAATTGGATGGACATCGCTGCTCAATCACAGCTGATCAATGTTTTTCATTAGTAATTTAGCAAAGTTGATGGTGGTGGCGTGTCTGTGTGAGTGAAAGACAGAGAGAGCGAGCGACAGAATTTCTGTTATAACCTTCATGTTATGGACGCACAGTGTGAGCACTCCAAACACATTAAGTCAAATATAGCAACTTTTGTTTCGTCTAAAGCTGGGCAGACACTGTGCGATTTTTTCAGTCTCAGCTTCTGCTCGAACTGTAAGATTGACTCGCAGGGGTTAGAAGTTCATAGGTCCCGATGCAGGTTAATCACTCAAACTATTTAGAAATGATATGCACATCAGTAATCAATTTTAATTTTAATAGACGTCACAATAAAGTTTTGCATTTTTTCTTAAGGGGAATTATATTTAGAAAATAATTTTACTTTTAAAAATGACATTGACATTGCCCACCTGTGTGTCCGTGTTTAGTGTCCAGGTGTGGAGCTTGTTGTTGGTGTGCGTGTTTGAAGAAACTGTAAGTTTGCGTTGTTTCCTCCTTTAACAGTTTGACTGTTTGTCTCTGTGATGTTTGGACCAAATGTTCAGCTCTTATTTCAGGACAAACTTTGATCACTCTTGTGTTTGAAGACAAATCCACATGATTATAGATTATTGATTGAATCAGACAATTTGATGAACAGCTGATGTTTCATTGATTTCTTTACTTTTTTTATTCGGAAGAAAACTGTCGTCTCTCCATTAAAGTCAAACACACAGCAGTGTATTTCTGTTTCCTGCTAGTCTTTTCAAAATAAAATATCAGTATTGTACCAGCACAGGCATCCTTTCACTCCCACTACCTCTGCCTGGCTGAATCAGCTCCTTGTTGGCGTTGGTGTTTAGTCCCATTCATACACTCATTCAGACTCTGCACAGTGATTTGCTGACAGACACACACTACTTTGTGGTTTCTTGGCTTCATTAAAACTGTGAGCATCATCTACAGACTGTGTGCTCTACCTCCTTTGTCACAGACTTTGGAGCTGGGCTGTGACAGAAATAGACAAAGGTTTTATGTCTTTACAAGTCAGCATGTAAACTTTCCTTCGCCTTAAACTCCGTCTGAGCAGTCAGACAGCATATTTTGAGTGAAGACATGAAGGTGTGGCCTGCGCGCGCACAGATATGCAAAGACAAGAAGCTGCAGTTAATTCCAGTTTGAAGTAAGACTCTAAGATCAGTTTGTACACAGACAGTAAAAAGCTGCATTAAGATGAAGGAAAAGCTGTGAGTGAAGCTCCTCGTTCATGTGATTTGTTTTCATTAAAGGGACATTTTTTCTGCTTCCGTTGGAGACACTTTTACTCTGTGTTTGATGGAGTGTTTGTTGTTTCTGAATCACGAGCTGCAGTAAAGATGACTTCTGTTTATCACGTTCATTGTTCACATGTTGTTCAATGAACTTGACTCTTGCTTTAAAAAGGAATGCTTCTATTTTCCTTTTTGTCTTTTTACTTCCTCTTACTGTGAAAATCTGCCTCCTCTCCTCCCTGTCTCTTTTGTCATTAAGCTTGAGCTCTGACTCCTGATAGTAGCTCTGTTTTTCAGTAAGAGGTACAGTAAGCTTGGAGTTTCATACTTGTTTGTAGATACGTGAATTTCAGTCAGCAGTACACACTACTGAGGATGGGAAGATGTTGAATTGTGAAAATGTGACAAAGCTCAGCTCCATCTTATTACATACAGGACTAATTACAGTATTTTCATCCATCTATCCATGCTACAATAGGGCGAGAGGCAAAGTATTTGCTAGATACACAGAAGTCAGAGCTCATCAAACACAGAGAAACAGAAACCTTCTCAGTATCAGCAAGCAGCTGAACAAACAGGTCAATCAGAAAAAAGAATAATAGGAAAACAATAGGGAGGACAAGAGTCCACAAATGAAGAGACAGTTCTGGGGGAGTGTCCAACAATGGTGCAAGACCAGGAGAGAGAGGCCAGCAACAGAGTGAAGCAATTCAGGGGACTTGGTATGGGAACAGCACTGGCTGAGGAGATGGGACTCCCTGGGAGAAAGAGGAGGGAGCCAGCGGCAGACCTGTTCAGGGGACCAAAGGCCAGTATTGAAGTGCCCCGTTTACTGAGGAGGTGGCCAGTCAAGACAGCAGTGGTGGAACACTTCTGGTGATGCAGGCAACTGAAACCATCTGGAGGGTGATGGAAGTGAGTCTGAGAGGGCAGAAAGCTTGTGTGTGGGGCTGTTCAGCAATATACACAATCTCACCGTAAGAGCAGGGTCCTCAGTCTCGGTGGAGACACCCAGTGGCTGATAGTCTCTTAGGGGACCCTGGGCAGAGCAACAGTATCTTGGAAAGCAAGCACAGGTCTACAACTGGCAGTCTGTGAGTCAGCTGGCTCAGGAACACAAGAAGAGGTTTCTGGGACCCAACCAAAAGACAAAACGTTATGCAGGCCCAGACACAGGCTCTAGCTGCAGTGTGTAAAACCGACAACACGAGCCCCACTTTCACCTGGAAGAGATAGCTTGGGGCCCAGTGGTGGCAGGCTCTATATTCTCAGTCCACATCTCCACCAAAAACTAAGCTGTTGAGGAGCACACTGGGGAGCTGGAGAGTTGGACCTCTAAGGCTGGTGAAGAGCCAGCAGGCTAAGGGAGTGGCCAGTGAAAAGCTGAGCAATCATGGAGGGCTCAGATGAAGACAATCAGGCTCACAGGAGGAAGAAAGGTTCCTAGTAAACTTCAAATCAAATCTGCTGAAAATAAGTCAACATTTATTCAATACGTGGGAAGTTACAAATTTTTATTTAACATGTCTGTGCTTGTGTTATTTTATAAACAATTTTCCAAATGCTTTGTGGGACAAAACAAAACAAAAAACACAAACACCCCCAAAGGGTGTTTGGAGGTAGAAAAACACACGCCAAGGCAGAAACCCTCTGTCGTGGATTGTGGATGTGTGGCAGGCAGAGAGTGGACCCAGGATGCAGGACTCACAGATGAAAGTAAACCCAAAATCAAAGGGGGGGGGACTTGGCACACTTGGGGAATACAGCAGAACAAGGAATTGTCAAATGAGGAAGTGAGTAACACACAGAGGCCAGGAATAAGATATATGAACTTGACATTGATAGAAAGGTAAACAAACATAGAGACATGACTGACTGAGGAAACAAGATGAACTATAGAGGCAGACAAACCTTGTAGGTAGGTAAGAACACATGGAGGAAAGGCTGACGTCCACAGGAGACTGACAACAAGACACAAAGATAAGATAAGGACAAACAAGACACAAAAGGGAACCAAGACCATAAGAGCATGGAGAACAAAACTCAGAAGTAGCAGGGAACAATATAATACTCAAATAACAATATATTGAACTAAAACACGAGTCATCTCAAATCCAATTTCCTGTTAGTGTGTGATCAGAGTCCGGGACTGAGAGCAGCAGCAGAGTTAGTTGACGGTGAGCAGTTGAATTCTGTGGATTACTGTGGATCCACTTCCTGATGACTAAAGGCAGCTTTTCCTGCCTCCATCAGTCTGTGGAGGAGGCGGAGTGGAGCTGCTGCTCTCCCCTCACTGACACAACAACAGCCGCTCGAGAGACTCAGAGATCCACTTGTGTTAAGGAGAAAGCAGGAGATATTATTATTATTGTTATTATTGATGTTATTATAGATGTAGCTTAGATATAGATTAAACATGTAGGCCTGATTTAAAATACTGCGTCACAAACTAACTTCATCTAAACAGAAACTCGTGTCAGAAAACACAGTTGTTGCTGCACTTGTTGCATGTTGGTAATAAAACTGACTGGATAACGCTGGTTTTAAAACAGTTTGTTTTGTGAAATGTTATATGATAAACCACATTGCTTGGCTGAATGTTTCGGTGTGGAGCAGACGGGATGATTTGGGTTTACGTGGGACTTTATGAAGTAATATTTAAATCAGATGTAGCACTGATTGAGCTTGCATCACAAAGTCTGTGCTCCAACAAAGGGTTTTCACAAGGAAAGGTGGCTGGTGCATTAGGTGTTGCATTTCTAATATAATGCAATATATTCACGGCATGAGACTGAAGAAAACTTATGTTCAGCCTCTAATCCTTAAACCATTTACAAATGGCTACATATCACAAACAACTGAATTAAAATAAGTCAGATGTTAAACTGCAACATGCAAAAACGAATTTTTCAGCTTGTTTTGATGACCAAGTACTTTGAAAATACTATTTGTATTAAAATAATAGCGATGATGTTGATGGACAATAAAGTATTTATACAATAATATGCAGCATCAATTTCTATCTGTTAAAAAAAGAAAGAAATTCACTTCAGTCAAACTGTAGATTTTATAGATGTTATTTAGCTCTCAGTATTTCGGTTTGAAACAGGAAAAATTGGGGAAAATGCTCCGAAATACAAATTACAAATTAAGCTGACAAAGAAATAAAGTTGCTGATATTTGAAGAAAATGAGGATTTCAGTTGATGTGCACATGAATGATTTGTGTTTCCTCTGCAGGTAGAAAGTGTGTGTGAGCTGATGTGAATTGAGCAGCATGGATCAGTGTGAGGACAGAGAGGAGGGAGTCCCTCCCTCTAAAAGCACTCTGTGTGGGGAACATGAGAGCCAGACCAAAGCTCAGAGGTGAGACGACCATCTCTAACTGTCCATGACTCTTCTCCATGTCACAGCTCAGCACTCACATCACTGCTCCATCATTATTCACAGGAAGAAACGAGGAACTAAACGCAAACATGAACCTGGACCCAGCTCTGTGTCTGTAAAGAGTGACCAGTCTATGAAGGCAGTAGTTGGTTTTAAAGTCCAGCCTCTGTCTGCTGCAGAGAGGTGAGATGTTAATAACATGAACTCTTTGGGAGCTGATTTAACTGCTTGATGGTGTTTGGTTGTTAAACAAAAAGAAAAAAAAGTGGGAGTGGTTTTAAGCAGGAATAAGATTTCATTATTCATCCAAGAATTAGTTACTTGTTAGAAGGACAAAATGTTTTTCCCACTCAAAATGTAACATTTAGATTAACAGAATGTTAAGAAAACGACTACGACTTTAATTGTGAGATGAGTTATTTCTTACATGGAATAAAGCCATTACTGTTTTTAAGAAATCCCTGAAATAGCTGCTACTCATCAAACTGTTTAATTTCAGTTAACCCTTTAGAGCCGATCGGAGCGGGCACGCTCTGTTTTGCGTAACTATTTTTAAATCCCAGTAGCACTGCAACCACGTAAGCTAGCGCAAAGATTTTTTTTGCATATGAAACCGGAGGAGTTGTACTTACATCTTATGCCATCAGCTTGTCCTAGGTCACAGTTTCCTTCCACATATAGCTTTGCAAAAACTGCATAAAAAGCGCTTGCAGCAACAAAAACATGATATTCCAGAAACACGCTTTGCCGATCCGATCAGCTGTTCATAACACTTCCTACGTTGGAATAGACATCAGCGCGAACTTTTGCATGTCCGCCATTACCTGCCCAAAACCGGAAGTGACGTCATTTTCGCGGAAATGTAGTCTTTTTTACTATCAGGGCCTCATGCGCTTATACTTGTGTTTTTAAAAGTTATCTTTGACTTTATGACTTTCTGTGTCGTTTCTGGGATGCTTAGGACTCATATTGCACTGCTGGAAATAGTTTATTTTGATGCATATGCTGCTTTTTTGCAAATTTGCAGTATAATATTTATTTTCGTTTTTCCTGCAGTGTATAAAAATTGGTGTATTTCAAAAATAAAATTATGAAGACACTCAAAATAAATTTCCTGTGGTGGGAAACTATTTTGTGCAACTTTTTTGTATTTACAGTTTTGAGGGATAAGCCTTTTAAATTTCTCTAACTACAAATATATGTTAAAAAAGCAAAAACGATTTTCAATTTTTTTGTAGTTTATTGCACTTTTTTGCAATTTTGTAATTACTATGCACTTAATGAATACATATTATTAAAATCTGGGCTATAATGGTTGTATTGATGTATAGCAACTTGAAATGCTCCCAAAAATGGCTCCACAGCAGGTAAAAATATAATATAAGCTCTGGCGGACTTGGTTCTATGGTAGGTCTTAAAGGGCAATTGACATGGCTCTTTCTCACTCACAGTGCCTTGTAAAAGTAGTCATACCCTTGAACCTTTCCATATTGTACAAACACAAACTTAAGTATATTTCACTGGGATTTTATGTTGTACATCAACAGAAATGAATGCGTAAATTAAAATCCATTTTTATACAAATACAAATCTAAAAAGTGTCGAATGCATACAGGATGTATGCAGCCCCCCATCCCTGAATCAGTACTTTTATTGAACCACCCTTGATTTGCAGTTAAAGCAAATCAAAGCTACAAAAGTTGTTGCGATAAATCTCTACAAGCTTTGCACACCTGGAGACCATCCATTCTCTCCCGCTTAACCTTATCAGAGCCTTATCCTCTTTAATGTGTTTTTGTTGTCTGTCAATAACACTAAAAAGTTTGAGCATACTCTTTAGTGTTATTGACAGAAACTGATACTAGGTTGTTTTAATTTCACATTTAGGATGTTAAGTTTTACTTGCATCCTTAGTGTAGTTTATGAGGTAACTTATTTAATTAAAGGTAAAATCCCATAAGGAGGAGAACCACCTGGCTCATACCTGAGGAGAAAGGATTTACTTCAATAAACTTTAAATACCCAAGCAAACCATTACAACAGTGCAAACTGACAAAACAAGAGCTGAAAACTATGAGAGCATAAAAATTCTTCAGCAAGCACTGACAGTTCTTAGTTGTCAGTCCAATTTCGCTGCAGGTAACTGCAAGTGACAAAATAAAAGGGCTTCATCAATTAGTGAGTTAAAATTACAAACTTATTTTGATGCAAAAAATCATGGGTACAAGATGAGCCTGACATCAACATGTATGTAAAAATGACACTTGAGATATCTTCTAACCTGTTTTGAGCATCAACTTGTCCCACGTAGTGGTATGGCCAGTTTTAAAGTTTACCCAGAATGCATTTCATGAAGTTTTTTTCCAGTTAATTATCAGAAAAACAGGTCAAACATCCAGGATACCAGTGCATGTTTCTGCTCCTCTTCATCTTAGACATTAAATTGGTGGAGTTTATTGGAACTGTAGTATACTACTGAATACTAATACTGGATAAAAATAAGTGTTCAGTCCAGGTTTAAATAATTCTTTGACAATGTTTTATCAGATATATGGCTAGTACGTTGAATGTTTTAGTGACTATTGTATACAATGCAGGTTGGAAAGTGACTTTAATTGTGAGATGAGTTGTTTCTTACATGGAATAAAGCCATTACTGTTTTTAAGTAATCCCTCAAATAGCTGCTACTCATCAAACTGTTTAATTTCAGTTAAACCGTTAGTGATAGGGTTTAAATAGTTTAAATAGTTTCTTGGGAAAGGCTGATGAGCTCTACTGTCAAAGGCCAGTCCCACCAAATCGTAGAGCCAGATTGAGGCAGGATTTGTATATATAGACTGAGGACCAGAGGGGGAGTCTATGAGATGTGTCCCACTCCTGAAATGCAGATCAATTATCTCCACTCAAAGGAAGTCACTGAGCGAGGAATTTATTTATTCTATAAAACGTATCCAACATGTACATTCATCAATAGTCCTGCACAGTGTAAATGACTGTGTTTACCTCTGGGTGGCGCTCTGTTCTTACACTGCCAACACTAGCTTGGAGTTTCCTTCTGCTCATGCTCATCCTGAAAACCTGTTTCTCTTTGGGATGATGAAGATATTCTAATTCTTCATCAGCTTCTCTGGCTGCAAATGAAAAACACAACTTTTCCTCTCCAGCAGGATCAAGGAGAGACCTGCTGGACGTGAACCTGGACCCAGCTGTGTGTCCGTAAAGAGTGACCAGTCTAAATATGACCGTATTGATTTTAAAGGACTGCAGTCGTCTGCTGCAGAGAGGTGAGCTGTTAGTAACATAAACTCTTTGAGAGGTGATTAACTGCTTGATGTAGTTAGAAATGTTGGATGTTGTCTTTGCTGGAGAGACTTTCCTATTTCTGATGTAAGTATAAGATGCCAAGTTTTCAGCTAATAACCCTTTGGGATCACCTTGTTGGCACGAAAATGCCATTTTATATGTTTTTGTGTTTTATGTGTATTTAAATCAGGGTGCTAGTAACAACATTCTCAGAGATACAAGTTAAAATTGGTTCTTTGTGTAGGCACAACACTTGTTCATCCATTGAGTTTGGCGCTTTTTTTAATAGGTCAGTGTTAAGTAGCCTAACCACCCCCGATGGTTCAAGGACTGAACTGAAACTTAAAAAGAAAAGTCAGAAAGGCCTTCTAAAAGCCAAAGTTATAATAAAAAAGCAAAATAAAAGCATCCATATCAAGCATCTTGTTACACACATGTACCTACACTGAGCTAAAACACAGGTGACCTACACTAAATGGTGCACTTGAATGCATTCTTTGTGAACCACAGTTCTGCACTGCCCAGTACACGGCTACTAATGTAGAGCTTTGTGTTAATTGATAGTTTTATGAATATTTCCAGATTCTGCAAAGGAAAACAAACTAAACAAAAACAACAATTGACATGGCTCTTTCTCACTCACAGTGCCTTGTAAAAGTAGTCATACCCTTGAACCTTTCCATATTGTACAAACACAAACTTAAGTATATTTCACTGGGATTTTATGTTGTACATCAACAGAAATGAATGCGTAAATTAAAATCCATTTTTATACAAATACAAATCTAAAAAGTGTCGAATGCATACAGGATGTATGCAGCCCCCCATCCCTGAATCAGTACTTTTATTGAACCACCCTTGATTTGCAGTTAAAGCAAATCAAAGCTACAAAAGTTGTTGCGATAAATCTCTACAAGCTTTGCACACCTGGAGACCATCCATTCTCTCCCGCTTAACCTTATCAGAGCCTTATCCTCTTTAATGTGTTTTTGTTGTCTGTCAATAACACTAAAAAGTTTGAGCATACTCTTTAGTGTTATTGACAGAAACTGATACTAGGTTGTTTTAATTTCACATTTAGGATGTTAAGTTTTACTTGCATCCTTAGTGTAGTTTATGAGGTAACTTATTTAATTAAAGGTAAAATCCCATAAGGAGGAGAACCACCTGGCTCATACCTGAGGAGAAAGGATTTACTTCAATAAACTTTAAATACCCAAGCAAACCATTACAACAGTGCAAACTGACAAAACAAGAGCTGAAAACTATGAGAGCATAAAAATTCTTCAGCAAGCACTGACAGTTCTTAGTTGTCAGTCCAATTTCGCTGCAGGTAACTGCAAGTGACAAAATAAAAGGGCTTCATCAATTAGTGAGTTAAAATTACAAACTTATTTTGATGCAAAAAATCATGGGTACAAGATGAGCCTGACATCAACATGTATGTAAAAATGACACTTGAGATATCTTCTAACCTGTTTTGAGCATCAACTTGTCCCACGTAGTGGTATGGCCAGTTTTAAAGTTTACCCAGAATGCATTTCATGAAGTTTTTTTCCAGTTAATTATCAGAAAAACAGGTCAAACATCCAGGATACCAGTGCATGTTTCTGCTCCTCTTCATCTTAGACATTAAATTGGTGGAGTTTATTGGAACTGTAGTATACTACTGAATACTAATACTGGATAAAAATAAGTGTTCAGTCCAGGTTTAAATAATTCTTTGACAATGTTTTATCAGATATATGGCTAGTACGTTGAATGTTTTAGTGACTATTGTATACAATGCAGGTTGGAAAGTGACTTTAATTGTGAGATGAGTTGTTTCTTACATGGAATAAAGCCATTACTGTTTTTAAGTAATCCCTCAAATAGCTGCTACTCATCAAACTGTTTAATTTCAGTTAAACCGTTAGTGATAGGGTTTAAATAGTTTAAATAGTTTCTTGGGAAAGGCTGATGAGCTCTACTGTCAAAGGCCAGTCCCACCAAATCGTAGAGCCAGATTGAGGCAGGATTTGTATATATAGACTGAGGACCAGAGGGGGAGTCTATGAGATGTGTCCCACTCCTGAAATGCAGATCAATTATCTCCACTCAAAGGAAGTCACTGAGCGAGGAATTTATTTATTCTATAAAACGTATCCAACATGTACATTCATCAATAGTCCTGCACAGTGTAAATGACTGTGTTTACCTCTGGGTGGCGCTCTGTTCTTACACTGCCAACACTAGCTTGGAGTTTCCTTCTGCTCATGCTCATCCTGAAAACCTGTTTCTCTTTGGGATGATGAAGATATTCTAATTCTTCATCAGCTTCTCTGGCTGCAAATGAAAAACACAACTTTTCCTCTCCAGCAGGATCAAGGAGAGACCTGCTGGACGTGAACCTGGACCCAGCTGTGTGTCCGTAAAGAGTGACCAGTCTAAATATGACCGTATTGATTTTAAAGGACTGCAGTCGTCTGCTGCAGAGAGGTGAGCTGTTAGTAACATAAACTCTTTGAGAGGTGATTAACTGCTTGATGTAGTTAGAAATGTTGGATGTTGTCTTTGCTGGAGAGACTTTCCTATTTCTGATGTAAGTATAAGATGCCAAGTTTTCAGCTAATAACCCTTTGGGATCACCTTGTTGGCACGAAAATGCCATTTTATATGTTTTTGTGTTTTATGTGTATTTAAATCAGGGTGCTAGTAACAACATTCTCAGAGATACAAGTTAAAATTGGTTCTTTGTGTAGGCACAACACTTGTTCATCCATTGAGTTTGGCGCTTTTTTTAATAGGTCAGTGTTAAGTAGCCTAACCACCCCCGATGGTTCAAGGACTGAACTGAAACTTAAAAAGAAAAGTCAGAAAGGCCTTCTAAAAGCCAAAGTTATAATAAAAAAGCAAAATAAAAGCATCCATATCAAGCATCTTGTTACACACATGTACCTACACTGAGCTAAAACACAGGTGACCTACACTAAATGGTGCACTTGAATGCATTCTTTGTGAACCACAGTTCTGCACTGCCCAGTACACGGCTACTAATGTAGAGCTTTGTGTTAATTGATAGTTTTATGAATATTTCCAGATTCTGCAAAGGAAAACAAACTAAACAAAAACAACAATTGACATGGCTCTTTCTCACTCACAGTGCCTTGTAAAAGTAGTCATACCCTTGAACCTTTCCATATTGTACAAACACAAACTTAAGTATATTTCACTGGGATTTTATGTTGTACATCAACAGAAATGAATGCGTAAATTAAAATCCATTTTTATACAAATACAAATCTAAAAAGTGTCGAATGCATACAGGATGTATGCAGCCCCCCATCCCTGAATCAGTACTTTTATTGAACCACCCTTGATTTGCAGTTAAAGCAAATCAAAGCTACAAAAGTTGTTGCGATAAATCTCTACAAGCTTTGCACACCTGGAGACCATCCATTCTCTCCCGCTTAACCTTATCAGAGCCTTATCCTCTTTAATGTGTTTTTGTTGTCTGTCAATAACACTAAAAAGTTTGAGCATACTCTTTAGTGTTATTGACAGAAACTGATACTAGGTTGTTTTAATTTCACATTTAGGATGTTAAGTTTTACTTGCATCCTTAGTGTAGTTTATGAGGTAACTTATTTAATTAAAGGTAAAATCCCATAAGGAGGAGAACCACCTGGCTCATACCTGAGGAGAAAGGATTTACTTCAATAAACTTTAAATACCCAAGCAAACCATTACAACAGTGCAAACTGACAAAACAAGAGCTGAAAACTATGAGAGCATAAAAATTCTTCAGCAAGCACTGACAGTTCTTAGTTGTCAGTCCAATTTCGCTGCAGGTAACTGCAAGTGACAAAATAAAAGGGCTTCATCAATTAGTGAGTTAAAATTACAAACTTATTTTGATGCAAAAAATCATGGGTACAAGATGAGCCTGACATCAACATGTATGTAAAAATGACACTTGAGATATCTTCTAACCTGTTTTGAGCATCAACTTGTCCCACGTAGTGGTATGGCCAGTTTTAAAGTTTACCCAGAATGCATTTCATGAAGTTTTTTTCCAGTTAATTATCAGAAAAACAGGTCAAACATCCAGGATACCAGTGCATGTTTCTGCTCCTCTTCATCTTAGACATTAAATTGGTGGAGTTTATTGGAACTGTAGTATACTACTGAATACTAATACTGGATAAAAATAAGTGTTCAGTCCAGGTTTAAATAATTCTTTGACAATGTTTTATCAGATATATGGCTAGTACGTTGAATGTTTTAGTGACTATTGTATACAATGCAGGTTGGAAAGTGACTTTAATTGTGAGATGAGTTGTTTCTTACATGGAATAAAGCCATTACTGTTTTTAAGTAATCCCTCAAATAGCTGCTACTCATCAAACTGTTTAATTTCAGTTAAACCGTTAGTGATAGGGTTTAAATAGTTTAAATAGTTTCTTGGGAAAGGCTGATGAGCTCTACTGTCAAAGGCCAGTCCCACCAAATCGTAGAGCCAGATTGAGGCAGGATTTGTATATATAGACTGAGGACCAGAGGGGGAGTCTATGAGATGTGTCCCACTCCTGAAATGCAGATCAATTATCTCCACTCAAAGGAAGTCACTGAGCGAGGAATTTATTTATTCTATAAAACGTATCCAACATGTACATTCATCAATAGTCCTGCACAGTGTAAATGACTGTGTTTACCTCTGGGTGGCGCTCTGTTCTTACACTGCCAACACTAGCTTGGAGTTTCCTTCTGCTCATGCTCATCCTGAAAACCTGTTTCTCTTTGGGATGATGAAGATATTCTAATTCTTCATCAGCTTCTCTGGCTGCAAATGAAAAACACAACTTTTCCTCTCCAGCAGGATCAAGGAGAGACCTGCTGGACGTGAACCTGGACCCAGCTGTGTGTCCGTAAAGAGTGACCAGTCTAAATATGACCGTATTGATTTTAAAGGACTGCAGTCGTCTGCTGCAGAGAGGTGAGCTGTTAGTAACATAAACTCTTTGAGAGGTGATTAACTGCTTGATGTAGTTAGAAATGTTGGATGTTGTCTTTGCTGGAGAGACTTTCCTATTTCTGATGTAAGTATAAGATGCCAAGTTTTCAGCTAATAACCCTTTGGGATCACCTTGTTGGCACGAAAATGCCATTTTATATGTTTTTGTGTTTTATGTGTATTTAAATCAGGGTGCTAGTAACAACATTCTCAGAGATACAAGTTAAAATTGGTTCTTTGTGTAGGCACAACACTTGTTCATCCATTGAGTTTGGCGCTTTTTTTAATAGGTCAGTGTTAAGTAGCCTAACCACCCCCGATGGTTCAAGGACTGAACTGAAACTTAAAAAGAAAAGTCAGAAAGGCCTTCTAAAAGCCAAAGTTATAATAAAAAAGCAAAATAAAAGCATCCATATCAAGCATCTTGTTACACACATGTACCTACACTGAGCTAAAACACAGGTGACCTACACTAAATGGTGCACTTGAATGCATTCTTTGTGAACCACAGTTCTGCACTGCCCAGTACACGGCTACTAATGTAGAGCTTTGTGTTAATTGATAGTTTTATGAATATTTCCAGATTCTGCAAAGGAAAACAAACTAAACAAAAACAACAATTGACATGGCTCTTTCTCACTCACAGTGCCTTGTAAAAGTAGTCATACCCTTGAACCTTTCCATATTGTACAAACACAAACTTAAGTATATTTCACTGGGATTTTATGTTGTACATCAACAGAAATGAATGCGTAAATTAAAATCCATTTTTATACAAATACAAATCTAAAAAGTGTCGAATGCATACAGGATGTATGCAGCCCCCCATCCCTGAATCAGTACTTTTATTGAACCACCCTTGATTTGCAGTTAAAGCAAATCAAAGCTACAAAAGTTGTTGCGATAAATCTCTACAAGCTTTGCACACCTGGAGACCATCCATTCTCTCCCGCTTAACCTTATCAGAGCCTTATCCTCTTTAATGTGTTTTTGTTGTCTGTCAATAACACTAAAAAGTTTGAGCATACTCTTTAGTGTTATTGACAGAAACTGATACTAGGTTGTTTTAATTTCACATTTAGGATGTTAAGTTTTACTTGCATCCTTAGTGTAGTTTATGAGGTAACTTATTTAATTAAAGGTAAAATCCCATAAGGAGGAGAACCACCTGGCTCATACCTGAGGAGAAAGGATTTACTTCAATAAACTTTAAATACCCAAGCAAACCATTACAACAGTGCAAACTGACAAAACAAGAGCTGAAAACTATGAGAGCATAAAAATTCTTCAGCAAGCACTGACAGTTCTTAGTTGTCAGTCCAATTTCGCTGCAGGTAACTGCAAGTGACAAAATAAAAGGGCTTCATCAATTAGTGAGTTAAAATTACAAACTTATTTTGATGCAAAAAATCATGGGTACAAGATGAGCCTGACATCAACATGTATGTAAAAATGACACTTGAGATATCTTCTAACCTGTTTTGAGCATCAACTTGTCCCACGTAGTGGTATGGCCAGTTTTAAAGTTTACCCAGAATGCATTTCATGAAGTTTTTTTCCAGTTAATTATCAGAAAAACAGGTCAAACATCCAGGATACCAGTGCATGTTTCTGCTCCTCTTCATCTTAGACATTAAATTGGTGGAGTTTATTGGAACTGTAGTATACTACTGAATACTAATACTGGATAAAAATAAGTGTTCAGTCCAGGTTTAAATAATTCTTTGACAATGTTTTATCAGATATATGGCTAGTACGTTGAATGTTTTAGTGACTATTGTATACAATGCAGGTTGGAAAGTGACTTTAATTGTGAGATGAGTTGTTTCTTACATGGAATAAAGCCATTACTGTTTTTAAGTAATCCCTCAAATAGCTGCTACTCATCAAACTGTTTAATTTCAGTTAAACCGTTAGTGATAGGGTTTAAATAGTTTAAATAGTTTCTTGGGAAAGGCTGATGAGCTCTACTGTCAAAGGCCAGTCCCACCAAATCGTAGAGCCAGATTGAGGCAGGATTTGTATATATAGACTGAGGACCAGAGGGGGAGTCTATGAGATGTGTCCCACTCCTGAAATGCAGATCAATTATCTCCACTCAAAGGAAGTCACTGAGCGAGGAATTTATTTATTCTATAAAACGTATCCAACATGTACATTCATCAATAGTCCTGCACAGTGTAAATGACTGTGTTTACCTCTGGGTGGCGCTCTGTTCTTACACTGCCAACACTAGCTTGGAGTTTCCTTCTGCTCATGCTCATCCTGAAAACCTGTTTCTCTTTGGGATGATGAAGATATTCTAATTCTTCATCAGCTTCTCTGGCTGCAAATGAAAAACACAACTTTTCCTCTCCAGCAGGATCAAGGAGAGACCTGCTGGACGTGAACCTGGACCCAGCTGTGTGTCCGTAAAGAGTGACCAGTCTAAATATGACCGTATTGATTTTAAAGGACTGCAGTCGTCTGCTGCAGAGAGGTGAGCTGTTAGTAACATAAACTCTTTGAGAGGTGATTAACTGCTTGATGTAGTTAGAAATGTTGGATGTTGTCTTTGCTGGAGAGACTTTCCTATTTCTGATGTAAGTATAAGATGCCAAGTTTTCAGCTAATAACCCTTTGGGATCACCTTGTTGGCACGAAAATGCCATTTTATATGTTTTTGTGTTTTATGTGTATTTAAATCAGGGTGCTAGTAACAACATTCTCAGAGATACAAGTTAAAATTGGTTCTTTGTGTAGGCACAACACTTGTTCATCCATTGAGTTTGGCGCTTTTTTTAATAGGTCAGTGTTAAGTAGCCTAACCACCCCCGATGGTTCAAGGACTGAACTGAAACTTAAAAAGAAAAGTCAGAAAGGCCTTCTAAAAGCCAAAGTTATAATAAAAAAGCAAAATAAAAGCATCCATATCAAGCATCTTGTTACACACATGTACCTACACTGAGCTAAAACACAGGTGACCTACACTAAATGGTGCACTTGAATGCATTCTTTGTGAACCACAGTTCTGCACTGCCCAGTACACGGCTACTAATGTAGAGCTTTGTGTTAATTGATAGTTTTATGAATATTTCCAGATTCTGCAAAGGAAAACAAACTAAACAAAAACAACAATTGACATGGCTCTTTCTCACTCACAGTGCCTTGTAAAAGTAGTCATACCCTTGAACCTTTCCATATTGTACAAACACAAACTTAAGTATATTTCACTGGGATTTTATGTTGTACATCAACAGAAATGAATGCGTAAATTAAAATCCATTTTTATACAAATACAAATCTAAAAAGTGTCGAATGCATACAGGATGTATGCAGCCCCCCATCCCTGAATCAGTACTTTTATTGAACCACCCTTGATTTGCAGTTAAAGCAAATCAAAGCTACAAAAGTTGTTGCGATAAATCTCTACAAGCTTTGCACACCTGGAGACCATCCATTCTCTCCCGCTTAACCTTATCAGAGCCTTATCCTCTTTAATGTGTTTTTGTTGTCTGTCAATAACACTAAAAAGTTTGAGCATACTCTTTAGTGTTATTGACAGAAACTGATACTAGGTTGTTTTAATTTCACATTTAGGATGTTAAGTTTTACTTGCATCCTTAGTGTAGTTTATGAGGTAACTTATTTAATTAAAGGTAAAATCCCATAAGGAGGAGAACCACCTGGCTCATACCTGAGGAGAAAGGATTTACTTCAATAAACTTTAAATACCCAAGCAAACCATTACAACAGTGCAAACTGACAAAACAAGAGCTGAAAACTATGAGAGCATAAAAATTCTTCAGCAAGCACTGACAGTTCTTAGTTGTCAGTCCAATTTCGCTGCAGGTAACTGCAAGTGACAAAATAAAAGGGCTTCATCAATTAGTGAGTTAAAATTACAAACTTATTTTGATGCAAAAAATCATGGGTACAAGATGAGCCTGACATCAACATGTATGTAAAAATGACACTTGAGATATCTTCTAACCTGTTTTGAGCATCAACTTGTCCCACGTAGTGGTATGGCCAGTTTTAAAGTTTACCCAGAATGCATTTCATGAAGTTTTTTTCCAGTTAATTATCAGAAAAACAGGTCAAACATCCAGGATACCAGTGCATGTTTCTGCTCCTCTTCATCTTAGACATTAAATTGGTGGAGTTTATTGGAACTGTAGTATACTACTGAATACTAATACTGGATAAAAATAAGTGTTCAGTCCAGGTTTAAATAATTCTTTGACAATGTTTTATCAGATATATGGCTAGTACGTTGAATGTTTTAGTGACTATTGTATACAATGCAGGTTGGAAAGTGACTTTAATTGTGAGATGAGTTGTTTCTTACATGGAATAAAGCCATTACTGTTTTTAAGTAATCCCTCAAATAGCTGCTACTCATCAAACTGTTTAATTTCAGTTAAACCGTTAGTGATAGGGTTTAAATAGTTTAAATAGTTTCTTGGGAAAGGCTGATGAGCTCTACTGTCAAAGGCCAGTCCCACCAAATCGTAGAGCCAGATTGAGGCAGGATTTGTATATATAGACTGAGGACCAGAGGGGGAGTCTATGAGATGTGTCCCACTCCTGAAATGCAGATCAATTATCTCCACTCAAAGGAAGTCACTGAGCGAGGAATTTATTTATTCTATAAAACGTATCCAACATGTACATTCATCAATAGTCCTGCACAGTGTAAATGACTGTGTTTACCTCTGGGTGGCGCTCTGTTCTTACACTGCCAACACTAGCTTGGAGTTTCCTTCTGCTCATGCTCATCCTGAAAACCTGTTTCTCTTTGGGATGATGAAGATATTCTAATTCTTCATCAGCTTCTCTGGCTGCAAATGAAAAACACAACTTTTCCTCTCCAGCAGGATCAAGGAGAGACCTGCTGGACGTGAACCTGGACCCAGCTGTGTGTCCGTAAAGAGTGACCAGTCTAAATATGACCGTATTGATTTTAAAGGACTGCAGTCGTCTGCTGCAGAGAGGTGAGCTGTTAGTAACATAAACTCTTTGAGAGGTGATTAACTGCTTGATGTAGTTAGAAATGTTGGATGTTGTCTTTGCTGGAGAGACTTTCCTATTTCTGATGTAAGTATAAGATGCCAAGTTTTCAGCTAATAACCCTTTGGGATCACCTTGTTGGCACGAAAATGCCATTTTATATGTTTTTGTGTTTTATGTGTATTTAAATCAGGGTGCTAGTAACAACATTCTCAGAGATACAAGTTAAAATTGGTTCTTTGTGTAGGCACAACACTTGTTCATCCATTGAGTTTGGCGCTTTTTTTAATAGGTCAGTGTTAAGTAGCCTAACCACCCCCGATGGTTCAAGGACTGAACTGAAACTTAAAAAGAAAAGTCAGAAAGGCCTTCTAAAAGCCAAAGTTATAATAAAGAAGCAAAATAAAAGCTTCCATATCAAGCATCTTGTTACTAGAGATGGCACGATACCACTTTTTGATGTCCGATACCGATACCGATATCATAAATTTGGATATCTGCCGATACCGATATGAATCCGATATAGTGTTTTTTAATCAACAAAACTGTTTTTTTAAATATCTTGCTGCATTTTGCAAGTCTGCAAGTTCATACTCAAGTTTAAAACAACAACTACACTAAAGCTATTCTGTTATACCTGTATACAAAAAAAATATTTCATAGTTCAGCAATACTGATCAATCTAATAAACTTAAACCTACACCATCCTCCCTATTCTGGTATTTTAAAGAGTACTTAGCGTAAATATTAAGCAACCTAACTAATAGGGTTCCAACTCCCAGCAACAACAAAAATAAATAAATAAAAAATAGGGAACCACCCCTCACGCTCCACCTCATGATGCTTAATCGACGTAATCAACCTTAATTTGATGCAGTGTGAAAAAAAATGCACAGAAATCAATTATTTTTCAAGAAATATTAAATAGATTCAACATCTTTCTTCAACAAAATTGCAGACTGCACAATTATTTATTAAAAGCTCGACATTTTAAATGAGAATAAGAAAGAAAAGTATGTCTTTGTGCCCCCTTTTCCCCTGTTAATGCCCTATCGGCCCCCCTGGCTAAACTTTGCTAGATCCGCCCCTGCACAGTTACCAGCCGTCAGCTACGTAGAAAAAGATCCTGGTGTAGAAAGTAATATTAAATAAATTCTAACAACAGCTTATCAAGCTTAAACGTGCTGCTGTTGTTCAGCCGCTGGTTTCCTCTTTCTGGTGCAAAGTGGGCCAAAAACAAACAAGAGAGACGGACTCGCGACAGAAAAGCCGATCAGCTGATCATTAAGCAGTTTCATGATTGAAGTAGCAGCAAGAAGAGGCAGTCGCTTGTTAAGCTTAACGCGGGAATGCTTTACAAACATTCAGAGATGGACTTACACACTTGCTTTACTTCTCTCGGGGATAACTTTGTCGGAGATGAAATGCCAGGTTGCTAGCGAAGCTCCACATGCTATCCAGACCACCTACAGGTCCCGCATGCCACAGCCGCTCTATCACGTGATGCATACTGCTCCGACGTGCTAACGTTCTGAGGCGAGTTACGGCGTGTTGCAAGTTTTGTGAGGTGCTTTCGTGATATTTAATGGATCGGATTACATTTTTTATTTTTCTCCGATATCCGATCCAGTAATTTAGGTCAGTATCGGACCGATACCGATACTTAATATCGGATCGGTCCATCTCTAGTTGTTACACACTTGTACCTACACTGACTGTGAGCTGAGCTAAAACACAGGTGACCTACACTAAATGGTGCACTTGAATGCATTCTTTGTGAACCACAGTTCTGCACTGCCCAGTACACGGCTACTAATGTAGAGCTTTGTGTTAATTGATAGTTTTATGAATATTTCCAGATTCTGCAAAGGAAAACAAACTAAACAAAAACAACAATTGACATGGCTCTTTCTCACTCACAGTGCCTTGTAAAAGTAGTCATACCCTTGAACCTTTCCATATTGTACAAACACAAACTTAAGTATATTTCACTGGGATTTTATGTTGTACATCAACAGAAATGAATGCGTAAATTAAAATCCATTTTTATACAAATACAAATGTAAAAAGTGTCGAATGCATACAGGATGTATGCAGCCCCCCATCCCTGAATCAGTACTTTTATTGAACCACCCTTGATTTGCAGTTAAAGCAAATCAAAGCTACAAAAGTTGTTGCGATAAATCTCTACAAGCTTTGCACACCTGGAGACCATCCATTCTCTCCCGCTTAACCTTATCAGAGCCTTATCCTCTTTAATGTGTTTTTGTTGTCTGTCAATAACACTAAAAAGTTTGAGCATACTCTTTAGTGTTATTGACAGAAACTGATACTAGGTTTTAATTTCACATTTAGGATGTTAAGTTTTACTTGCATCCTTAGTGTAGTTTATGAGGTAACTTATTTAATTAAAGGTAAAATCCCATAAGGAGGAGAACCACCTGGCTCATACCTGAGGAGAAAGGATTTACTTCAATAAACTTTAAATACCCAAGCAAACCATTACAACAGTGCAAACTGACAAAACAAGAGCTGAAAACTATGAGAGCATAAAAATTCTTCAGCAAGCACTGACAGTTCTTAGTTGTCAGTCCAATTTCGCTGCAGGTAACTGCAAGTGACAAAATAAAAGGGCTTCATCAATTAGTGAGTTAAAATTACAAACTTATTTTGATGCAAAAAATCATGGGTACAAGATGAGCCTGACATCAACATGTATGTAAAAATGACACTTGAGATATCTTCTAACCTGTTTTGAGCATCAACTTGTCCCACGTAGTGGTATGGCCAGTTTTAAAGTTTACCCAGAATGCATTTCATGAAGTTTTTTTCCAGTTAATTATCAGAAAAAAAGGTCAAACATCCAGGATACCAGTGCATGTTTCTGCTCCTTTTCATCTTAGACATTAAATTGGTGGAGTTTATTGGAACTGTAGTATACTACTGAATACTAATACTGGATAAAATAAGTGTTCAGTCCAGGCTTAAATAATTCTTTGACAATGTTTTATCAGATGTATGGCTAGTACGTTGAATGTTTTAGTGACTATTGAATACAATGCAGGTTGGAAAGTGACTTTAATTGTGAGATGAGTTGTTTCTTACATGGAATAAAGCCATTACTGTTTTTAAGTAATCCCTCAAATAGCTGCTACTCATCAAACTGTTTAATTTCAGTTAAACCGTTAGTGATAGGGTTTAAATAGTTTAAATAGTTTCTTGGGAAAGGCTGATGAGCTCTACTGTCAAAGGCCAGTCCCACCAAATCGTAGAGCCAGATTGAGGCAGGATTTGTATATATAGACTGAGGACCAGAGGGGGAGTCTATGAGATGTGTCCCACTCCTGAAATGCAGATCAATTATCTCCACTCAAAGGAAGTCACTGAGCGAGGAATTTATTTATTCTATAAAACGTATCCAACATGTACATTCATCAATAGTCCTGCACAGTGTAAATGACTGTGTTTACCTCTGGGTGGCGCTCTGTTCTTACACTGCCAACACTAGCTTGGAGTTTCCTTCTGCTCATGCTCATCCTGAAAACCTGTTTCTCTTTGGAATGATGAAGATATTCTAATTCTTCATCAGCTTCTCTGGCTGCAAATGAAAAACACAACTTTTCCTCTCCAGCAGGATCAAGGAGAGACCTGCTGGACGTGAACCTGGACCCAGCTGTGTGTCCGTAAAGAGTGACCAGTCTAAATATGACCGTATTGATTTTAAAGGACTGCAGTCGTCTGCTGCAGAGAGGTGAGCTGTTAGTAACATAAACTCTTTGAGAGGTGATTAACTGCTTGATGTAGTTGGAAATGTTGGATGTTGTCTTTGCTGGAGAGACTTTCCTATTTCTGATGTAAGTATAAGATGCCAAGTTTTCAGCTAATAAGCCTTTGGGATCACCTTGTTGGCACGAAAATGCCATTTTATATGTTTTTGTGTTTTATGTGTATTTAAATCAGGGTGCTAGTAACAACATTCTCAGAGATACAAGTTAAAATTGGTTCTTTGTGTAGGCACAACACTTGTTCATCCATTGAGTTTGGTGCTTTTTTTAATAGTTCAGTGTTAAGTAGCCTAACCACCCCCGATGGTTCAAGGACTGAACTGAAACTTAAAAAGAAAAGTCAGAAAGGCCTTCTAAAAGCCAAAGTTATAATAAAGAAGCAAAATAAAAGCATCCATATCAACTTCCATATCAAGCATCTTGTTACACACATGTGAATGTTTTAGTGACTACTGTATACAATGCAGGTTGGTTAGTGAAAGCTGGAAACGTAAAACACTCATGGAATCCATCTTTGTCCGTGAACAGTGACCAGATAGGAAAATATACTTTCCGTTCAAGGAAGTGTCAGCCTATTGGACATAAGTAAGGAACTCAAACACCCTGAATAAAGCTATCTGATTTTTTAAAAGTGAGATTCAGTTTAAACCCTGAAATACTTCCACTGACTGAGATTAATTTCTCCGAGTGCTGACCCTAAAACTCAAAACTGCCATTCAGTCTCACAGAAAAACACTAAGCTGAGCTCTTAATTCGGTCAATTTGCAAGACCGTTAAATTTTACCATCTCCAGGGAAATTCAGGCTTGACCTAATTCTTCATGATTCCTCCACAGAGTGGACCAGCAGAGCTCAGAGGTTCACAGTGGTCAGTCTGTCCAGCAGCATCAAACACACCTGGACTTCATATTTAAGGTCTGTACATGTACAACAACTACTTTTTACATCTATTCTGTTCACAGTCATCTCCATGCGGCTCTTTGTAGACCAGTGGATTGTCAGTGTGTCCAACATGGATCTGATGTTTGGCTCCATGATTTCAGTCTGTTTGGGTCATTCATAAAGTATTCTGTTCCAGCGGCTGGAGAACAACATCATCACTTTTGTGAAGAACGAGCTGAAGAAAATCCAGAAGGTTCTGAGTCCAGATTACCCAGAATGCGTAGAGAGTCAGACAGAGGATGATGAGCAGAGGAAGAGCAACAGAGAGGCATTTGAGAAGATCACACTTAACTTCCTGAGGAGAATGAACCAGGAGGAGCTGGCTGATCGTCTGCAGAGCAGTAAGAAGATTTCTCTAAAGATTTGGTGCCAGATTTGCTAAATGGGGCAAAATAGTACATGAGTGCAGTCCCCAAACAGTGATAGTGTAGTTAGTTTTGCAGTATAGTGTCTAGTGACATTCTGATGGCAGCAGACACTGGAGAGTACACCATTCTGGTTATGTTGGATCTCAGCTCTGCTTTTGATACTGTTGATCACAGCATCATGATAAATAGGCTGAAGGACTTGTTTGCTGTTGTTTTAAAATGGTTTATGTCGTATCTATCTGAGAGATCCTTTACTGTCTGTATGAATCATGTGTTGTCGGAAACATCAGTTCTGCCTTCTGGGGTACCTCAAGGATCTGTTTTAGGTCCTATTCTCTCTTTGCTGTATATACTCCCTCTAGGCCAAATTATCAGATGTTACAATAATATTTCTTATCATCTCTATGCTGATGACATTCAGTTATAATGTTCTTTCAAAACTTCTGAGTTTTATAAATTGTCTTGTTTAAATAATTGTCTGTCAGAAATCAAACAATGGTTAAATGACAATTTCCTTCAGTTAAATGCAGATAAAACAGAAACTTTGATTATTGCACCTGATCACATGCTCTCAGAAATTAGGCAGCATATCAGTTTTTTAGACCCTTCATTTCAGTCGAGTCTCAGAAACTTAGGTGTTATAATTGACAGTTCAATGTCTCTTGAGAAACACTCTAAACAACTTGTCCGGAACTGTTTTTATCATCTAAGAAACATTTCTAAACTCAGACTACTGGTGTCAAAGGCAGAACTTGAGATAATTCTTCATGCTTTTATCTCTTCTCGTTTGGATTATTGTAACGGTCTTTTTACGTGTCTCAACAAATCAGCTCTGGATCGCCTTCAGTCTGTACAGAATGCAGCGGCAAGACTTTTAACTGGTACAAACAAGAGGTCACACATTACTCCAGTTTTGGCTTCTCTTCATTGGTTGCCAGTAAATTTTAGGGTTCATTTTAAAATTTTAGTTGTAACTTTTAGAGCTCTGCGTGGTGAAGCTCCCCAGTATATCTCTGACCTGTTGAAACCTCATGCTTCATCCCGAGCACTTAGGTCTTCAGGTCAGAGGCTACTGGTGGTCCCATGTACTAGGTTTAAAACACGTGGGGATCAGGCTTTTCAGGCACTGGCACCCAGGCTGTGGAAATCTCTGCCGTTGTCTTTACGCTGTCTAGACTCTACTGACTCCTTTAAAAAGCAGCTGAAGACATTTTTATACAAACGGGCTTTTAATTAATTTTAACTTGTATGTCCGATCTTATTGTGAAGCACTTTGTGATTTTTATCTGTGAAAATGTGCTATATAAATAAATTTTACTTACTTACTTAGATGACCAAGATGTATTCAGTCCTTCTTGACAGAAATCAAATTATCATGTGCACTTCATTGATATTTTTATTTCTTTATTCTTTTAGGAACTTTGAGTGGAATTTGTCAATCTACACTTAAATCTGCACTGAAGAAGAAGTTCCAGTGTGTGTTTGAGGGGATCGCTAAAGCAGGGAACCCAACCCTTCTGAATCAGATCTACACAGAGCTCTACATTACAGAGGGAGGGACTGCAGAGGTCAATGATGAACATGAGGTCAGACAGATTGAAAAAGCATTCAGGAAAACCGACAGATCAGAAACAACAATCAGACAAGAAGACATCTTTAAAGCCTCACCTGGAAGAGATGAACCAATCAGAACAGTGCTGACAAAGGGAGTGGCTGGCATTGGGAAAACAGTCCTAACACAGAAATACACCCTGGACTGGGCTGAAGACAAAGCCAACCAGGACATCCAGTTCATATTTCCATTCACTTTCAGAGAGCTGAATGTGGTGAAAGAGGAAAAGTTCAGCTTGGTGGGACTTGTTCATCGCTTCTTTACTGAAACCAAAGAAGCAGGAATCTGCAGCTTTGAAGACTTCCAGGTTGTGTTCATCTTTGATGGTCTGGATGAGTGTCGACTTCCTCTGGACTTCCACAAAACTACAATCCTAACTGACCCTAGAAAGTCCACCTCAGTGGATGTGCTGCTGATAAACATCATCAGGGGGAACCTGCTTCCCTCTGCTCGCCTCTGGATAACCACACGACCTGCAGCAGCCAATCAGATCCCTCTTGCATATATTGACATGGTAACAGAGGTCAGAGGGTTCACTGACCCACAGATGGAGGAGTACTTCCTGAAGAGATTCAGCAATGAGATGAAGGCCAGCAGGGTCATCGCCCACATAAAGACATCACGAAGCCTCCACATCATGTGTTGCATCCCAGTCTTCTGCTGGATCACTGCTACAGTTCTGGAGGATGTGCTGAAAACCAGAGAGGGTGGAAAGTTTACCCTGACCTTGACTGACATGTACAGCCACTTCCTGGCGGTTCAGGCCAAAGTGAAGAAGGTCAAGTATGATGGAGGCGCTGAGACAGATCCACACTGGAGTCCAGAGAGCAGGAAGATGATTGAGTCACTGGGAAAACTGGCTTTTGATCAGCTGCAGAAAGGAAACCTGAACTTCTATGAATCAGACCTGACAGAGTGTGGCATCGATATCAGAGCAGCCTCAGTTTACTCAGGAGTGTTCACACAGATCTTTAAAGAGGAGAGAGGACTGTACCAGGACAAGGTGTTCTGCTTCATCCATCTGAGTGTTCAGGAGTTTCTGGCTGCTCTTCATGTCCATCTGAACTTCATCAACTTTGGACTCAATCTGCTGGAAGAACAGCAATTGACTTCCAAGACTTTTAAGCGGAGTAATTCTTTAGAGTGGCTGACTTTATTTCAGAGTGCTGTGGACAAGGCCTTACAGAGTCCAAATGGACACTTGGACTTGTTCCTCCGCTTCCTCCTGGGTCTTTCACTGCAGACCAATCAGACTCTCCTACAAGGCCTGCTGACACAGAAAGGAAGTAGCTCACAGACCAATCAGGAAACAGTCCAGTACATCAAGAATAAGCTCAGTGAGAATCTGTCCGCAGAGAAAAGCATCAATCTGTTCCACTGTCTGAATGAACTGAATGATCGTTCTCTAGTAGAGGAGATCCAACAGTCCCTGAGTTCAGGAAGTCTCTCCACAGACAAACTGTCTCCTGCTCAGTGGTCAGCTCTGGTCTTTAACTTACTGTCATCAGAAAAAGATCTGGATGTGTTTGACCTGAAGAAATACTCTGCTTCAGAGGAGGCTCTTCTGAGGCTGCTGCCCGTGGTCCAAGCCTCCAACAAAGCTCTGTAATTAAATGTGTACTTATACCTTTCTATAAATACAAATAATGATTTAACTAGCAATCGAACTTGGAGAGATCCATCGATTAATTGAATCAGCGATTTTATTCAGCCACAGGGCTATATCTTCACACATTAATCCATTTTGATTTGTCAGGTGATATAAAATGTAACCAGTATGCACAATTTTGGTATGATTTTATCTCGGTCATTGTCAACCAACCGTGGGTGCAATTTGGATTTCAGCCTTGGAAATTCTAGGCTCTATTCCCGACAGGTGTTCCTGTATACTATGCTGGCCACTTGGTTATGGCTTCCCATGTATGGTAAAATCCTCCATGCATGTTACGAAGCTTTCTTGTTTTGATTCCAGTGACTTACTCTCTGCAGGTATTTGGTGATTGCAGGTTTCCTAGTGACCCCTCACTTCTCCCGCCCCTGAGATTACACCGTAGATGGTTAAGTGGAGAATATTTGATCAAATTTGATTTATTCTCCTGGCTTCAATATCTCTGGTATACTTCTTCAAGCGGTTAACCAAAGTTTTTGGTCTTTGCTTGGCATGGTCTGAGATATAGACAGCTTGTTGTGCTTATTAGCTGCTTCCTTGTCTTTGTCACACTTTTCTACAGTTCTAAGGCAGTTTCTCTGTGAAGTTCACATTCCAGTTGCAGCGTATTCAGTAGTGATGTGTCGGTTGCGAACGAAACGGCTCTTAGAGCTGGATCTTTGACGTGAACGACGGGAGCCGGCTCCTTATCGCGAGCCGTGGGTTTTTTTCTTTTTCTTTCTCTCACCCTCTCTGTCGCACTTTTTTCCGCTTCACTCCGCATGCGAGCCTTGTGCTTTACGCTGGGAAGAGGGGGGAGGGGCGGTAGTTACACTCGCAGTAGCACAGGAACAGAGCGGGAGGGAAAGAGAGAGAAAGAGAGCCAGGGACAACAACGTCACATTAGAAGTTTATTCGTGCAGGCCCATATGACAGAGAATGTGCATCTTCTTTTTGTTTTCATATTTAAATTTATATTTAATTGTGTTGTGGTTTGCAGTGTTTTGCGTTGCTTCACTTTAAATTTGTTTTAAAGGAAAAAGCTGAAAATTTAAATAGCTAAAGGTTGAAATGTGAATAGTTGGTTTTTGTATTATATCATTTATTTATTACATTTTATGTGGAGTGAATAAATAAAAGTATATTTACGGTGGCCCCTAGAGACAAAGCCCATACAAACTTCAAAACACGTACGAACTCTGGAGCACGTACAAACCCTGAAGCACGTACAAACTCCAAAACATGTAAAAACTCCAAAACACGTAAAAAGTCCATAGCACGTACAAACGCCGAAGCACGTACAAACTCCAAAACACGTACAAAAGACAAAAGAAGTGCTCCAGAATGCTAGGCCCAGTGTTGAGCTGTTGTTACTTAGTGGCTACACAAGCCAGCAAGTACCAACGACCGGATTTGGTGTGTGGTAGTAACAGGTAAATGAACATTTTTTTAAATTATTTTAATATATATGTATGCTTGTGTATAAGTACACAAACAATACACATATGCTTTCAACTGTGTAATTTAATTCTAGGTAGCTCTGTTTTGGAAGTTCAGTTAATGCTAGAAATGTTTTTTGGAGTTTGTACGTGCTTTGGAATTTGTACGTGCTTCTTGGAGTTTGTACGTGTTTTGTCTCTAGGAGCTACCGCATATATTTATATATAAACATATATAAATAAAACTACTTTTTTTAACATTAGTAATTCCTTTTGTGCATAATTTTATATTATTGTTAATAATAAATTAATTAAAGCAACAAAACAACCTGAAGAGCCGGTTCGGAGCCAAAAGAACCGGCTCTTTTTAGTGAGCCAAGCTGAAAGAGCCGGTTCTCTAAAAAGAGCCAGAAGTCCCATCACTAATATTCAGTGCTTGCTCTGAAGTTTAGGGGTTTTTTTTTCGCTTTAAAAATAGTTTTACTTCCCATGCAGTGAACAGCGGACACTAATGTTTTTGTCACTTTATACGGAATCAAACTCAAAGTAAAGTCAGTACTTCCACGCTTTAAACACTGCACAGTCATATGCTCTCCTGCACTCGATATATTATCCATTGTTGATCTGCACACAGCTTTTGCCACGAACGTTGCACTCGCTTACGTCATTGTCATGAGACACTCTCGCAAAAAAATCACGGTTTTAGTAATGCAGTAACGCAGCGTGCTTTCGGGAAAGTAACAGTAATCACCTTTATTGCAATAGTAATCCCTTACTTTACTCCTTACTTGAAAAAAGTAATCAGGTTACAGTAACACGTTACATGTAACACGTTACATGTAACATTGCTTGTAACACGTTACTTGTAATGTTACTTGTAATGCGTTACCCATCTCTGGTCAGTAGGGATGGGTATCATTTAGGTTTTATCCGATACCAGTACCAAACCAGTACTTTTGAAATGTGTCGGTGCTTAAACAGTGCTTGAACCGGTGCTTAAAGAATGAAGAACACAAACTTTGTCCAAAAAACTCTCATGTTTAGCTGTTTTTTTGTAAAAAGATAACAATGTTAGCCTTTTCTGCAGCTATAGGGGATTTCTGGTATCACTCTTGGCTGGAAGCAGTGCTTAATCAATGAAAAAAACACGAACTTTATCCAAAAACCTCTCATGTTTAGCTGTTTCCCACTTTTTCTTTTGTCATTTTAGCCTTTTAGCCAGGGTGAAAGGAGTATCTGCCATCAAACAAGAAGACAGCCGCATGTAATTACGACGGTGTTTGCTAGTTCACCTTACATGCATTAATTTAATAACGTAGTTAGCCCACTCAGCGTAAATTACACACGAACAACATTAAGCTACTCACGCAGAGAAGAACGGCTGCTGCTGCCATCATCATCATCCGTCATCATTTCTGCTACACTGGCAGGGCTAGGGGCCAGGACTCTGCTCTTCAGGTTTTTGGGGGATGTTGCTAACTCCGGGACCGATAACAGGCACCACCCGCAGTATATGTGCTCAATGTGAGGTCTCGCAGCAAGCTATCAAGTACGGTGCATTTCTCGGCTTTTAAAAAAACGCTATGTGTCGCCAGGTGTTTCATCAGATTCGAGGAGTTACCTCCTTTGCACAGTATCACCTTAAAGCACTTGTTGCTGGCTGCTGAGTTTGCATCTTTTGCTGTGAAGTACAGCCAGACTTTGACTGCTTTGCCTTGGGCGTGTTTAATCTGTATTTCTGCTCTAAAAGAATGTACGTACCTGGGCTCGCCTACTACGCTTGCAAAGGTAAAATGATTGGCTAGAATCCAAAGTGTATGACATCTCAGTAAAAAAAAAAGCACCGAAGCACAGAACTGGTGCCATAATGGCACCGGATACCGGTACCCATCCCTACTGGTCAGGATGATCAGTTTTGTTGTAGTGTACATCAGCTGGTTGGTTTCAGTGATGGTCACTGTAGGGATTGTCCCTGATGCTGCATTCACATCTTCTAGTAGACTTTAAGAGGATATTTCACACATTGTCCTTTTTCATTAGTACATACTCGGCTCGACTCAATGCAACTTGACTTGACACAGTTTTAGTTGTTTTCCATTACAAATAAGTATTACTTCATGTGCTTGGGTTGATATAGCAACGCGGCTGAAAGTCCTGTACCATTATTGGTATCAGACACAAATAATACAACAAAGGAGGATGTTGAGGGCATGGTGTGCCTGCTGCTCGATGTTTGCCATTTTGTCAGACTCTAGGATCACGATGTTAGTTTTTTTGCAAACATTTCGTTGTTATCAGGTTTCAAAAATGTGGGTTTTGATTTTTATGAAGGAGACACTCTTGTAACTCATCGAGTGATGCCACTCACTGGCCACTGTGTGGCATGCAGTCTGTTCCATCCATCTGTGGTTCGGGCATCCTTGTCAGATGCCTAAACCACCTCAACTGGCTCCTTTCGATGTGGAGGAGCAGCGGCTCTACTTTGAGCCCCTCCCGGATGGTTGAACTTCTCACTCTATCTCTAAGGGAGAGGCCAGCCACCCTTCGGTGGAAGTTCATTTCCGCCACTTGTATGCGCGATCTCGTTCTTTCGGTCACTACCCACAGCTCATGACCATAGGTGAGGGTAGGGACATAGATTGACCGGTAAATTGAGAACTTCACTTTTACACTCAGCTCTCTCTTCACCACGATGAACCGGTACAGCGTACGCATCACTGCAGCCACAGCACGAATCCATCTGTCGATCTCTGGCTCCCTTCTCCCGTCACTCGTGAACAAGACCCCAAAATTCTTAAACTCCTCCACTTGGGGAAGGAACTCCTCCCCGACCCGGAGTGGGCACTCCACTCTTTTCCGGCTGAGAACCATGGCCTCAGATTTGGAGGTGCTGATCCTCATTCCCGCCGCTTTACACTCGGCTGTGAATCATTCCAGTGCGAGCTGGAGGCCATCACCCGATGAAGCCAACAGAACCACATCATCCACAAAAAGCAGAGATGAGATTCTGAGACCACCCAAGTTAAAGCCCTCCGCCACTTGGCTGTGCCTAGAAATCCTGTCCATAAAAGTTATGAACAGAATCAGTGACAAAGGGCAGTCCTGGCGGAGCCCATTACCCACCGAGAACGAGTTCGACTTATGTGTACCAAGCTCTTGCAATGGTTGTATAGGGATCGAATGGCCCGTAGCAATAGGCCAGACACCCTATACTCCCATAGCACTTCCCACAGGACACTCCGAGGGACACGGTCGAATGCTTTCTCCAAGTCCACAAAACACATGTAGACTGGATGGGAAAACTCCCATGTGCCCTCCAGTATCCTCGAGAGGATAAAGAGCTGGTCCAGTGTTCCACAACAGGACGAAAACCGCATTTTTCCTCCTGTATCTAAGGTTTGACTAGCGGATGGACTCTCCTCTCCAGCACCCTGGCATAGACTTTCCCAGGGAGGCTGAGGAGTGTGAGCCCCCTGTAGTTGGAACACACCCTCCAGTCCCCCTTCTTAAAAATAGGGACCACCACCCCGGTCTGCCAGTCCAGGGATACTGCCCCTGATCTCCACATTGCAGAGGCGTGTCAGCCAGGACAGCCCTACAACATCCAGAGCCTTCAGGAACTCAGGGCGGACCTCATGCACACCTGGGAATATGTTCTAGTCTATATTTATATTTAACCTATGATTACTGTTGACTAGTAACAGAATAAGTTAGTGACCAGTAGTAATATCATTGTTTGTTTTGGGGTTTTGTTTTTTTTTTCAGATTGAGTGGCTGTAACCTTTCCGAGAGAAGCTGTGAAGCTCTGTCCTCAGTTCTCAGATCCCAGTCCTCTAATGTGAGAGAGCTGAACCTGAACAATAATAACCTGCAAGATTCAGGAGTGAAGTTTCTGTCTCTTGGAGTGGAGATTCCACATTGTAAACTGGAATCTCTCAGGTCAGATCAAGTCATATTTTGTTTTTTAACAAGCAACAACAATAAACAGTAATAATTGTTGCTAATTAAATGTGTTAAATAAATTGACTTCTTCCAAAAAATGCTACCTTTGAATTTTTAGTAATGGAGTAGAAGTCACTGTTTAATATTATGTCTGTAAGAATTCCAGCCAGTCCTGCTATTAGAAATACTGGATAATCTCAGATCTTGTCTCATGAATACACTTTATCACCAGGTTTTTTTTGTCTTCTTGTTTGTTTGTTTTTCCTTAGACTTAGAGGTTGTAACCTTTCAGAAAGAAGTTGTGAAGCTTTGTCCCCAGTTCTCAAAACCGACTGCTATAGTCTCAAAGAACTGGACCTGAGTGACAACAATCTGCAGGACACAGGTGTGAAGCTTCTGTCGCTTGCAGCAAAGAGTCCACACTGTAAACTACGGACTCTAAGGTCAGATCAAGTGTTTGTTCTCTCTTAAAAAATAAAAGATATAACCAATAAGAACTGCCAATAGTTAAGTGAACTTCACACTCATGTTGTTTTGCCTTTGAATTCTTATATTTTAGTATAAATTACAGTAAACTACTACATTTGTCATGTTGTTAGGTCTAGGTATGAGTCACCAATGTACACTAAGAAGGTGATTTCCACAAAGAAATATTAGTTTTTTTAGGTTGGATAAACAATCTAAGAAAATCTAAGAGCAGTCAAAATCTACAACATTAAACTCTGGCTACTTTTGTGAAAATACTCTGTGGACTGATGAGACAAAAGTTGAACTTTTTGGACAGTGTGTATTCCATTACATCTGGTGTAAAAGTAACAGCATTTCATAAAAGTAACATCACACCAGCAGTTAAATATGGTGGTGGTAGTGTGATGATCTGAGGCTGCTTTGCTGCCACAGGACCTGGAAGACTTGCTGTGGTAAATGGAACCATGAATTCTGCTGTGTACCAAAGCATCTTGAAGGAGAAGGTCTGAGTTCTGTAACAGGACAATAATTCAAAACGCAGCAATTCCGCCTTTAAATGGCTTAAGAAAAACAAAATGAAAACTTTGGAGTGACCTAGTCCAAGTCCTGACCTGAATCTGTTTGAGATGCTGTGGCATGACCTTAAAAAGGTAGTTCATGCTTGGAAGCCTACCAATATTGTTTAATTAAATGAGTGGGCCACAGTTCCTCCACAGTGCTGTTAAAGACTCATTGCCAGTTTTTGCAAATGTTTGATTGCATTTGTTGCTGCTAAGGGTGGTACAACCTGCATTTAGAAACTGCTTTTTGTGTTTACTTGTGTCATCTTTTTCTAATATTTAAATTTGTTTGATGATCTGAAACATTTAAGTGTGACAAATGTACAAAGAATCTCTAATCTTTGGATTTCTTTAGGTCCTGTTTTATTTTAGTGCTCTTTTGTCTCCTGTGTCTTGCATTTAGTCATTACCCTCCAGCTTTACATTAAAGGAAACGACAAGGACTGCAAAAGCATTCATGACACCACTTTATATCTTTATTTTTATGATGTAAACCATAGTACAAGACAGAGTGGCAGGTTCTGTACAATCTTGCAATGTGTGTGCTTTGCACAGGTTATCACTTCAGATGATGCAAAACGATTGGTATTACCTGGAACATGCTTTTTACACAGTTGAAGTTTGTTATTATGCTTCTTTGTTGGGTTTTAATTCCTCAGATAACGCCTGCCCACTGCTCCTCCTGCTTGTTTGTCAACCCTAATATGATATTGCTCTAGCACTATTCAAACCACATGATTCATTTGCTGCTGGGCTCTTCTAAATGACAGTTTTTGTTTTAGTCTGTCAAAACATTGATGGAATGAGTTCTATGAATGGTAAAGCTTTAAGGACTCCAGTCGGTCGTAAAATAGAATAAAATATTGCCAATTCAAGTAACTCTTCAATGAAGCATAAAAAACTTTTTTTGTCGTCTTAAAAATTTTGAGTGCAGCTGTTGTGGTATTAATAAGATGGAATTTAACTGAATTATTGTTTATAATTTTTTAGAGTGAGTCATGGTAATCTCACAGAGAGAAGTTGTGAAGCTCTGTCCTCGGTTCTCAACTGCCAGTCCTCTAGTCTGAGGGTGTTGGACCTGAGTAACAACAACCTGCAGGATTCAGGCATAAAGCTTCTGTCTGCTGGACTGAAGAGTCCACACTGTAAACTAGAAGTTCTTGTGTGAGTTGAAGTGGTAATGTGTTTATCTGTTTACATAAATATTTATGTCCCATATTTAATATTTGAATGTTTTACACATTAAAAATTTTTTTTTGATGAGTTTAAGACAATAGTGAGCTCTATTTCTAAACTAGCATTAAATATTGCAAAATCTAGTAGCTCCCTTAGTAAGCATGATTCATCTTTAACACCTGTGTTATTTGTCTTCCTAATTTTTCAGACTGAGTGACTGTGACCTCTCAGAAAGAAGTTGTGAAGATCTGTCCACACTTTTCAGTTCGAACTCATCTAGTCTGACTGAGCTGGACATGAGTAGCAATAACTTTCAGGATACAGGAGTGAAGCATCTCTGTAGTGCACTGCACAGTCCACACTGTACACTCAAAAGTCTCAGGTCAGACGAACTGATACTGCTTATTCATTTATTTTTGTTTTTGTGTTTCTATCAATTGAAAAAAAAAAATACATTACAAAATGTTGGTAAGTCGATTTCATTCACACTTTGTTTTATATTTGTATTTTAAGCATTTTAATTTAATTCTTGATTTGTTTAACATAAAATGGAGGATTCAGTCAGTAATTAAACAAGATTACTTATTTACAAATCTAGATTAAGGAGCTGTAATCTCTCAGAGAGAAGCTGTGAAGATTTGTCCTCAGTTTTTAGCTCCCGGTCCTCTAGTCTGAGAGAGGTAGACCTGAGTAACAACAACCTACAGGATTCAGGAGTGAAGCTTCTTTCTGTTGGCGTGAAGAGTTCAACTGAGATGAAAACTCTCAGGTAAGATAAAGTGATATACCTTTGATAAAATTACAAAAATACATTTTAACTATTTTAGGTAATTATATGAACTATATGAATGCTATTATTGTTTCTTTGTATTTTTTTCTAAGTCAAAGTAAACGGCACCATTTCTGACTTGTTTAACACAAGGGACTGCTTTTGTTATTTCCAAATCTAGTAACCTCTCACTAAGGTAGGAATACTCATTAACACCAGTATTTCTTTTTCCTGTCTTCTTCCTAATAAAATTTAGACTGAGTGGCTGTAAACTCTCTGAGAAAAGCTGTGAAGCTCTGTCCTCAGTTCTCACCTCCCAGCCCTCTAGTCTGAGAGAGCTGGACCTAAGTGACAATGACCTGGGGGATTCAGGAGTTAAGCTGCTGTCTTCCGGAGTGGAGAGTACACTCTGTAAACTGGAAATTCTCACGTAAGGATTTTGACTTTTCAATAAAGATCATTTATTGCATGAATAAATGATCATTTAGATGATAACTCATTTAGAATCGTATCTGTAAATATGTATTGGCACATTACCATTTCTCTAAATCTTCCAAATTCTACCCATTTAAAACATATTAATGCTAGTGGCTAGTATCATACGTTAATAATAACTGGTCCACAAAGTCTAGTGTGCACCAAATCTACTGCTGCACACTGAACTTGGTGGTGAAACTTTGCCGTAATGACTTGGAATTTGTCTGTGAGTTCAGTTATAGGGGGAAATGCTTATGCAGTTCTAGGATATCCAAAACTTTGCACTGAAGCTGTGACAACTGTCAAGAGAGGTGGGACTGAAAGAGATTAACTCTGTCACTTCACATTACAGCTGAACTATGGTGCAAGGTGTCAAAATCCAGCCTTTTGTTTTTAAAATGTTAGAGTGCTATAAAAGTTTATCTGTCTATTCCTTTGCTAATGGTAAATAATTGTAATTATTACATAATTATTATTATACAAATACAATTAAAGTATTAATATGATGAATGGGAAATACAGCTTGATTAGTGAACTTGTTCCAATATCTGACTTGTGACTGATTCAGTTTGTATGTGTGTGCCTCTATACTGGGATCCTTAAATAAGCAGAAATATAAGCATGATACACAGCCAAGAGCTTGTCTGGGATCTATAGTGCTTGGACAGAGTGACTAAACATACATTTATAGAACATTTTATCTAACCATGACATACTTAATAAAAGAAACTATCCTGAAGTATATTGTGATTGGTGAGCTAAGAGTTTCTAGAGGAAGAAGTGAGAGAAAATATTCCTATGTTTTTGAATTAAACATGGATGTATGATGATGATAGCTGGATAACAGGTGATTACGCCAGAGTACCCAAAATCTTTGGACCCAAAAATTATTTGTTTTTTTCTGTTCATTTTTGCCATGCTAGATTATAAATTCAGGAAAAATTTGTCACAAGTGAGTCCACTCAGAAATTCTGAAAGTAGTCTCTGGAGACTTGTTTTTCCAGCGACTGCGAGGCCCCTCCACACAAGTCACATTACCTCTACCAAATGCGATTACTCTATCAGAGCACCAATCAGGATAGTGTTCCCCATATCTTCTTCACAGTTTATCCTACGATCAAATTGGCTTAGAAAAAATCTGAACTTCTTACTCAGTAGCACTAATCTGGTGCCAATCAGGCATCTGAATGTCAGCACCTGGAGTACCAGAAGCTCAAAACAAGAGTCAAAATTTTAAATTATGGGCAGCACTGTGGCACGGTGGTTAGCACTGTTGCCGCACAGCAAGAAGGTCCTGAGTTCAATTCCACCATCAGGCCGGGGTCTTTCTGTGTGGAGTTTGCATGTTCTCCCCGTGTTAAGGTTAATTGGTTAATCCAAATTGCCCATAGGCGTGAATGTGAGAGTGAATGTGAGTGCGAATGGTTGTCTGTCCCTGTGTGTTAGCCCTGCGACAGACTGGCGACCTGTCCTGGGTGTACACCGCCTCTCGCCCTATGGCAGCTGGGCTCCAGCGTCCCCCGCGACCCTGAAAAGGATAAGCAGAAGCGAATGGCTGGATGGATTATGGGCACAACCGACTCTGATGCTCAACCCACAGAAGTATTCTCCTTAGCACTATTTAGTGATTCAAAACTCCCTAGATCCACCAGGAGAAACCATTTCGACCCTGTCCTGAAAAGTAGAACAGTCAAAGTTTATCTCATTCACATCTGCCTCTGATCATCCAACACCCACCTTGTCTGCAGCTTCACCTCCTCAGCTCTCCTGGTCAGGCCTGAAACCTGTCCAATTAAACTCTGGATTCTCTTTATTTGCTCTGCTTAATTCTCCACACTCTGGAATCTCCGCTCAATTCAGTTACTATTCCCATGCTGCTCTAAAGCAGTTGTATTGCTATTTTGTGTGTCTGCAGACTGTCAGGATGTCTGATCACAGATCAGGGCTGTGATTCTCTGGCTTCAGCTCTGGAGTCCAACCCCTCCTATCTTAGAGAGCTGGACGTGAGCTACAATCATCCAGGAGACTCAGGAATGAAGCTGCTCTTGGCTGGACTGAAGGATCCAGGCTGGAGACTGGACACTCTCAGGTATGGAGAGAATGTCTGATAGAGGAAGAAGAGCTGAGCCCTCTACTACAAAGCAAGGGCAACATAGAGGAATTTTCTTTTACTGACCTGGTTTCACTCACATTAACATCAGAAATGGGGACAAGCAGTCTCACAAAGCTAGTTATCAAACTGATAAGTAAACCTATGGTTTATATGAAAGGAGTGGCACTACCAGCATCTGACAAAACATGAACAAGTGTACTAGTAGCAGAGCAAAGATTTTACGATACTGACGGACTAGATGCGCCTGCTCCTTGTCATTTCAAAATTTTTCTCTCTGACTTTGTATCCTCTACGAGAGTTTGTGTTGTATTATGTTCACAGCTTATGTTTTTCATTTTCTATTATAGAAGTCTTTTTTTAAATTACTAGTTAAAGAAACAAACAAACAAACAACCATGACAACAACAACAACAAACAAAAAGACAGTCTGGGCCATATGCTACCAGAACTACCAGAACTACACATTTATTTCTTACAATTTAATTCCAAAGAATCATGCTGACAGATCTTTCTTTGTCACAGCAGCTTTATCTTTAACATGCAGAAAAAGAGTTAAATGTTTGACTTCTCTACACTGACAGAAAGGGGAGTTTCAGTGGTTTAGCCTGCTTAAGATCAAAGTGGGCTGTATGTGGCCCACAGTGTAAAATGAGTTTGATAACCCTGGTCTAGATTAACGGATGAATAGAATACATTTTCTGGGATTTCCTTTCCTGCATGAGGGATGATGCATTAAGACATATTTATATGGAACTGAGACTGGTATGAAATAAGATTTTACCTCTTTATATATACACCTATACTGTACCTATGTTATTGATTTAACTTCATAATGTTTTTCAGTGCTTTTTAAATTCAACATCTATCTTACCATCTCACTCAGCAAAAAAAAAAGGAACCATTTAAATATGACAGAAATACTGATTTTATTTATATAAAATTGTATTTAAAATATACAAATATGTTCCCATATTGCCCAGCTTGAAGTGTATTTGTGAAAATGTTGGACTGTTCCTTTATCAGTGTCTAACAGTATGTGTACGAGAGCCATGTAATGTCCATGTGTGCATGCTGAAAGAGACTGTGCTGGTCTGACCCCCCTCCTCCTTTCAGGGTGGAGCCTGCTGGAGTCCGATGGTTGAGACCAGGTCTGAGGAAGTGTAAGTGTGTTTTTATTGTGATTCATGAAAACAAAGCAGCACACATTCAACCATCTTCAAACTGTCACATCACTCATTCACATCTCTGATGTCAGGAGTCATCATCAAAGTGTCAATCAATGAACAGATGATGGATCAATAACTGCAGCTGGATTGTGTTTGTTCTCTCATCAGATTCCTGTCAACTCACAATCGACACAAACACAGTGAACAGAGAACTCAAACTGTCTGACAACAACAGGAAGGTGACACGTGCGGAGGAGTATCAGTCATATCCTGATCATCCAGACAGATTTGATTGGTATCAGCTGCTGTGCAGAGATGGTCTGACTGATCGCTGTTACTGGGAGGTCGAGTGGAGAGGAAATGTTGATATATCAGTGAGTTACAGAAGAATCAGAAGGAAAGGAGAGCTACTAGATATTAATTACTGTTTGTTTGGGTGTAATGATCAGTCCTGGAGTCTGGAATGCTCTGCTGGTGGTCCTCATTGTGTCTGGCACAATAACAAGCAAATTCTTATTCCCATCTCCTCCTCCTCCTCCTCCTCCTCCTCTGTCTCTAACAGAGTAGCAGTGTATGTGGACTGTCCTGCTGGCACTCTGTCCTTCTACAGAGTCTCCTCTGACACTCTGATCCACCTCCACACCTTCAACACCACATTCACTGAACCTCTTTATCCTGGGTTTCGATTAGGGTACAGCTACACTGGTTACCTCTTTTCTGGTTCCTCAGTGTCCCTGTGCTGAGTGGAGTGTAAAGAGTGTCCTCCTGTTAGAGAAACACTCTGACTGTTGAACAGATAGTTCAGTCTGTTCATGTCTGTCTCTTACGCTCAGAAACACGTTTTCAGATTCATGAATTCAATCAGTTGATGTTTTAAACTGTTCTGAATGATTCCTTGTAAACTTCTTGCTCTTCAGTCTTTTAAAGATGGAAGCTCCCATTATTCCAGGATCCACATGTTGTTTTTCTGTCTTTTTCCACTCAAAGCTGAATATCAGTATGTTGTGTTTCACTAAAGCTCAGTTCACAACCCTGCATTTTCAACAAGTCTAAGCTCACTATCATGTAATGATTTTTCTTGATTATACTAGGTATGGGTTAATTTGCTTTAAGACATGCTGCTTTACTCAATTTATACACATGTCAACGTTTTAACTGAAAGTAGGTCTGAGAGGGTTGATTTTCTGCATGTCAAAGTTGCCCATCAGTGTTGGTCAAGTTACTTGAAAAATGTAATTAGTTACTAATTACTTGTCCAAGAAAGAGAAACAGTCTGACTGTTGAACTGACTGTTGACTGTTAATCACAGAAGAAATTTTCTTAACATTTAAATCTATTTTCTGCATATTCCAGCATATAAAATAAAATAATGTTTTGTTTTTACACTCACTGTTTCAAATAGATGTAAGTAAAACACAGCAAAAAATAAATACGGTGCTGCAGCGGTCATTTCAGTGGGGGGATCCAGGGGTTTCTCTGTGAATATTCCTGTAGCAGCGTGCTAGCGTGCTTGCTCAGATTTGAAGTTTAATTTTTTGCTGTAGAAAGAACAGTGTACAGCAGATGCTAATGTGGAAGCCACCCGTAGGTAATTGTGTTATGAGACTTTGAGATATTTGTAGGCATGTGAAAGCCGAAGGTGTGGTTTAGAAATAAAAATAAAAGACCAACAACATCTGGAGGACGTCTGTCAGGTGTGCACCTGTAAAGAGTCGATTCACTCTAATCAGCCGAAGGTGGACTCTTGGTTGTTTGTTAGTCCCAAACGCTGCTGCAAGGCTCTTAACTAAGACAAGAAAAAGAGAGCACATTACACCAGTGTTCATTACACTGGCTTCCAGTACATTTTAGAATTCATTTTAAAAAAATTTAAAATTTAAAATCTTTTAAAGCTTTGAATTGTGATGCCACTGCCTACATTTCTGATCTTTTAGAACCCCACGCTCCCTCTTGCAGCCTGAGATCATCTAATCAAAGGCTGTTGGTAATCCCATGAACTCGTTTTAAGACCAGAGGACATAGATCTTTTAGAGCGGTGGCCCCCAGGTTGTGGAATGCTCTCCCTCCATCATTACGTTGCCTGGATTGTATTTATTCTTTTAAAAAGCAGCTTAAGACTCATTTATTTAGATTGGCTTTTAATTAGATTTGTGCTGTATGTTTGATTATTAATGTATTTTATGCATTTCTGTTTTTATATTACTGTGAAGCACTTTGTGGTTTTTATCCTGTGAAAAGTGCTATATAAATAAATTGATTTGATTTGATCTTTAGAAAGCGACTGCTGTTTGAATGGTCATGTCGCATTAAATCTGTCTTCTACGTCACTGACACAAGACAGACGCCAATTATCAGCGCCGGAGAAGCGCCCGATAAGACATCGCGAACGCTTCCTGGCCATCGAGTGAAACTGTTTGGAAGACAACGTTGGAGAAACGTGAACATTTTATTTGTACTGTATAATCTACAGATTCTGACAGAAATCTGCAACTATCCTTTGAAGCACCACTCCTCTCTAAATCAGCAATAAGGATCATTATTAGGCCATATGTAAATAACAAAATAACTTTATAACTTAAAGCAAAATTGGGAAACGTAAAGTCTGAAACAAGTCTTTATATTTACGGCCATCAGTCAAACAATACTGTTTGGTCTGGGTCTAAACAGAGCGCGTTGTGTGTCGCGTCTTCTTTTGCGCATGCGGGCTGCTTTGAGGGTTCACACTAGAGCACGTTTGCTGTCACATTTTATTTGTAGTGTGAACAAGCAGACAAAAAAAAAATCAGATTTGACCGAAAAATCTGTATTGAGCATTAAGACCTGCAGTGTAAATGTAGCCTTAGTGGCTTGATTCTACTCGTGACACGCAAAATTTCTGATTAAATGACTGATATAAATACAAAAAATAACAGGGAAAACTTGGAATCAGGGTTTGAAATGCGTTTGTGTAACCTGCTCTAACTCTTGTATTTGTACATAATACATTATCATGGGGTCACAAGACAGCAAATTACTGGGGGGGTGAAAGTGGGTCATTAAATATTAAAACAGAACATAACTTGCCAAGAAAAGTAAGGAAAGAAATGTAATTATCACAGAAACAAATCCTCATTAAAAATAATTACACCAAATAAATGCCTGTTTGCACCCTTACCTTCATACAAAGTCCCAGTGGATATGAATCAGAAATGGCATACAGATATGGGATGGCTTTAGGCTGAGATAGAAGGCAGCATTTTAAAGTGATACCGAAAATTATTCTAACCATCATTTTTGCAGAAATAAATACTGGAGAGACACAAAAGTTAAATTGCAGAGAGGGGAAAACAGTTATATTTTGACAAGAAACTGAATGCATCAAAGCCATAATAGCTAAAAGAGACCTGATGGAAAAAATTAAATGAGGAAAAGCATATTAAAGAAATTCATACATTTTCAAGAAATATACAGCTCTAGAGAGACAGGGGGTGTTGTAATCTGGTTTTGATTAGTTAGTTAAATTAGTTTTGATTACTTCCTTAATTCAGGTAGTCTTTGGTTTGTTTATATTTACTCATTTAAGATATCTGTACCCTTTTTATTGGTGTATTCTAAGTTAAGGGCCAGAAGGAAAGAGAAAATAAAGGTAAAAACACAAAAGAAAGAACTCTAAAGAGTTCTCTTTCACACAATCGCAATCACTCAGACAGATGCACATAGAAGTGGCCACATGCCTATGTACTCATGCAGACTGCTGTTTATGTACATGTATTATTGTCTTGTTTCTATTTCTAATGATAGTTCATTTTTGACAAGGGATGCCAGGAGTGAACAAATGTTAAGTAAAGCACGAAAAAAATGTATGCAAATTAATACAATTTTATATGTTGAAATCCTCTTTGTGGATAAAGTCATGGAATCATTTTGTCAGAGATCAAACTTGTAAACTGGTCAAAATTTGACCAGAACACAACATGAGGGTGAAAAAGAATCAAAATGTTTGACACAATACAAACACATTTGACAGAGTGAATACTTCATGCGTAAAGAAGTGGATATCCAAGAGTAGTCACGGTATAAAATATTAAAAACATTGAGCATCATGAAGTGTTTTTAAATCAGATTTTTTTTCTCTTAATTATTCAAGGTCATGCTCCAAGAAACAGTTTTAACAAACTAAGTTTCTAAATTAAATAATGTTATCTCAATTGGAGTTTTTGAAAAAGCTCTTATTTTGGAGGGAGCTGACATTTAATAATCACATATGAGTGTGGACACAGTATCTGAGCAGTGATAGGAATACATTTACAGAGCTATAAATTCCTCAAATGATTCAGCAGCAGCAGAAATGTTCAGCTTGAACAAGCCTGCTTGTTATACCAGTCTATCAATAATTCTGATCAACACATGTTTTGGAGAAATTCCCGTAAAAACCAGGGAAGAAAAACGTTGAGTCTGTTAAAGACAGTGAGCTGTGTTTTCGTAGTAAAGGGTCCAGTGCGTTCTCAGTGCTGCTGTTTATTTCTAAGGTGACGGCTGTTATGTCCCCTGGCTAGCCTAGGGGATAGGAGGGACTAACATAAAGTTAAAATAGTGAATGAGGAGTCAAGATGTCAGTTTTTAAAGGTGTATTTCTTGCTAGTTTTAAAGCTCAGAATTAAGCATTCTGGCACTCTGGTAGCTGGCATCAGAGTTTGGGCCCATCTTCATCTAAACCCAGCCTCAGTCCTGAAGAAGAGCTTAACAAGAGAGATTCTGGAGACGAAATTTGTTCTGATGAAGATGCAGCAGACTTATCTGCAAGACCACAGAGAGAATCAGTTCTAGAATTAAAAGATTTGAGCATATTGAGATGGCACAAGCGTAATCTATGCTTCCTGTCTGGTGTTTTAATCACATAGTCAGTGTCATTTACCCTCTTATCCACCAGGTATGGTCCACAGAAACGGGCAAACAATGCTAGCAGTTGGCAGAAGAATCAAATCTTTGTCACCTGGATTGAACGATCGAGGAACAGCTTTCTTATTTCTTAACTCTTCATTTTCTCCTGAGCAGAGGAGAGGGCTTCTGCTGCTGCTAACCAGGCCTTATGGAAGCGCTCGCTTAAATGTGAAACATAATCCAGAACATTAGTTTCACTACATTGTCTGTTGACAGGAACTGGTCTTTAAGCAACTTCAAAGGTCCCCGAACACAATGACCAAACACTAGTTCATTTGAGCTGAACCCAAATGATTCTTGCTTAGCTTCACGAATCGCAAACACCACCAATGGTACTCCGTCACCCCACTCTTTTCCAGTATCTAAGTAGTATTTCTGCAACATTGCCTTGAATGTCTGGTGCCAGTGCTCTAATGCTCCTTGAGACTCAGGATGGTATGCACTTGACACAACATGCTTAATCCCAAGAGTCTGCATGACCTGTTTGAAAAGTTTAGACAGAAAGTTGGTACCTTGGTCTGTCTGAACTACTTTTGGCAAACCAAAAGTGGTGAAAAACTTTTTAACACTTTAATCACCAGAAGTGCAAATATTCTTCTGAGTGGAACAGCTTCTAGAAAACAAAGTGCACATTGCAGTCAGCAAAATCCGATTACCATTCTTTGTCTTGAGCAATGGACCAACACAGTCCACAACGACATGCTCAAAAGGTTCACCAAGTGCTGCTATAGGATGGAGAGTGGCTTTAGGAACAATCTGGTTTGGCTTCCATGCAATCTGACATGCTTTACAATTATGACAAAACTTCACCACATCAGCCTTTAATGGCCAAAAGAAATGGTTGAGTATCTTATGGTACATTTTTGTAACTCCCAAATGACCGGACAGGGGGTGCTCATGTGCAAGGGACACTACATAGTGACAATAGCCAAGAGCCATAACAATCAAAGTAGTCCTCAGTCACAGTCATCAGATCACTGTCCCTCTACATCTGATTGAAATATTTGGTGTGCAGTCCATTTGCGCATTCTCCAAAAAAAAATAAGCCTTATCTCATGTTTCAGAAAGAGAAGCAAAGCATTGATTCAATGAGGGATCAGCTTTCTGAGCAGCAATAAGGCTTCCACGTGTGACTGGCAAGTCCAACAGAGAGATGGAGATCCTTCCACTTCTCAGTAGTATCCTTTGAGTTGCCTTTAAGTTCAGTCAGGGTTTGCAAGTCATCTGCAGCCAAAGTCTGAGCCAACAAGGAATCTGCCAGATCAATCTCTGCAGCTCTACGCTGTGTTTGAGCCCTGGTGAGAACACAAGTAGGAAAAATAGATGGAAAACATGTTGCTAGGTCATTGTTTTTCCAAGTTTGATTTTGGATCATCCGTTACTTCAGGAACAGGTCGCACCTTTCCACCGGTAATATCATTTGCCATAATAAACTGCACCCCTTTTATCGGAAGGGAGGGACGTACTGCCACAGAGAAGATGCCACTAATCAAATTTGACTTGATGTGTACATAATGCAAAGGAGCTTCAACATAACCCATTTCAACTCCCTGGATCAAAATACTACCATGAAAGGAGGAACGGTCACCCACTGATAATACATTAGATAAGATCACACATTGGGACCCTCCCGTATCTCTCAGTATTTTAATGGGGTTTTCATCCTCAGGCTTTCCAGTCAATGACACAGTGCCATCGAAGTGGAAGGGTTAAAAGCAGGGATGAAACCCCTCACTTTGATCCCCTTTATCAGCATGAGTAGTTTTAATTAAAGACAAAACACAAGAAATGATTTCACAAGGGAAAAAATAGTATCCTACTGGGGGATGTAACACGGCTGCACATTAGAGCTGTGAAACTTTAAACTGGATCCACTGAATGGGTAAAGCTTACCGTCCCACAGCCTGAAAAGGACACGTGGAAATCGCTGCAGTTCGTGGCAGATCAAAGTGAAATGAATGTGATTGGTTAAACAGATATTCTTGGTGTGTGTTCTGTGTTTCCAGCAGTGTGAAAGAAACTCAGCAGCAGATTAGAACAAGGTAGAACAACATTTCTACATTTCTATTGAAAGTAGAAACTAGAGAGTACTGTGGCCTCTCTCTGCTGATATGTGTCAGACAGCCTGCAGTCTGTTTCTGTCTCATCTATATGACAGTAATCCTGCCTATAAGATCACATTAATTTCACCACACTTTAGATCTGGCTGTGTTAAGTGAATGGAGAGCCTTTATTGGTCTTCACAGTCCACAGCTGAAATAATAATGACATGTTGGCTGTTTTCTTTTATACATGCACTTGCTTGGAATAAATAGAAGCCACATTATTATGTCTCGGATGCTGCCAACGCCGCCCCTTTTTAATCACATGTCATGCCATGGTCACATGTGCTCTTCTCAGGCATGTATTGCTGAATTTATTTACTGATTTTTGGAAGGCACATGCAAATATCAGTACTCACGGCTCCTGAGAGTTCAAAGGGACAGGTGGGAGGAAAAGGGTCAAGGCCGCCAGTAGAGTGCGGCAAACACAGTCCTCCGGGTCACAGAAAATTCACAGCTCACACTCGCAGAAAGGACCACACAAGCTTTGCCTTTACCACACCAGCAAGACGTCCATCTGCTCCTCCTGAATTAAATAAACCAGCTGAATACTAACAAATTTGTCATTTCATGCCGTCTCAGCAATAGCTAGCATTAGCTGAATACATCCATACAGAGCAGAGCAGAGCGTGAGCTAAGCAGAAACAACGCTAGGCTAAATATGGGATCAACAAGAAAAGATTTTTAGAATATCAACAAATTAAATCCATAGTAAAAAAGAAATTTAAACCGGGTCAAGTTGAACTACAAACACCACCAAGTGTGGTTCAACTTCTTACTCTTAAAACCCCCAAATTACTATCCAAAATATACAGAATGCTTTCTAAAACAGATGAATCAATATCACTTCCTATTGCAAAATGGGAAGCGGATTTATCAGTTAACTTAGACCTAAACTTCTGGTCTCAGATTTGCTTAAAAACCTTTCATCTAATCAGAAATCCCAGTCTTCAATTAATTAAATACAAAATACTACATAGAGTGCACTATACAGGTCATCGGATGTTCAAGATGGGCTTTACGTCTACCAACAACTGCTCACACTGCCAAACCAATTCACCGGACAATTATATCCACGCTCTTTGGTTCTGTCCACCAGTTCTGAAGTTTTGGCGCGAGATATGTGAAGACTTATCAAAGTGTCTGAAATGTAACATTCCAACTTCCTCAGTCTGCTGCTGTTTCTTTTGTGGCAGAAAATCCATTCTGTGTTTCCTTCAAAGCATCATTTCCACTTCAAAAGTGTGAAAATGTGTCAGATGAAGTTCCCTCTTTACAAAGTGATGATGAAACTGTGGCCACAGCAAGAATTTATAAGAGTAGTGACTGAACTGTGATCCAAACTGGGCAATGCTTTAATTTGAGAAGCATTCAAATCCACATGTGCATCATCCAGGAGCACAGCAGCAGCAGCACAGGAAGCAAAGCTGCCTTTGAATCATAGACATAAATGTTTTGTTTTCATTTAGCAGCAGGTTAAAGTGACATGTCACTAACACTGGGGGAAACTCTTTGACTCCAGCCTGAAAGACTCTGCTGCCATTCAGAAGGCAAATGAGGAGCTAGGAGCGTGGTTCACTAAGGTGGACAAGTCCAGCCTGCCTGGAAGATTTAAAGCCTGGATCTACCAGCATTCCATCCTGCCCCGAAACCTGTGGCCTCTGCTTGTCTATACAGTTCCAATAACTACCTTGGAATCCCTTGAAAGGAAGATTAGTGGCTTTCTTCGTAAGTAGCTGGGACTTCCCTGCAGCCTCACCAGCGCCGCCTTGTATGGTGCAAGCAACAGCTTGCAGTTACCCTTCAGTGGTCTCACAGATGAGTTCAAGGTGGCTCGCACACGAGAAGCCCTACAGAATCAGAATCAAAATCAGAATACTTTATTAATCCCGAAGGAAATTAGGGTTACAGCAGGCAGCACCCTAATGGCGCATGCACACTTACAGAGGAACCTTCTGACCAAACTTACACAAACAACACATTGGGCAGACATATCAGAGAGGTAGGCTGATAGGAAAAAAAAAAACAACAAAAATACATGACATGAGGTGAGAGGAGGAGAAAAAAAACTCCACTCACACTGAGCTCCTAATGGGAGAACAATTTAATAACAGAAAAAAAAAAACAGTACAGGGATTCTAAAGACTGCAAGGTGGCATCAGCAGGTATTGAGGTAAGGACAGGAAGAAAGTGGAAGGCCGAGAAGGCAGTTGAGGTGGCAGAGTCACGCCTAAGGCAGAAAACATTGGTGGGGGTCTTAGCAACAGGGGGAGCAGGTTTCCTCCCCAACTTCTTTGCAATAAAACACTGCAGCATTCATTTGATGCTGCTGATGTCTGCTGCTTTGTATTGATGAGGATTTTACATTGAAATCAAAATAAAGCCCCCGTACCTACTACCAGTGAATCCAGATAAAATGATGCCGAAGAGGTCACCGAGAGCTGAGGAAGTCGAGGACATTAAAAAGTCTCTTGACTTCTTAATGGAGGAAATTTCCACTATCGGTTGCAGCAGAAAAGTATCCTTGAAATTGTGGAGGAGGTAAAGCCCCTCCATATCCAAACTGCAGAAAAAGATAAAAAGATTGCATACCTGGAAAGTAGGGTTGCTAACCTGGAACAATACTCCAGGATAAATGACGTTATCATCAATGGGCTCCATATTGAACTCCGGTCATACGCTCAGGCGGTGACCGCTGACAGCAATGAGGGACCTGGGGAGCATGACGTTAAAGTTCTGACTATTAAAGACATGGTGGATCTTGAAAAATATCAGTGAGCAACATGATCTGGACTACAAACAAGGTAACAAACAACCACACACTCACTTATGACACACACAGGAAGGAAGAACTGAAACATCTGGAAGAAATAGCTGCATCAGTCAGACAGTTGCAGAATATGATCAATTGGAACTGAAAACATTTAACTATATGGATCATAATACACAGGACTTGGAATATGAAATAGATCTTGACAACAACTTCTTCTCATCTATCAATAACTAGATTGTTATGAATTCACAGTCTCTGCAAAACAGAGGTGGTGAAGGAGATGCCTTGTGTGTGGTCAAATCCATGAAATTTAACGTGGTGAATAATTCAGTAAAAAGGACTAGATGCTACAGAAAACAAAAATGTACCATGTCAACCAATTACTGTTGTGTAGTTGTTTTGTTTTGTGCGTCAGTGAGGGCACTAATGAATGTCACAGAGGCACATTTGCAACGTAAACACTGTCACTAAGTAGAAAACCAGCGGAGTGATACACCACCTGTTGTCAGGCCTGCAGGTTTATCCCTGTGCTGTTCTCCTCTGTCTTTTGGTGTACAAACTTTTTTTTTTTTTTACTGGCACACATCATTTGTGGGGCATCTCATTGCAACACCTGATTGTTCTCTTATTTTAGTTTTAGTAATATTTTTAAGTGGTTGTAAAAAATGGAAAGAAACGGCAGGTGTATCATTTATACACAGTTTATTAAGTTCAGTTTCACCTGAACATCAGCGAAGAAGCTGCTCTGACTCCATCACAGCTGTTGGAATGAGTGAAACAAAAAAGAAGGTTCAGAGGTTCACAGTTCAAGTCCACTGAGGACGACTGAGTGACAACGCCTCAGGTGACCTTTGTGTGCTAGTTTCACTCAAATCTGACTAATACTGTGGGCGGGGTCACTGCTGTGGGCGGGCTGAACCTTCCTGTAGTTATTAGTGATGTGTCGGTTGCGAACGAAACGGCTCTTAGAGCCGGATCTTTGACGTGAATGATGCGAGCCGGCTCCTTATCGCGAGCTGTGGGTTTCTTTTTCTTTCTCTCGCCCTCTTGCACTTTTTTTCCGCTTCACTCCGCATATGAGCCTTGTGCTTTGCGCTGGGAAGAGGGGGGAGGGGCGGTAGTTACACGCAATAGCACAGGAACAGAGCAGGAGGGAGAGAGAAAGAGAGCCAGGGACAACAACGTCACATTAGAAAGCTATAGTAATCATCCACAACTATTTTCAGTTGTGGATGATAAAGGATTGAGAAAGTTTATTAATCCAGGCCTATATGACAGAGATTATGCATGCTGTTTTTGTTTTCATATTTTAATTTATATTTAATTGTGTTGTTTTGTGTTTGTTTAAAAGGAAAAAGCTGAAAATTTAAATAGTTAAAAGTTGAAACGTGAATAGTTGGTTTTTGTATTATATGATTTATTTATTACATTTTATGTGGAGGGTATAAATGTGTTTCTCCAACAACAAACCTTGGATTACCCCAGAAATTAAAGCTGTCCTCAAGCAGAAGAGGAGGGCCTTCAAATCCAAAGACAAAGAGGAGTTGAAAAGGGTGCAGAGAGAGTTGAGGGGACTGATAAGGAATGGGAAGGACAGCTACAGGCAGAAGATGGAGAACCAGCTTCAGCAAAACAACGTTGGTGAAGTCTGGAGAGGCCTCAGAACCATCTCAGGCCACAAACAGCAGAACTCTCTGCCTGGGAGGGATGTGAGGTGGGCAAATGAACTGAATCATTTTTTCAACAGATTTGATTCAACCATGAGACAGTCTACAACATCGGCTGCAGACTCACCCACCCCCACTGCTGCTGCTCCACCTCAGACACTTCACACCTCCTCTATTCACCCTGCTCACTCCCCCCCACCCCCAACAACAGCATCCAATACACACTCAACACAAGGCTCCAGCCTGTCTCTCTCAACCACCCAGGTTAGGAGGGAACTGAGGAGGATTAATGGCAAGAAGGCAGCGGGCCCAGATGGCATCAGCTCGAGGGTCGTCAGGTCCTGCGCGGACCAACTGTGTGGGGTGATGGAGCACCTCTTCAACCTGAGCCTGAGGTTGGGAAGAGTCCCACAGCTCTGGAAAACCTCCGGTGTTGTACCAGTGCCAAAGACTTCACGCCCCAAGGACCTCAACAGTTACAGGCCGGTGGCTCTGACATCCCACCTGATGAAGACCCTGGAGCGGTTGGTCCTGGCTCAGCTTCGGTGCCTAACAAGCTCATCACTGGACCCACTTCAGTTTGCCTACCAGCCTGGCATTGGCGCGGATGATGCCGTCATTCACCTCCTACATCGTTCCCTCGCTCACCTGGAGACCGCTGGAAGCACTGTGAGAATCATGTTCTTTGATTTCTCCAGTGCCTTCAACAACATTCTTCCCTCGGTTCTAAAGGACAAGCTGGAGAACTCTGGAGTGGACCATCACCTCACTACCTGGATTTTGGACTACCTCACCGACCGACCACAGTATGTGAGGACTCAGGGCTGTGTGTCGGACAGGGTCGTCTGCAGTACGGGGGCCCCACAGGGAACGGTTCTGGCTCCGTTCCTCTTCACCATCTACACTGCAGACTTCTCCCACAATTCCACCCAGTGCTTCCTGCAGAAGTTCTCTGATGACTCTGCAATAGTCGGCCTCATCACTGATGGGGACGACAAGGAGTACAGAGGACTGACTCAAGACTTTGTGGACTGGTGCCAGCTGAACTACCTCCAGATCAACGCCAGTAAAACCAAGGAGCTGGTGGTAGACTTCCGCAGGTACAAGCATTCTCCACTGCAACCACTGAACATCCAGGGTATGGACATTGAGGCTGTGGACAGCTACAGGTACCTTGGTGTTCATCTGAACAACAGACTGGACTGGACTCATAACTCAGACGCCCTCTACAGGAAAGGGCAGAGCAGGCTGTACCTGCTGCGGAGACTCAGGTCGTTTGGGGTGGAGGGCCCACTCCTGAAGACCTTCTATGACTCTGTGGTGGCTTCTGCTATCTTTTATGGTGTGGTCTGCTGGGGCGGCAGCATCTCTGCTGGGGACAGGAAGAGACTGAACAGGGTGATCCGAAGGGCCAGCTCTGTTCTAGGATGCCCTCTGGACCCAGTGGAGGTGGTGAGTGACAGGAGAACGGCGGCTAAGCTGTCATCCCTGTTGGACAACATCTCCCACCCCATGCAGCAGACTGTGACAGCACTGAGCAGCTCCTTCAGTGGGAGACTGCGGCACCCACGGTGTGGGACGGAGAGATTTCGCAGGTCTTTCCTCCCCACTGCTGTCAGACTCCACAACAAAGACTTTAACTGAACAAACACACACATCCACACATGTGCAATAACACTAAGTGCAATAATCTTTTCTGGCATCGTTGTATTTTTACTCAGTTGTATATAGCATTCGTATTCTATTTTTATCTTATTGTATATTTTTATTCTATTTTATTCTACTGTATATAGTATATTATTTTATTCTATTCTGTACAGCTGTGTACTGTATTTATTCTTATTGTATTCTAATTTTTGCGTCATAACTTTTGCACTGTCCACTTCCTGCTGTGACAAAACAAATTTCCCACGTGTGGGACTAATAAAGGTTATCTTATCTTATCTTATCTTAAATAAAAGTATATTTACGGTGGCCCCTAGAGACAAAGCACGTACAAACCCCGAAGCACGTAAAAACTCCAAAACACGTAAAAACTCCATAACACGTAAAAACTCAGATGCACGTACAAACTCCGAAGCACGTACAAAAGACAACAGAAGTGGTCCAGAATACTAGGGGGCAGTGTTGAGCTTTTGTTACCTAGTGGCTACACAAGCCAGGAAGTACCAACAACCGGATTTGGTGTGTGGTAGTAACAGGTAAATGAACATTTGTTTTTTAAATTATTTGAATATATATGAGTGCTTGTGTATAAATACACAAACAATACACATATGCTTTCAATTGTGTAATTTAAGTGATCTAGGTAGTTCTGTTTTGGAAGTTCAGTTAATGCTAGAAATGTGTTTTGGAGTTTGTACGTGCTTTTTGGAGTTTGTATGTGCTTTTTGGAGTTTGTACGTGCCACCGCATATATTTATATATAAACATATATAAATAAAACCACTTTTCTTTTTTTTTTACATTAGTAATTCCTTTTGGGCATAATTTTATATTTTTGTTAATAATAAATTAATTAAAGCAACAAAACAACCTGAAGAGCCGGTTGGGAGCCGGTTGGGAGCCGAAAGAGCCGGCTCTTTTTATAGGGAGTGCAGAATTATTAGGCAAGTTGTATTTTTGAGGAATAATTTTATTATTGAACAACAACCATGTTCTCAATGAACCCAAAAAACTCATTAATATCAAAGCTGAATGTTTTTGGAAGTAGTTTTTAGTTTGTTTTTGTTTTAGCTATTTTAGGGGGATATCTGTGTGTGCAGGTGACTATTACTGTGCATAATTATTAGGCAACTTAACAAAAAACAAATATACACCCATTTCAATTATTTATTTTTACCAGTGACACCAATATAACATCTCCACATTCACAAATATACATTTCTGACATTCAAAAACAAAACAAAAACAAATCAGCGACCAATATAGCCACCTTTCTTTGCAAGGACACTCAAAAGCCTGCCATCCATGGATTCTGTCAGTGTTTTGATCTGTTCACCATCAACATTGCGTGCAGCAGCAACCACAGCCTCCCAGACACTGTTCAGAGAGGTGTACTGTTTTCCCTCCTTGTAAATCTCACATTTGATGATGGACCACAGGTTCTCAATGGGGTTCAGATCAGGTGAACAAGGAGGCCATGTCATTAGTTTTTCTTCTTTTATACCCTTTCTTGCCAGCCACGCTGTGGAGTACTTGGACGCGTGTGATGGAGCATTGTCCTGCATGAAAATCATGTTTTTCTTGAAGGATGCAGACTTCTTCCTGTACCACTGCTTGAAGAAGGTGTCTTCCAGAAACTGGCAGTAGGACTGGGAGTTGAGCTTGACTCCATCCTCAACCCGAAAAGGCCCCACAAGCTCATCTTTGATGATACCAGCCCAAACCAGTACTCCACCTCCACCTTGCTGGCGTCTGAGTGGGACTGGAGCTCTCTGCCCTTTACCAATCCAGCCACGGGCCCATCCATCTGGCCCATCAAGACTCACTCTCATTTCATCAGTCCATAAAACCTTAGAAAAATCAGTCTTGAGATATTTCTTGGCCCAGTCTTGACGTTTCAGCTTGTGTGTCTTGTTCAGTGGTGGTCGTCTTTCAGCCTTTCTTACCTTGGCCATGTCTCTGAGTATTGCACACCTTGTGCTTTTGGGCACTCCAGTGATGTTGCAGCTCTGAAATATGGCCAAACTGGTGGCAAGTGGCATCTTGGCAGCTGCACGCTTGACTTTTCTCAGTTCATGGGCAGTTATGTTGCACCTTGGTTTTTCCACACGCTTCTTGCGACCCTGTTGACTATTTTGAATGAAACGCTTGATTGTTCGATGATCACGCTTCAGAAGCTTTGCAATTTTGAGACTGCTGCATCCCTCTGCAAGATATCTCACTATTTTTGACTTTTCTGAGCCTGTCAAGTCCTTCTTTTGACCCATTTTGCCAAAGGAAAGGACGTTGCCTAATAATTATGCACACCTGATATAGGGTGTTGATGTCATTAGACCACACCCCTTCTCATTACAGAGATGCACATCACCTAATATGCTTAATTGGTAGTAGGCTTTCGAGCCTATACAGCTTGGAGTAAGACAACATGCATGAAGAGGATGATGTGGACAAAATACTCATTTGCCTAATAATTCTGCACTCCCTGTAGTGAGCCAAGCCGAAAGAGCCAGTTCTCTAAAAAGAGCCGGAAATCCCATCACTAGTAGAGACGAGCTGTGTTTACATGTGCATGGAACTCTAGCGTCATTAACCAGGCTAGCTGTTAGCTTATAGCTCACGCTAGCTAACCAGCGAGCAGTTAAAAGGACAGCCAAAGCTGCACAAAACACCCACAAACTTATCTCACTACAACGTAGCGCCGAAAATATGACTCGCAGCTCGAGCGCGATACAGGTGCTGTAACATAAGACTGACATCCAGCTAACCACAGCTAAAAAGATATTTGGAAAAAACGTACCGTTTCCTCAGGTTACACGAGCTTTTGTTTTGGCTCACACTGAAGACACCAACACTGAAGACATAGCCATTCTTTTGTACTGCTTTTAAGTGAAACATCCTTCGGTCCTCTTCGGTGTGTCACCGAGGTTGTGGGCGGGTGGGTGCACGGGGGCTCAGCCCTGGCGCAGGGGGCCTCTTGTGCATCGACCTAACTGGGACGCTCTTCAACTGGCAGGGAGGTTGTTCCATCCTTGCAGGAGTCCACTCTGCAGGTGGGGAAGAGACATAGGAGAGGTGGAGACTAAACTTAACCTGGGTGTCTGTTGTCTTTTGTGGTCTGGGAGATGATTGAATATTGGGGTGGGTACAGTTTCCTCTGCGGTGGGGTAGGGTGGGCTGCCCCGGGTCCTGTGGGGCTTGGCAGTGCTGCTGCCGTAGGCCCCGGGCTGGATGGGCCTGGGCTCCCTTGCCTTGGTGGGTACCAGAGGACGGGGGTGCCTACTGGGGTCAGCGGGGGAGCTGGCCCTAGGGAGGGGCATCCTCCCCTCCCTCCTTTTCCTCCCCATCCCTGGCTATCTCCCTCTTCCCGCTGCACCACACCCACCCACACAGGTAGGGCCTTGGGGTGCGGGTGTGTCACCAGGGTGCAGGGGAGACACACCCCCCCCCCCCCCCCCCGTCCCCTTCTGGCAACCTGTGCCTCAATTTTATCTCACAACTTAGACATCCACATTACTTACACTCTCATAACACACACATATATATAGGGCCTTGAGGGTGGGCACGTTAACAGCGTCCAGTGGACGGTCTTTGTACTCAAACCTACCTCTGGCGCCGGTGTCCACCTCTCAATTTTAAATCCATGTCGACATTGAGGGTTCTCGGGAGGGGCCGTGCTAACACCTGCTGCTCTCTGGCAGCAGCACCATGCTCTCCCTTGTTTTAAATGCACTTTAGAACAACACGCAGCAACACTACACATGAGCGGGAGGAGGGAGGTATGGGGTCTTCACACACCCCCGTTCTCTACTAGCCATTGGGGCAGGGGTGCTGGGAGGAGATGTTGGCTGTCCGATTGGCCTCCCTGCTGCTGCGGAGCCTGGGACGGTCTGCTTGCTTCCACCCTGGGGGGAAGGGTAACATCTTATGGGTCTGGGTGCCGTTTCCCCTCTCTGGGGGCGAGGGTACCTGGACCCGGGGTATAGAGTATGGTTGGGGAGTGTGATTGTGTGTACATGTCCATTTATGTCAATCCTTACGTTGGGTGAGTGCTGAGTGTTTGTATATGTGTGCATGAGGGTGGGAATGCATGTTTGTGTCTGTGTGTGCCTGTTTGTCTGTGTCTATATGTCAGGTTGGGTCTTAGACTCCACCTCTCTGGGAACTCCCAGGCCCTCCAAAGTGTGGAGGCCTATCTCCCCTCACCACACTCCCTGCCGGTGACTGATGCCCTCAGGGGTCGGTGCATTGGTGGTCCTTGGTGTCTTTGGCTGGGCGCTCAGGTATGTACCAGCTCACTCCCGGTGGCTACTTGGCGGGGCCTGGCGCCTGTTGCTCGGTCAGGCCTCTTCCGGGGCACGGGGGGCCCTCGGGCCTCCGGCCTCTGGGCCTGTGGCTTGGTTCACTCTGGCACAGCTGGCTGCCGGCAGAGCCGGCGGGCACTCCGGTGCAGCCCCCTCTAGCTTCTGCTCGGTGGCTACTGGGTGACCCCTCATCTGGGGATCCTTAGCCCTTCCCATGAGGGTGGCACGGATGCCCCTCCGGTGGTCCTCCTTGGGCTCTCGCACTCTGGGGCCTCTGGATGTCTGGGGCCTGGATCTCCTCCATGCCTGCTTCATGCCCTGGGGGACGGGGCTATGGCTCTCTACATCCTCTTGCAGACCATTACATGTGGAATCCATTTGAATACAAGCGCGCTGATCCACACAGGTGTGCACACGGGTGTTCACTGTTTGTAGACTTAAATTACACCTTTCTTGGCTGCTACTTCAAAGCACATTGTGCGCTGTCTGTCCTGCGTGCTGCACAACAACATTCAATATTTAGTATTTACTGCTGTTTACACTTAGCTAGATTAATGCGATGGTGTTGTGTTTAGTATGTTGCTTTGTTTTGGTTTTTTTTGCTTGTTTTCTATTCTTTCTCTCTCAACAGGTGATCCAGGAGATTTCTTTTCCCCTTTCTCACTGTCCCTCTCCCCTTCTGTTTTTCTTCTCCTTCCTCTTTCTTTCTCCCTTTCCTATCCCTCACTCATGTCTGTCCCGTCTGTAACAACTGAAAATAAAATAAATTAAATAATAAAAACAAAGGTCGATCAAATGGACCAATACGGCAATGCCATGATGATCCATTTGGCAAAATAAATCCATTGGGTATCCTTGTTGGTCTTCAGACAACAATTCTGATGGCTAAAGAACCAAATGGGACAGGCAAAAAAAACCCCCAAAAAAACCAATAAAATGTTTCTGATTCATTTAAAATAGGGATGCACCGATACCACTTTTTTGGAAACAAGTACGAGTACTTGCATTTCAGTACTCGCCGATACCAATACCGAGTACTTAATAAAAACATGATTTAAATTTGCAGGTAACAGCTTTAGTCCTATAATTTAACAAAAAACAAACAAGGGAGTAGTTTGGAATTAAGAACATTTATTTAAAATGAAAAGCATGTTGTATGCAACATATTACAAAATAAATAATTATAAAAAAACAAAATTTAATTTTAAATTTGTTCGTCTGTTTCTCTGTTTAGAAGTCTCACTAGCCCAGTCACAGGTGGGATGACATCAGAGGCTAGTGCGTCGTAGCTGCTCACTTTTTTAGTTAGTTCCTCAAAGGGGGCGAGGATGGCAACAGTCGTCTCCATAAGAGCCCATTGGTGAGCGGTGAGATAGTCAGGGAGTTCGTGGTCGTACACATACACGCCCAGCACTCGCTTTTGCTCAATGAGGGACTGGAGCATGTAATACGTGCTGTTCCAGCGCGTCTGTACGTCCTGCTGCAGTCTCTTTATTGGCTGGTTGAGCTGTCCCTGAATGTCCTCGAGGTGGGAGTAGGCTAAGGCGGAATGTTTAAAATGCCCAACTATTTTCCGTCCCACTGCTATAGCAATATCTATGCTCCTCTGTGCTAATAAGCGTGGGTAAACTCTTTGTACTCGTTGTTGTGTTGGGATTTTAGGTGCTTGATTAAATTGCTTGTGTTAAATGCGCTACCTTTAGAGCCTCCTCTGGACAATTTCGCTGAGTACAATTTGCAGTCCGCCTTTGTTTTCGCGTCTTCGTTCACTTTGAAATAGTTCCACACAGCTGATATGTCTCGCCTCGCTTTCTCCCCGCTCTGAGCTGCAGCCGGGGCCTGGGGGCGGGTACTCAGGGCCTGGGGGCGGGCACTCGGCGCCTGTGATTAACCCCTTACATTCCGCTCAAACATAGACAGGTCTCAGACCGTGGTATCGGTCCTCGGTATCGGGGGACTTTTAACGAGTACGAGTACTTTAGAAAATGTGGTATCGAGGCCGATACCGTGCATCCCTAATTAAAAAAAAAAAAAAAAGCGAAACATCCTTTGTATGTGAGGCCAAGGATGTTCATCCTCTTCAGTTCTAGTGTAGACAATTGGCTCTGCCATGTTTTCATGTGTTTTTTCTTTCCTGTGTCCGCTACTTTGAAACGCTTGGGCCGCTCTGCCTGCCACAGTTTCAAACTGGTCATGTGACTGCATGGCCACATCTGATTGGTAAAAAAAAAGTTGCCGGAAACTCCACTGGTGGCATGTTATCTAATGTGTTAAACCAATTATTTTTTTAAATGTAACTAGTCGAATTTTGCAAATGTAGTGGAGTAAAAGTACCATTTCTTCTTCACAAATGTACTCAAGTAAAAGTAAAAAGTATCTTGCAAAAAAGGTACTTTAAAAGTACATTTTTTTTCAAAAACTTACTCAAGCAAATGTAACGGAGTAAATGTAACGGAGTAAATGTAACTCGTTACTACCCACCTCTGTCAGTGAGTTACTGCAACCATACATAATATCTGGCTCTCTGAGGTCAGCTGATCAGTGCTTGTTGGCTGTCAAAGCTGTGGATCTCACTTCAATTAGACCCACAATCTGTGGTTCGAATGAATAATATACTGATGATGGGATTTCTATTTGTTATAAAGGGATAAAGCTTTATTACATTTAGTAAATGCATGTGAAGAGTGAAAGGATGGTATCAATATGTATCAATATGGATATATTAATAGGGTCATTTTATCCTCTTAACCCTTTAAAACCGGTCGGAGCGGGCACGCTCTCTTTTGCGTAACTATTTTTAAATCTCTGTAGAACTGGAACCACATAAGCTAGTGCAATAACTTCAAACTGTGATCCACTTACAAAACTGTCTCATTTTATTGGAACGATCCACATTTGCATCCATTCACGGTACATTTGACATCTGAACATGTTTGTACACATGATGAAAGGACAGATGGTGTTTGTGTGTCCTTCTTAAACTCAGTGTGGATGTTTCATCATGTAGAACTACTTAGAACAAAGTCTTTGGGAACATTTGGAGAACATGTTTAGGAAAGTAACATCCTGGTAGAACATTTTCTTAAAGCAAAGCAGAGCTGCAACATGACTGTGAGGATTCAGAAGAATAAAGTCAGAATACTTTATTATTATGAAGACTAACGTGCACCTTAATGCTGCCGATGAATACACATGCTTTCTTTGTGAAAGCATGTGTGAGCACAGCTAACGTGCACCACACTGACCCCTCTCGCCCCATTTCTTCATCCACTTCTTGCTCTTGTGCTTGAAATGAGACGCAGACGCAGCAAAAGTCAGAGGCTCTAAAATCCACACAAAGGGGGCTCGTTAGATCAGGATACTGGATATGATCCATAGAAAACATGGATAATACACCACTTTATTTGAAGACATCTGTAGCACTGCCTCAGTTCTGGATGTTTCCACAGACTCCTCTGTGCACCTAAAGAAAAGGCCAGCAGCACATGTAGTTGGGACAATTCTTCATTTACAAACAACAGTCGCACAAACTATACAATTATTTTCCTCCAATTACAAGTTTTCACTTGCAGAAATGGTCCTGTGTGATTTCTAGGTTGTGATATGAAGAACTAGTTCCTAATGGCAGCGACTCACTCAGTAAACATGTGTTTCCTTCACCGACCTCACACACAGGTCCAATAAGATCAGGAAGTGGGCAGTATAGTACAATATGTGTTATTTTGTGCTGCACTGCCCAAACTAAAGATCTGCTGAAGTGTTGGAAATGATTCAGATGTTTATTTTGGACGATACAGCAGAAGATCAGACATGAAAGTGGAGATAACACAGAAGACCTGCAGCAAAGGGTCAGAGGTCAGACTGGGCCACTGGATTCAACAATGAGCCAATGATCATAAAGTAGTGACTAAAGCAGAGCCCTGACATTCTGACATTTATCACACAGTTAGAACAAATGTCTGCTGATGACTTCATCTCATGAAACGACTGATAGATGTCAGTTCATTGATCAGCTGAGCTGCTGATCTTCATCATCACAGAAACATTCAGCTTGTTTCAATCAGTAAATAACTCCCACTACTCTCAGTTCCCACTGTTCCCACTCAAAATGCTGTGAGAACAATGATCATTGTAGAACTTCACAAACATCACGTGTTGTTTTCCACATGTAAGATCAGCAAACATACAGAAACTTCCTGTTGCCACACACGGCCTCTAAAATCTCTTCCACGCTTTCTGTCTGAAGTCCACTCTCTGTGTCGGATCCACAGGAAACAACAAGATCTTATTAACATGGTTTTCAATGTGTCTCCTTCCAAAAAGTCCAACCAATGAACAAATGTGTGTATTTGTGGAGGCCGAACAAAAGCATGACACATTTCTCTGTTTCTATAAACTGGAGTCAAACACAAATATGAAGAGTTTCACTGATAGACTCAAAAATGCCCCCACAGTGGATCAAAGGGAAATCCTACAGTGTGGCCAGAGAATCTTAACCCTTTAAAGCCGGTCGGAGCGGGCACGCTCCGTTTTGCGTAACTATTTTTAAATCTCTGTAGATCTGGAACCACATAAGCTAGCGCAATAATTTTTTTGGCATATGAAACCAGAGGAGTTGTACTTACATCTTATTCATTCAGCTTGTCTTAAGCCACGGTTTCCTTCCACATATAGCTTTGCAAAAATTGCATAAAAAGCACTTGCAGCAACAAAAACATAATATTCCAGAAACATGCTTTGCCGATCTGATCAGCTGTTCGTAACACTTCCTACATTGGAATAGACGTCAGCACGAACTATTGCATGTCCGAAATTGGAAGTGACGTCATTTCGCAGAAAATGTAGTTTTTTTTACATATGGGCCTTGCTTTATAAGCCTATACTGGTGTTTTTAAAACTCATGTTTGACTTCATGCTTTTCTGAATAGTTTCTGGGATGCTTAGAACTCAAATTGCATGAGAAGCTCATCTGTAACCGAAAGGTTGCCGGTTCGATCCCCAGCTCTCACTGTCCTGGTGGTTGTGTCCTTGGGCAAGACAGTTTACCCTACCGCATACTGGTGTTGGCCAGAGGGGCCGATGGCGCGTTATTGCAGCCTCGCTTCTGTCAGTCTGCCCCAGGGCAGCTGTGGCTACAACTGTGGTTTGCCTGCACCAGTGTGTGAATGTGAGAGTGAATGAATAGTGAAATTGTAATTGCAATCCATTATTATTTTGATGCACATGCTGTTTTTTTTTTTTTGTTTCAAATTTGCATTGTACTATTTATTTTCTTTTTTCCTGCTGTATATAAAAATTGGTGTATCTCAAAAATAAAACTATGAAGACGCTCAAAAGAAATTTCCTGTTGTTGGAAACTATTTTGTGCAATTTTTTTGTATTTACAGTTTTGAGGGATAAACCTCTTACATTTCTCTAACTATAAATATATGTAAAAAAAACAAAAAAAACAACGTTTTTTTTATTTTTTTGTAGTTTATTGCACTTTTTTGCAATTTATGTAGTTACTAGAGCAGGGCGATATGACCAAAAGTATTTATCACGATATACATTTGAAAATTTGCGATAACGATATAACTGATGATATAATTGACACTAGACAAAATAATTTACAACTTTATTAGTGTAAAACAAAAAAAACCAATGTATTTTCACTTAAACAAGCAGCTGTCTTTTTTTTTTTAATGTGCATTCAAAGTTATATAATATATAATAATATAATAAAAATTTAACAGTGCAAATGCAAATTCCTCGCTGACAGTTTAACCAAAAGGCATTTCCAGTGGAAACTGGCCGACAGATCCTGAGCATACTCATGTATACTATCTACAAAACTTAAAAAGAGGTTACACACACAATACGGTAATATTATGTTGAAGCACAGTACATATTACTCCGCGAGGCTCCTGCCTACGACAGCCGTAACGCTCCGACAATCCATCAAGCGGTGCGGGTTCGTAGCTTAGCAAAATCGTACTAAAACATTTGACAGATTTTCAAGCGCCGTGTACATAAAATCGATTCGATGTCAGTAAACACAACCAGAGTTCATACATAAGACACACGGGATTATAAGAGGCACTGTCGATTTTCAGAAAAATCAAAGGATTGATTTGATGTGCTGTATTTTCCAAAAAATACAGTAATAACGACGGCCCGCTAGCATGCTCTACCAAAAATAGTGCTTTAATGTGTACGAAAGCTAAACCAGTTCCACACCACTGAAGTTGCAGCATTTTTACAAACGAATTCTGGTTCATCCGTTTCATTTGACGATCCACTTTCGCCCTTCTCATTCTCCGTCGCCGCCATGCTTTTTCCGCCATTTTCGTATGAAAACAAGGGCACTGCACATGCGTTTTATCCATATTCTATTGCGATATTTCATTTTCTTATCGTTGCCCAACATTATACCGGTATTACCGTGAACGGTATGATATGGCCCAGCCCTAGTAGTTACTATGGACTGAATGCATGCATATTATTACAATTTGGGCTATAACGGTTGTATTGATATATAGGAACTTGAAATGCTCCCAAAAATGTCATGACAGCATGCAAAAATATAAAGATAAGTCACCGCCCTGACCCACTGGTGTCAAGACAACCATCTTACCCTCAACATCGCAGAGGGTAAGATGTCAAAGGAGTTGGAACATTTCCAACTGCCAACCTCTGTATATTTTATTGTTTATTCTGTTTGTGTGTGTGTGTGTGTGTGTGTGTGTGTGTGTGTGTGTGTGTGTGTGTGTGTGTGTATATATATACACACACACACACACATAGAATGTCATAGAATGACTAAACAGCTGATACATGAACAAAATGACTCACAAACTTTTTGATTTGGACTTGAAATCAGTTCAATCAGTGTTTTCTTCAAACAGGACACCTGACAAACAACAAATGTGATATTGAACAATATTGTCACTTTTAACAATGTCCAGAGTAACTAAAGTTAGAATCAGTGCTGTGCTTGTTTTGGCTCAGCCAAACAGTTAAATGTGCTTCACATCCACGATACAGTACACACATGTAGTCAGTTAGAGCCAAAAAGCCACCTCTGATTACTGAATGACATTCACTTCATCAATGAATGCCAATGAGAACTCTTTGGGCTCTTTACCTTACAATATAACGAGCTTTGAGACTAAACATGTTTGTTTACTGGTGCTGTATGAATAAAGCTGAACACATCTAAAGAAGGTGTTCCTGAAATGTATCTTTATTAGAACAGGACGGATGAATTAGCACAGCCCTCTCAGCACAGGGCTGACAGGATGTTTTTACACCAAACCTCAAGATCAAAGTACATTTACTGGATTTGTTGCTTTTCAAAGACTGTTAAGAGCAAAGTCAGAGTTCCACTAATGTAACCTTATTGTTTTATTGACATATTGGATTTGTATATGGTGTGTTTGGATAAATGATGTATCACACTGTGACATGTCCTGCAAAACAAACTAACACACTAACTTTGTGTTCTTCAAATACTGAGGAGTTTTTGTTAGGTTACCAGGTTAGCTTGTGTTGGCTTTTTTATATGAGAGAGAAGACAAATATGCTCCAATGATACGTTTTCACACTTTATGATCAAACAGAATTTCAGATGAGTTTTCCACAGCTCCATGGACCTCTCTGGCTCAGAGACAAAGGCTGCCTCACCCAGGCAGGAAATACTTTTATTTTATTTATTACTTTTATTTTATTATTGGTAAAAACTGATAGTTAATGTGATCGCTCAACAGCTGGAGGAAAGCCTTTAGACCCATGTACGGCTCATGTTTCATCTCCTGCACCTTTCCCACATCTCCCTACATGGAGATGTCGCTTCTCACATCACCATGGCAACCGTCTCTGGTCCTCTGGTCAGGCCTGTAGAGTTAGAGAGGGGGCCGTGTCCTAACAGCAGAATTTATAGGCCTGTTTTTCTCTGGGAGAGTCAGTCTCAAAGGTTTGGACCTTGAGGTGTCATCACGAATCCAGGCAGACCATCTTCAGAGAAGACAGCTTCTCTTTGTTTCTGTCTGTTAGTAAACTTGTAGTCAAGACCGCCTAAACCAAGACCAGAGGGTATCGATACCAAGACAAGACCAAGACAAAGTCGAAACAAGACCGAGACAAAAAAGCCTTTAAACTGCAGCCAGACGCTGCTTTGTTTACGGATGTCAGGCATATTTATGTGTTTTTGCGATGCACTCACACAGCCCTCCTCACTGCTGTCTACTGTCTCACTCACTTACTGAGAGGACAGACACACGCTCCACTTGACTGTCGCGTCTCTCACCCTCTGTTTTTCACATAATTATATCATCCTATATCCTCGCATGAGATTGGCCACCATATCAAAGTCAAAGTCAAAGTCAAAGTCAACTTTATTTGTCGATTCTGCCACATGTACAGGACATACGGAGAATAGAAATTGCGTTACTCTTCACTCCCTAGATAAATAGCAAATGAACATTTAAATATATTTAAATATAAAAGTGATTAAAAAATGCAAGTAAAATAATTAAAAAGTAAAAATTTAAATAAATACAATTTTACATATAACAAGAAAGCTATATAATATACAATATAATGGGTAAGTGACATTGAGTGTAAACCAGGCAGAGTAGTGCAAATAGGCAAATAGTGCAAATGGAGATTTGGTAATGTACGGTAAGAGAAAGTGTAACAACAAAGTCTTATGAGGTAATGGCAGTCCAATGCTCCACAAAGTGACTGGTAACTGGTGCAGGCCAGTGAGTGAGTCAGAGAGTGTGTGTGTTTGTGTGTGTGTGACAGAGTTCAGTGAGACCGTGGAGGAGAGAGGGGAGAGGGGGCAGAATCGGGAGGGAGTTAAGCTTCCTGACAGCCTGATGGATGAAGCTGTCCTTCAGCCTGCTGGTCCTGGCCTGGAGACTCCGCAGTCTCCTCCCCGACGGCAGCAGCTTGAAGAAGCTTTGCATTGGGTGTGTGGGATCAGCCGCTATGCAAAGGGATTTTTTAGTGAGACGGGTGCTGTAAATGTCCTGGAGGGAGGGGAGAGAGACACCAATGATCCTCTCTGCAGCTCTCACTATGCGTTGGAGGGTTCTATGACAGGACGCATTGCAGGCTCCAAACCACACAGTGATGCAGCTCGACAGGATGCTCTCGATGGTGCCTCTGTAGAAAGTGTACATGATGGGGGCTGGTGCTCCTGCTCTTCTTAGTTTGCGGAGAAAGAAGAGACGCTGCTGTGATTTCTTGGCCAGTGCTGTGGTGTTGTACGTCCAGGAGAGATCCTCTGTGATGTGCACACCCAAGAACTTGGTGCTGCTCACTCTCTCCACAGACGCTCCGTCAATGGTCAGAGGAGCATGTTGGGTGTGCATTCTCCTGAAGTCCACAACAATCTCCTTCGTCTTCTCCACATTCAGAGAGAGATTGTTGTCAGCACACCACGTGGCCAGGCGTCTCACCTCACTTCTGTAGTCGGTCTCATCCCTGTTGCTAATGAGACCCACCACCGTTGTGTCGTCCGCAAACTTGATGAAGAGGTTGGAGCTGTATGATGGGGTGCAGTCATGGGTCAGCAGAGTGAAGAGGAGGGGGCTCAGCACACATCCCTGCGGGGCCCCCGTGTTTAAAATGATGGTGCTGGATGTGTTACTGCCAACCCGTACTGCTTGAGGTCTTCCGGTGAGGAAATCCAACAGCCAGTTGCACAGTGAGGTGTTGAGCCCCAGCTGGACCAGTTTTTGAATGAGCTGTTGGGGGATTATGGTGTTGAATGCTGAACTGAAATCTATGAACAGCATTCGAACATATGAGTCATTTTTGTCCAGGTGTGTGAGTGCCGAGTGGAGTGCAGTGGAGATGGCATCATCGGTTGAGCGGTTGGGCCGATAGGCAAACTGGAAGGGATCCAGGGAGGGGGGCAGGACAGTCTTGATGTGTTGCATGACTAGTCGTTCGAAGCACTTCATCAGGATGAAGTTAAGGGATAGGAGCATAGCTGAGCCACTGTGTGAGAGCTGAGCAGCGAAAGGAAATTAAGTGAGGAGCCAGCTCTCACTCAATGGGAGTCAACTCTTCTGATTCACTACAAAGCACTCTCTAAGCACGGCTCTTAAAGCTGATGCTTTCGCGCATGACATATTATCGAACGTTACATAGTGTGTCATGGATACTGTTGACTCCAAATCTCCCGACCACTACGTCGATCTGAGACAGCAAGACCAAGGGATCTGAGACTAAGACAAGACCAAGACCACATAAAAGTGAGACCAAGACTGGTCTCGACACATCCAACTCTATCTGTTAGTATCTGAGTGTAGCAGTCGAAATCTGAAACTATACTACGATGCACATCTGTGCATCAAAACACAAATATGTGACACAAACCACAAGGCAGCTGTGCAATATAAAATAATGGGGCTACATGAGCCTTAAAGTGTTTAGTAAAGCTCTGTGTTGGACTGGTGCTCATGGCCAAAGTTAAGTTACATCAAGTGTGGCAGAGATTTGTTGCATTTCAGCTGATAATGCTTAGATTGATTCACTCAGTTCAATCTATATACCAACGTTCTCCTGTCTAGTATAAAGATTGGATAGTGTGCTGTCAGCGTAGGGGATGGAAATCAGCTAAGGTAGCTGTGAAACATCTGTTTCCATCTTGTTGAATTCAGCTATTTAAATGAACAAAGAGCAGCAGGTCAGCTGATCACAGCCTGTACTGAAGCTCACATTAGAAATCATTGTGAGCTGTGATTCTGTTCTCCATGCTGAGCCACTACAAAAGCTCTGAGGGTTTCCCCCAACTTCCAAACCCTTTACCATGTAAACAACAGGAAAGAGTTCTGTTTAAATTTTCTTTCACTGCTTGTGTCCTAGTTGTTCAAGGGAACAACTAGGATTTACATTAGAACAACATTTGGATTTTCATCTAATTATTTTATATTATATTATATTATATTATATTATATTATATTATATATACATACAGTTACAATAGGTTACAATTGTCCTACAATGAGCTCCTTACTTTCAGTACATTTCAGAGTCGTTACTTTATATTAGAGTATTTTTCAACACTAATATCTGTACTTCTACTTAAATAAATACTGTGTGTACTTTCACCACCTGTGCTGACAGCTTTGCATTGTTAAGAGGTGTATTTTCTTGTACAAAAGGCACTCTCCAACATGGATATATGAAGAATGTGAAGGAGGAATGGAGAGCTGAACATCCGAGGGTGTGCGTGTGGACAGCCCGACCACCCGACTGTAAATGATTGCTGTAATAGGTGTAGGCTGCTGGGGGATTCCCATGATACACTGGGAGTTTCTTCTTCATCACTATGTGTTAATAGACCTCTCTACACTGAATCATACTTGTTATTAATCTCAGTCTCTCTTCCACAACATGTCTTTATCCCGTCTTCCTTTTCTCACCCGAACTGGTCACAGCAGATGGCCTCGCCCCTCCGTGGTTCTGCCAAACGTTTCTTCCTGTTAAATGGGAGTTTTTCCTTCCCACTGTCACCAAAGTGTTTGTTCATAGGGGTCATATGATTGTTGGGTTTTTCTCTGTATGTATTATTGTAGGGTCTACCTTAAAATAAAGCGCCTTGAAGCGACTATTGTGATTTGGTGCTATATAAATAAAACTGAATTGAATTGTTGAAAGTAATGTGCTAACAATGGTAGCATTACTGCGTTGAGCCCAACCAGCACTCATTAAAGATCATGTTAGTGTATGAAAATATTACGTCCCATGACAATATTTAGTCTCTATAATTGTGGAGACAAAATTTGAGGAAGAAAAATGAGAAGGCAAAAGATCCTTTCTTATTTTGATATCTGATAGTTTGAGATTCACTAACATAGACATCTACCTGGGTGTAGGCAGCCATTAACATTCAGTTTTATTGAGCTGACATGTTACAGAACAATACGCACAAACAAACACAGAAATTGTGTTCGAATGAAAACACGAAGCGGAGGACACAACACCGTGAAATACATGTATTAAGGTGAATCTAGTTCTTGTTTTTGCTGCCATGCACACACTGGTAACAACAAGAGCTGTCTCACAAATACTGCACTTAACATGACCTGTAATAACGCTGCCTGTTTGGCTGTTTTTGACCCTCAGGGGGATTTGTGTAGACATGAAGCCTCCACATATGAACCTCTGTGAGGCTAAGTTAGCTGGAAGGCTTCAAAGCCTGATGAAACTTTATCTCACCATCACAGGTGGAAACACAAACTCACACACAATGAACACAGTGTTTCCAGACCCATGTAATCTGATTACTTTTCTGTGAGTATTATTATTATTATTTTTCCCCTTTTTATTTATGCAAGTTTCAATTTTTTTTTTACACAGTCACAAACAGCAGGACAGAGGAACACAGACAATAAAGACAGTGAGTATTATTATTTTTGAGTCTGCTAAATGTCTTTAATAAAAATCTCCTGCAGTTAAATTGTGGACGTTCCCTTTTGAACCCTCTTACAGGTGACTCCAGCCTTTCAAAGTAAGAGTCCATCGGGACTGTCCAGGCCTCTAAAACCATCCCAGGTAACAAGTTGGTAAGTCCATTTAAAGCTTTGAATGACAGCCATTAAAAGGAGATTCTTTGATCAGCACCAGATTCCTGTTGATTTTCAGAATAAAATGATACATCCTTTAATACGATGGCTGATAATTACCAGTTTGATTATTTCAGCCAAAGCTGAATCTGCTCAGAGAAACAGGACAGAAGAAGTCACCCCAAGTTACTTTAATTCTGTCAACACAAAGTTAAACAGTCACAAACTGTCAGCGTTACATTAGTGACAGAGTGCTCTTATTGTGAAAATCTGCCTCCGCTCAGGTGAAGCCCTGGCTTTCCAGGAAGCAGATGAACTATAATGAAGTAAGTGGAGCTTGTTGTTGGTGTGTGTGAAGAAACTGTAAGTTTGCTTAGTCCACAGAGGACGCAGCATCCGTGATAACGTTATAGGCCTTTACCTCCTTTACTGTCACAGTAATTAACGATTAATTAATCACCTGCCAGAGCTCTAACGCTAAGCTAGCCACACGGCATGCTAACGCTAACGCTAATTCACAAGTTAAAAATGTGTTTGAGCACTTCGTGAATGAGAGCAGCAGCAGCACAGAGCTAGTTGATGGTCATATGGTTACAGAGAGAGCAGCAGACTTTGTAAATGATTATTTACTCACATTTACATTCATTTTACTGTCAAATACACGCAGTAACTTTAAACAGCTGTTGTTATCAAGTGAAAATAGCAAAGATGTCAGGACTGGGCTGAGTCCCAGTGTTTCATCATCCTAGTGACACTTCAGACAGTCAAAACTCATCAGAGCTTCTCATTATCATCAGGACAGATTTAGGTCAATATCATTTCACATTTCTGTGTCATCATCCATCAAATGTTGACACATAGTGGGTTTGTCATTCTCTCGGCTGACACTGAGATGAAGCAGGAAAGAAGCAGCTGATATTTGGACAGCACACGGTTGATGTGCACATGAATGATTTGTGTTTCCTCTGCAGGTGAAGGTAGAAAGTGTGTGTGAGCTGATGTGAATTGAGCAGCATGGATCAGTGTGAGGACAGAGAGGAGGGAGCCTCTCCCTCTAAAAGCACTCTGTGTGGGGAACATGAGAGCCAGACCAAAGCTCAGAGGTGAGATGACCATCTCTAACTGTCCATGACTCTTCTCCATGTCACAGCTCAGCACTCACATCACTGCTCCATCATTATTCACAGGAATAAACGAGGAACAAAACGTAAATATGAACCTAAATCCGGCTGTGTGTCCTTGAAGAGTGATTTGTCTGCAGATCGTCCCATTAATTTTAAAGTCCAGCCTGTGTCTGCTGCAGAGAGGTGAGCTGTTAGTAACATGAACTCTTTGATTTAACTGCTTGATGTTTTTGGATACAATTTGCAGTGCAAATATGTCATTCCCTCAATCCCATTTAAACTCTCTTAAAAACAATCTTTTGGTTTCTAAACAACTGAAAATCCACTTCAGCAAACAGGAAGTGATGCTTGTGCTCATGTTTTCTTCCATCAGTTATGTTGTGCTGTATGTTGTAGGAAGGTAGAGGAGGTAACACTAAGTTTGCTGCACAGATTTCACTTTCACTCATAAAACTCATCCATCCATCCATCTATCCATCTTCTTCCGCTTATCTGGGGCTGGGTCTCGGGGGCAGCAGCCTATGCAGAGAAGCCCAGACCTCCCTCTCCCCAGTCCCCCGGACAAAGTACTTACTACTATCTTTACTATCATCACAGTAGTAAGTTTGTAGTAAGTAGTAAGTTTCACAGAAGGAAATTTATGTTTTTCTTAATGAAAACTAACATCTCTACCTTGTCAGGTTTGAGCCTGTTTCTGTTCTCATCAAGGACGCTTGCAACGACACTAAAATATCTCTCACTGTCCACAGAGCTACAGGGGGCACTGAGATACTGGGTTTCAGCATCAGCCATAGAGGGAAACTGATTAAAATGTTCTTTCCAGTACTGAAGTGGGTCGCTTTTCTTAGAGGTGTTTTTTTCTGAGAGGTAGGTCTGCACTTGAGGTTCTGCTGATGTGGTACTCATGGACCATCTCTGTGACTGCCTCTCTTGCAAGATTTCCTCAAAGGCAACGTCCAGGCTGCTACGTGCTTCACGATGTGGTGCCTTGCTCACTGGCTCATTTTCCTCTGGCACTGCACTGACAGCCCTCTTCCCCTCTGTCTTTGCCACCTCCTGGATAAGTTGTTCCTTTGCAAGCAACAGGTTGGCTGACTTTGTGAAAAAGCTAGAAACGGATAAAAGTAACACACAATTCAAAACTATAAGACAAGAGGCGCCACATAGTGCAGCTCTTCAGTTAGGCAACTGCCTACGCACATACTTTTAATAAACAATTTTAAAAAAAATCCAACTTTAGAACTAAATTACCCAAAACTAAATTAAAAAGGAAGTAAAAAATAAATTGGCTTAATACTGGTGTCTGTTGATGACTTTACTTTATATAAACATGCTGTACAAAAGGTACATTTTAATTTCACTATACTTGCCCATCGTTGTATCTGGTATCTAGAAAAGTGGCTCAGTTCAACATCAGCATAGGGCTTCTACACAGCCTCCAGCAGAGTCCTCTTAATTGTTTTTATTCCCTGGTCATCACCATCCTCCCGAGACAGAACACATCTGAGGACTCATGAGTGAATGGATGACTTAATGAATGCACTTAATGAGGTATTATGGTTTGTTTCAAACAATATAAGTAAGAAATAAAAATACCAATTACCTGTTATGGCAGGGATCACATCAGCTGCAGTTACAGTCTCCCTGCTCACGTCCCTGGTCAGTTCTTCAAAGGGGGAGAGCACATCAGCAGTCTTATCCATCAGCTCCCACTGGTGAGCTGTCACTGTTGCTGGTAGAGTGTGCTCAGCTGCAAAGACATTAAGAGCACGTTTTTGTTGCAGTACGCTCCGCAGCATGTAGAGGCTGCTGTTCCATCGTGTCTGCACATAAGAGAACATGATTCGCTTTATTTTTGTGCAAAGCAGGTAATGTATTAGTGCCTTACTAAATCAAGTGTATGGGAAATAATAATAAAATAGAAATACATTAAAGAATGTTTCGAGAGGACTGTCACCTGTACATCTTGCTGTAGGCACTTGATATCCATATTTAGGTCCATCTGTATGTCTTCTAGTCGAGAGTAGGCCTACAATCTTCCTTGCATTGGCCAGGGTCTCTGTCACGCTGCGCTAAGACAACAGGCCCTCATGCACACAGAGTTGACAGGAATGGGCGACACAGCCCACACTCGGAATCCCTCATAGCTTTCTTCATATTTTCCGCATTGTCACGCAAAATTACATGGACCCGTTGCTTGTCAATTCCCCAGTTGTTCATCTTTTCAATCGATTGCTGGATGCGCTCTGCGGTGTGCGATCTGCGAAATTCCTGGACATGTAGGGTCGCACGGCGAAAAAAAAACTTGAGTCAATCCATTGCGCGGTAAGGCTTAGTAGAGACATGTGAGATGTCTATGGTGAACGAAACACGGGGCACATCTGATAACAGGACAAGTAGTTTGTCAGAAATTAGTCAGAAAGTTTGTCAGAGCTTTCTCTGTGAAGTAATGGTGAGACGGCATTTCAAATAGAGGTTCTACATACTCCATAACTATAAGAATTCCAGGGTTTTCTACAAAGGCAGATGGCAGGTTACTCATTGCGGTCATTTGTGCTATCTTGGCTGTGATGTCCTGTGCCTTCACGCTGTCACCGGGCATTTTTTTTTCTCCTCTTCAACCTCTCCTGCAGTTTGAGCGGACTCGTCTTCAGCTGGGTTGCCTGGGTAAATTGGCTGTATTGTGTCGGGTGTTTGTTTTTGATGTGCCGTATCAGGTTTGTTGTGTTACATACATACATAGATACATATAGCTGAGTCCTGATCGGAAGGTAACGTCAGATTCCGATCGAGTCTGAAACCACGTCATCAGGCCCGATTTCCGATCACGTGATCGGATCTATACATCTCTAATTACAGTGGGATGCAAAAGTTTGGGCAACCTTGTTAATAGTCATTATTTTCCTGTATAAATCGTTGGTTGTTACAATAAAAAATGTCAGTTAAATATATCATATGGGAGACACACACAGTGATATCTGAGAAGTGAAATGAAGTTTATTGGATTTACAGAAAGTGTGCAATAATTGTTTAAACAAAATCAGGCAGGTGCATAAATTTGGGCACCACAAAAAAGAAATGAAATCAATATTTAGTAGATCCGCCTTTTGCAGAAATTACAGCCTCTAAACGCTTCCTGTAGGTTCCAATGAGAGTCTGGATTGTGGTTGAAGGTATTTTGGATCATTCCTCTTTAAAAAAAAAAAAAAGTTCATTCAGGTTTGATGGCTTCTGAGCATGGACAGCTCTCTTTAACTCACACCACAGATTTTCAATAATATTCAGGTCTGGGGACTGAGATGGCCGTTCCAGAACGTTGTACTTGTTAAGGCATTCACACAGCCCCACAGCATGATAGAACCACCACCATATTTTACTGTAGGTAGCAGGTGTTTTTCTTGGACTGCTGTGTTCTTTTTCCTCCATGACATAGCGCTCCTTGTTATGCCCAAATAACTCAATTGTAGTTTCATCACTCCACAGCACTTTATTCCAGAATGAAGCTGGCTTATCCAAATGTGCTTTAGCAAACCTCAAGTGTCTCTGTTTGTGCTGTGGGCGGAGCAAAGGCTTCCTCTGCATCACTCTCGCATACATCATCTCCTTGTGTAAAGTGTGCCGAATGGTTGAACGATGCACAGTGACTCCATTTGCTGCAAGATGATGTTTGGTGCTGGTCTGTGGGTCGACTCTGACTGTTCTCACTATTCGTCTGTCTATCCGAGATTTTTCTTGGTCTGCCACTTCGAGCCTTAACTTGAACTGAGCCTGTGGACTTCCATTTTCTCAATATGTTCCTAACTGGAAACAGACAGCTTAAATCTCTGAGACAGCTTTCTGTGTCCTTCCCCTAAACCATGATGGTGAACAATCTTTGTCTTCAGGTCATTTGAGAGTTGTTTTGAGACCCCGATGTTGCTACTCTTCAGAGAAAACTAAAAGAGGAGGGAAACTTACAATGAACTCCCTTAAATACTCTTTCTCATTATTGTATTCACCTGTGTATGTAGGTCAGGGGTCACTGAGCTTACCGAGCCAATTTAAGTTCCAATAATCAGTTCTAAAGGTTTTGGAATCAATAAAATGACAACAGTGCCCAAATTTATGCACCTGCCTGATTTTGTTTAAACAATTATTGCACACTTTCTGTAAATCCAATAAACTTCATTTCACTTCGCAGATATCACTGTGTGTGTCTCCTATATGATATATTTAACTGACATTTTTTATTGTAACAACCAACGATTTTTACAGGAAAATAATGACTATTAACAAGGTTGCCCAGACTTTTGCATCCCACTGTAATATAGTTTCATACTGAAGTTGGACTTTGCAGTGAGCTGACATGATATGACATGATCATACTCACAGCTGTTCCTATTATTATATCCTGTTTCAAACATGAGAGTATTTCTTGCTTTTTTTTGTTTTTATTATTGAAAGGTCTTAAATTTCAGAGTCAGCAACTAAGATCAGGTTTTCCTTGAATCCCCGATGTGGATCGCTCACTGAGTGTTTGTGGTTTACCTCTCAGAATGACTGAAGTCCACAACAAGATGATGATCGAGGAAGAGGAAGTCAGGTCAAGATTCCCATCTGTGAGGAGTGACTGGTCCAAAGATAGCAATCCAAACTTCAGTAATGAACCAGTGAGGTAAGAGAACCGTTATGAGCTGTTTTAATTCAATTCAATTCAATTTTATTTATATAGCACCAAATCACAACAACAGTTGCCTCAAGGCGCTTTATACTGTACAGTAGATACAGAAAAAAGCCCAACAATCATATGACCCCCTATGAGCAAGCACTTTGGTGACAGTGGGAAGGAAAAACTCCCTTGTAACAGGAAGAAACCTCCAGAACCAGGCTCAGGGAGGGGCGGGGCCATCTGCTGCGACCATTTGGGGTGAGAGAAGGAAGACAGGATAAAGACATGCTGTGGAATTCAATTCAATTCAATTTTATTTATTATAAATTGTAATTTGTAATTTACAATTACATTGTAAATTACATTACAGTTACATTGTGTATCACAATTGTAATGTAAAGCTCTGTCAGTAGCATTTTTTGATACGGGCAACATGGCCGGTTGCCCGGGGCAGCATTGTGGTGGGGGGCGGCATCACGGGCATCGGCAAAAAAAAAAAAAAAAATTGCTCGTACTCATGCTGCCCCAACATCAGCCAGCCATATTGGGAATGGCATAGGCACCGATCGGTTTTCTATCGCCCATTTGCTGGGAGTAAGGGCGCCCTGCATTTGCGAGGTGCGTCTGCTGCTTGCGGCACAGGGAGGAGAGGGCGGGGCGGCGGGGGATTCTCTGGCTGGCTGGAGCAGCGTCTAATAACCAACTTGCAAGATAAAACAAAATAAAACAAACCAACAAACATGAAAACACAAGACATTATAGTACAGACTTATAATTTGCACTGATGTTTTTTGGAAATTCTGTACGCTAAAAGTGAGCGCGAGAGCCCTCGGTGCGCCTGCTCACTGCTGAAGTCAAAGTAAACTTTGTTGTCATCTCCGCTACTTACAGTCCAGCATATAGAGAGACGAGACGACGAGGCTCCTGTTACAGCAGTGCAAGTAAACAAACAATAAATATAAGAAGAGTAATGTAGAATATATATACTGGAAGTGCTGGGTATACAAGTCTGGCCTAAGTCAATTCAATTCAATTTTATTTATATAGCGCCAAATCACAACAAAAGTCGCCTCAAGGCGCTTCATAGATGCAGAGAAAAACCCAACAATCATATGACCCTCTATGAGCAAGCACTTAGGCGACAGTGGGAAGGAAAAACTCCCTTTTAACAGGAAGAAACCTCCGGCAGAACCAGGCTCAGGGAGGGGCGGGGCCATGTGCTGTGACCGGTTGGGGTGAGAGAAGGAAGACAGGATAAAGACATGCTGTGAAAGAGAGACAGAGGTTAATAACAGATATGATTCAATGCAGAGAGGTCTGTTAATACATAGTGAGTGAGAAAGGTGACTGGAAAGGAAAAACTCAATGCATCATGGGAATCCCCGGCAGCCTACGTCTATTGCAGCATAACTAAGGGAGGATTCAGGGTCACCTGGTCCAGCCCTAACTATATGCTTTAGCAAAAAGGAAAGTTTGAAGCCTAATCTTAAAAGTAGAGATAGTGTCTGTCTCCTGAATCCAAACTGGAAGCTGGTTCCACAGAAGAGGGGCCTGAAAACTGAAGGCTCTTCCTCCCATTCTACTTTTAAATACTCTAGGAACAACAAGTAGGCCTGCAGAGCGAGAGCGAAGTGCTCTAATAGGGTGATATGGTACTACAAGGTCATTAAGATAAGACAGGGCCTGATTATTTAAGACCTTGTATGTGAGGAGCAGGATTTTGAATTCAATTCTGGATTTAACAGGAAGCCAATGAAGGGAAGCCAAAACAGGAGAAATATGCTCTCTCTTTCTAGTCCCTGTCAGGACTCTTGCTGCAGCATTTTGGATTAGCTGAAGGCTTTTCAGTGAGTTTTTTGGACATCCTGATAATAATGAATTACAGTCGTCCAGCCTGGAAGTAATAAATGCATGAACTAGTTTTTCAGCGTCACTCTGAGACAGGATATTTCTAATTTTAGAGATGTTGCGCAAATGGAAGAACGCAGTCTTACATATTTGTTTAATATGTGCGTTGAAGGACATGTCCTGGTCAAAAATGACTCCAAGGTTCCTCACAGCGTTACTGGAGGCCAAGGTAATGCCATCCAGAGTAAGAATCTGGTTAGATACCATATTTCTAGGCTTTTCAGGGCCGAGTACAATAACCTCAGTTTTATCTGAATTAAGAAGCAGAAAGTTAGCGGCCATCCAGGTCTTTATGTCTTTAAGACATTCCTGCAGTTTAACTAATTGGTGTGTGTTATCTGGCTTCATGGACAGATAGAGCTGGGTGAAAATGTATGCTATGTCTTCTAATGATGCTGCCTAAGGGAAGCATGTATAATGTAAACAGAATTGGTCCTAGCACTGAACCTTGTGGAACTCCATAATTAACCTCAGTGTGTGAAGAGGACTCTCCATTTACATGCACAAACTGGAGTCTATTAGATAGATATGATACAAACCACTGCAGCGCAGTACCTGTAATACAGCATGTTCTAACGCTCTAATAGGATATTATGGTCGACAGTATCGAATGCTGCGCTAAGGTCTAGCAGGACAAGCACAGAGATGAGTCCACTGTCAGAGGCCATAAGAAGATCATTTGTAACCTTCACTAAAGCTGTTTCTGTGCTGTGCTGAGCTCTGAAACCTGACTGAAACTCTTCAAATAAACCATTCCTCTGCAGATGATCTGTTAGCTGTTTGACAACTACTCTTTCAAGTATTTTTGATATGAAAGGAAGGTTGGAGATTGGCCTATAATTAGCTAAGACTGCTGGGTCTAGAGATGCTTTTTGAGTAAAGGTTTAACTACAGCCAGCTTGAAGGCCTGTGGTACATAGCCGATCATTAGAGATAGGTTGATCATATTTAAGATCGAAGAATTAATTAAAGGCAGGACTTCTTTGAGCAGTTTTGTAGGAATGTGGTCTAAAAGACACGTTGATGGTTTGGAGGAAGTAATTATTGAAGTTAACTCCGATAGATCGATTGGAGAAAAAGAGTCTAACTTAACATCAATGGTACTAAAAGTAGCTGTAGATAATATTACATCTGTGGGATGATTATTGGTAATTTTTTTTTCTCTAATGATTAAAATTTTATTTGTGAAGAAGTTCATGAAGTCATTACTAGTTAACGTTAAAGGGATGGTTGGCTCAACAGAGCTCTGACTGTTTGTCAGCCTGGCTACAGAGCTGAAGAGAAACCTGGGGTTGTTCTTATTTTCTTCAATCAGTGATGAATAGTAAGATGTTCTGGCTTTGCGGAGGGCTTTCTTATAAAGCAGCAAACTATTTCTCCAGGCTAAATGATGATCTTCTAAATTTGTGTCACGCCATTTCCTCTCCAGCTTACGAGTCATCTGCTTTAGGCTACGTGTTTGAGAATTATACCACGGAGTCAGGTACTTCTGATTAGAGACCTCAGTTTTCACAGGAGCTACAGTATCCAGTGACATGAGGAGGTGAAATTCTTAACAAGATAATCGACCTCTGTTGGGGTAGCGTTCAGATAGCTGCTCTGCTCTATGTTAGTACAGGTCATTGAAGATGATAACAGTGGGTGGATTATATTCTTAAACTTAGTTACATCACTTTCAGACAGACATCTACTGTGATAAAGTCTACTCTCCACTGCTGCGTAATCAATTATTGTAAATTAAATGTTATCAGGAAATGATCAGACAGGAGAGGGTTTTCAGGAAACACTGTTAAATGTTCAGTTTCTATGCCATATGTTAAAACAAGATCTAGAGTTTCCTGCCTGTGGCCATCTCCCTGTACAACGCATCCACTTAACACACTGGTTACTGCTACAACTACACGTTTCTTTTCCAGCTATTTATTAATAAGTGACTTATGTGTGTGTATGTGTGTGTGTGTGTGTATATATATATATATATATATATATATATATATATATATATATATATATATATATATATATATATATATATATATATATTAGGGGTGCAACGATACACAAAATTCACGGTTCGGTTCGATACTTTGGTGTCACGGTTCGATATTTTTTCGATACAAAAAAAAAATGTTCATGCCTTTTTAATTTGTCATTTATTAAAATTATAAATATATATTTTAACACAAAAGTACAGTTTTTAAATTTAACCCTAACCCTTGTGCGTGTTGTTTTTTAGCTCGTCATATTGCAGCCACAGAAATTCTTTTGTCCATGAAACCATAAAGCTGCACTTTCTTTTTGCCTTATAGTCTGATTTGTCATAACTTCTCCGTTTTGTGGTAAGCTTTTCTTTGGCTGTCACTTCTTCACCCTGACCTGTCTTATTTGGCTCAGCAGAACTAAAATATATATCCTGCTGCTTTTACACACGCACTCACATAAGCTCAGCGATTCTCTGCGCGATCAACCTCTCACATGTTTAAGCTGCAGGAGATTTCACTTGTCATGTTTGCGTAGTAAGCTAACGATTAATAAGACGATGTCAGAGGAATTGGTGCACAAATTATCATCACTCACAGATCAGTGCTGTCGCTCTCTATACACAGTTTGCACGATTGCAAAGTGAAAGCAAAAAACAAGCGCAAATTCAAACGCGACTTCAATATGTCACATATTGACAGTGGCTCACCGATGCCAATGACATAATTACCCAGCTACATTTCCGAAAGAATGCAAAAGCATTGACATATATTTTTCCTTCCTACAATAGCCCGACAGGCAGGGCAGAGATAGATTTTAGTAGCGACTGGAAAAATAGCTAGCCCCGGGACGTCGGGCTAGCGATTTTGCGAGCCCTGTATCTGATTGAGGAATCACTCATCTTTGGAAAGAGAGTTTATTACAGAGAAATGTCAGTGAATCTGCATTTGACTACTCCGCCTAGGCTCGAGAGTGCAGCCTAGGCGGAGTAGTCGAACGCAGATTACAGATATAGATAGATAGATAGATAGATATATGGAGAGCCGGAGGTGTGGCGCCTGATCTGGCATCCCACACCTCCCCGCCGGATCAGATTGGAAGGAAGCTCTACCTGGCTGCTGCATCCCAGAAAAGGGAAAAAAGAGCAGAGGGGAGAAGAGCGGAGCATTTTTACAGTCCTCTGTTAGGTTTCTCTACCAAGAGGTTAACTGCACAGCCCTCAAGAGGACCTGAGACAGCTGTATCAGTTAAACTGGGTAAAAGTACTGCTAGGTCGTTATCCTGTGAACTAATTCTTCGTGATTCCTCCACAGAGCAGACCAGGAGAGCTCAGATGTTCCCAGTGGTCAGTCTGCTGAGCAGCATCAAACACCGCTGGTCTCCATATTCATGGTCTGTACATGTAAAACAACTACTTTTACATCTATTGTGTTCACAATCATCTCCATGCTGCTCTTTGTAGAGATCTGATGTTTGGCTCCATGATTTCAGTCTGATTGGCTCATTCATAAAGTATTCTGTTCCAGCTGCTGGAGGACAACATCATCACTTTTGTGAAGGACGAGCTGAAGAAGATCCAGAAGGTTCTCAGTCCAGATTACCCAGAATGCTTTGAGAGTCAGAGGGAGGATGAGCGGAAGCAGAGCAGCAGAGAAGCATTTGTGAAGATAACACTGGACTTTCTGAGAAGAATGAAGCAGGAGGAGCTAGCTGAATGTCTGCAGAGCAGTGAGAGGATTTTTTAAAATTTAAGCTGCTGGATGAATCAAACATTTAGTAATGTTTTAAGAGATGGACCAACATGTATTCAGTCAGTTATTGGGGACATTTTCTAAAACATGAACTGATTGTTGACAATGTCTTTTTACTATTATTATTCAGAGCTTCAAGCTGCAGTTTGTCATCGTAACCTTAAATCTGCACTGAGGAAGAAGTTCCAGTGTGTGTTTGAGGGGATCGCTAAAGCAGGAAACCCAACCCTTCTGAATCAGATCTACACAGAGCTCTACATCACAGAGGGAGGGACTGCAGAGGTCAATGATGAACATGAGGTCAGACAGATTGAAACAGCATCCAGGAAAACCGACAGATCAGAAACAAGAATCAGACAAGAAGACATCTTTAAAGCCTCACCTGGAAGAGATGAACCAATCAGAACAGTGCTGACAAGGGGAGTGGCTGGCATTGGGAAAACAGTCTTAACACAGAAATACACCCTGGACTGGGCTGAAGACAAAGCCAACCAGGACATCCAGTTCATATTTCCATTCACTTTCAGAGAGCTGAATGTGCTGAAAGAGGAAAAGTTCAGCTTGGTGGGACTTGTTCATCACTTCTTTACTGAAACCAAAGAAGCAGGAATCTGCAGCTTTGAAGACTTCCAGGTTGTGTTCATCTTTGATGGTCTGGATGAGTGTCGACTTCCTTTGGACTTCCACAAAACTACAATCCTAACTGACCCTAGAAAGTCCACCTCAGTGGATGTGCTGCTGATAAACCTCATCAGGGGGAAACTGCTTCCCTCTGCTCGCCTCTGGATAACCACACGACCTGCAGCAGCCAATCAGATCCCTCCTGACTGTGTTGGCATGGTGACAGAGGTCAGAGGGTTCACTGACCCACAGAAGGAGGAGTACTTCAGGAAGAGATTCAGAGATGAGGAGCAGGTCAGCAGGATCATCTCCCACATCAAGACATCACGAAGCCTCCACATCATGTGCCACATCCCAGTCTTCTGCTGGATCACTGCTACAGTTCTGGAGGATGTGCTGGAAACCAGAGAGGGAGGACAGCTGCCTAAGACCCTGACTGAGATGTACATCCACTTCCTCGTGGTTCAGGCCAAAGTGAAGAAGGTCAAGTATGATGGAGGATCTGAGACAGATCCACACTGGAGTCCAGAGAGCAGGAAGATGATTGAGTCTCTGGGAAAACTGGCTTTTGATCAGCTGCAGGAAGGAAACCTGATCTTCTATGAATCAGACCTGACAGAGTGTGGCATCGATATCAGAGCAGCCTCGGTGTACTCAGGAGTGTTCACACAGATCTTTAAAGAGGAGAGAGGACTGTACCAGGACAAGGTGTTCTGCTTCATCCATCTGAGTGTTCAGGAGTTTCTGGCTGCTGTTCATGTCCATCTGACCTTCATCAACTCTGGACTCAATCTCCTGGAAGAACAACAGACAGCCTCCCAGAAGTCTGAAACAGGAGAATCTGCAGAGAAGTTCTACCAGAGTGCTGTGAACAAGGCCTTACAGAGTCCAAATGGACACCTGGACTTGTTCCTCCGCTTCCTCCTGGGTCTTTCACTGCAGACCAGTCAGACTCTCCTATCAGGTCTGCTGACACGGATAGGAAGTAGCTCACAGACCAATCAGGAAACAGTTCAGTACATCAAGAATAAGCTCAGTGAGAATCTATATGCAGAGAAAAGCATCAATCTGTTCCACTGTCTGAATGAACTGAATGATCGTTCTCTAGTGGAGGAGATCCAACAGTCCCTGAGATCAGGAAGTCTCTCCACAGATAAACTTTCTCCTGCTCAGTGGTCAGCTCTGGTCTTCATCTTACTGTCATCAGAAAAAGATCTAGATGTGTTTGACCTGAAGAAATACTCTGCTTCAGAGGAGGCTCTTCTGAGGCTGCTGCCAGTGGTCAAAGCCTCCAACAAAGCCATGTAAGCAAATATATACTTATTCCTTTACTTTTAAAATGTTTATTATTGGTGGGTGGAACCAAAGATCTCCAATGTGGACTCATCAGACTAAAGCACAGATTTCCACTGGTCTAATGTCCATTCGTTGTGTTTCTTGGTCCAAACAAATATCCGTTTTTTAGACCATTCATTTCAGTCGAGGCTCCCCAGTATATCTCTGACCTGTTGAAACCTCATGCTTCATCCCGAGCACTTAGGTCGTCAGGTCAGAGGTTACTTGGTGGTCCCACGTACTAGGTTTAAAACACGTGGGGATCGGGTTTTTCAGGCACTGATACTTGCACAGTTTAACATGAGGTTTCTAAAACTGAACTAGAGTCAGAAATTTGGCACCAAGAAGAAATAGTAATCAAAGTTACAGTATAATTATCTGATGATGGGGAAGCATCTTGTGATTTTTATTTGTGAAATGTGCTATATAAATAAATTTTACTTACTTACTAATAGGGGTGGGCGATATAAACAATATACGATAGAAACTATATAAATTTGGCCAGCTGTACTATTCCCATGTTGTTGCAGTGTATTAATAACTAACCTCGTATTGTGGATGAATAATCTCAGTTGTTCTCCTGACGTTTGCCCCGTGTATAGCATCCTACTATACGATTGCACTTGTCCCTAACCACCAGAATCCCTCACGTTAACTTTTATTGATTGGAAAAAAAGTTGGTGTTCATCCTCCAGCTTCACTGTGCTAATGTTATGCTAACACAGCTGTGTCGCTAGCACGACACACACGTAGCACAACATTATATACCAGGTAGTCCAACTTCAGTAACCCTACAAATGCCACTGCTGTTTAATTTTCTGTCTTCATTTATGTTGGAAGTGGTAGCAGAGCTGTACGTTTTAATTAGTTTCAAAAATCTCTCAGTCAGAACATGGTATGTCATGTTTAGGTGGAAACTAGCGGGCTAACTTCCTGTTAACGTCTAACTCCGTTAAATTTAATAAATTTTGTTTTCATGGATGCATGAATGTTAAACTTAATTGTTACACCTGATAAAGCAGCAACGCTGATGATTTTATTAAAGATGAAATAATTTAGACCGTTTTTAACTCTTAGTGTTTGTTTGACTTTGGGACCTGAAACGGACGGAGTTTTGGACCCAGATTGCTCCGCAAAGCTCCTCACTACGGCAGCCGTAATGCTCTGACAATCCATCAAGCAGTGCGGCTTACCAACGTTGTACTAAAACATTTTTAACAGATTTCTGCACGCCAAAATCGGTTCGAGGTCAGTAAGAACAACCAGACTTCATACATAAGGCACACTTGATTTTTGAGAAAATTAAAGGATTTTAAGTGTGCCTTATAGTGTGGAAAATATGTTATACAGAAGAAAAGAATATATCGCGATATATATGTTACCGCACATGCTTCAAATTATATCGCGACATGAATTTTAAGCCATATTGCCCAGCCCTACTTACTAATTAATTGTACTAGTTGCTCAGTTGCTTTTCCGTTTAGAGGTATAATGGTGATTTAATGAGCAATTTTTTCCTGACATTTAGGTTTTTTGTTAACAAGGACATCTCTTGTACTGATTTTTGTTTCTTTTCTCTTTAGACTGAGTGGCTGTTTCCTCTCTAAGAGAAGCTGTGAAGCTTTGTCCTCAATTCTCAGCTCCCAGTCCTGTAGTCTGACAGAGTTAGACCTGAGTAACAACAATCTGCAGGATTCAGGAGTGAAGCTTCTTAATGCTGCTCTGCAGAGTCCACATTGTACACTAGAAAGTCTGAGGTCAGATTAGTGAATATTTTATTTATTTATGTTGAATTATTTTAGCTGAAAAGTAAAGATCTTTTTTTTGTAGCTTAGCATTTTTAATATTCCTTAGTAACAGTAACCTGCCACATTTCTGTTTAAAATAAGGCAAAATTTTCAACCATTTCTGAAATATTAAATGTTGCCAGTAGTAACTGCTGATTGCATCATCAATTGTTATAAAGTCAGTGTTTGTTTGTTTTTTTTGTTTTTTTTTTTGTCAGACTGAATTGCTGTAACCTCTCAGGGAAAAGCTGTGAAGCTCTTTCATTAGTTCTAAGCTGCCCGTCCTCCTGTCTAAGAGAGCTGGACCTGAGTGACAATGACCTTCAGGATTCAGGAGCCAAATATATTTCTGCAGAACTGCAGAGTTTGCATTGTACTCTGAAAACTCTGAGGTCAGTGTTTAGTCCTTTTCACTCCATATAATTTGTAATTTGTATCATATTCTTACTTAAAAAGCTAAGTCTTATACAATTTTAGACTCTGAATTGCTGTTTATAAATATTTTTGTAAAAGTTTGTAAAAATTAGTCTTGGAGGGTTTTTTTTCCAGATTATGTCCTTTAATGAGCATACTAAAGATTAATATAGTACTAACTTCCTGTGATTAGTATTATTACAATTTAAAACATCTTAGCCTATAATAGCCTTGGAAAAACCTGAATCACACACTTACTATTTTTAATAATAATAATGATTACTTTATTTATGCCCGTGGGGAAATTCCTCCGATCATGGAGCCACCACTCTACCTACTGAGCTATCCCTACCCCTGACTGATATATTGCATTATTTGCAGGTTGTCCTAAAAGTTCCATGAAAAGCTTTAAGCTGATCCAAATTGCTGCAGTGAGAGTACTAAACTGGTGATGGCCAGAGGGGCCGATGGCGCGATATGGCAGCCTCGCTTCTGTCAGTCTGCCCCAGGGCAGCTGTGGCTACAACTGTAGCTTGCCTCCACCAGTGTGTGAATGTGAGAGTGAATGAATAGTGGTATTGTAAAGCGCTTTGGGTGCCTAGAAAAGCGCTATATAAATCCAATTCATTATTATTATTATTATTATTAAAAGGGGCTAAATGGAGAGAACATATTTCTCCCATATTAGCTTGTCTCCATATATCCATATGTCCTCATATCTGATACTCCTACATTACCCTATTGCGGCACTTCACTGTCAGACAGCTGGTTGACCTCTGGTTCCTTGAGTTTCTGAAAGTAAAATGGGAGGTGCTCCCTTCAGCTATCAACCTCCTCCCTGGTGAAACCATCTCACAGTTTTGAATGAAAAGATAGACATTCTCTCTACTTATAAGATTAGACAGAAGACATTGGTTTATGATAAAGCAAGTGAGGGAAAAGTCAACCCTCCCTAACCCTGGAGGTCTTTTCCTGGGAAAAATGAGTTCCTCCTTCCAGCTGTAGCCAAGTACTGCTCAGTAGGATGAGTGTGATTGTTCATATATGTTCTGTGATATTGTAGGGTTTCCTGCTGTACAACTTGAGACAACTGTTGTTGCTTTATAATGCTTACTCAGTTGGAATGAATAAGGGTCATTTTATCTGGAAAAAATGAAACCCAAGACCAACCTTCACTGAAGTGTTCATTGATTGATGTTTGTTTTGTGTGTCTGCAGTCTGTCAGGCTGTCTGATCACAGAGGAAGGTTGTACTTCTCTGGCCTCAGCTCTGAGCTCCAACCCCTCCCACCTGAGAGAGCTGGACCTCAGCTACAATTATCCAGGAGACTCAATAGTGAAACTGCTGGCAGCTGGTCTGAAGGATCCACAGTGGAAACTGGACACTCTCAGGTATGGAGAGAATGTCTGATAGAGGAAGAAGAGGTGGAAACATTTCCCATGTCCTTCTCTTATTTCCTGTTTGTTTCGTGCAGATGTGAAATGAACAATCATTTATAATACATTTTATAAATGTAATATATAATACATATATAATAAGTTTTTCCTTTGCACACAACAAAAACACTCTTGTAACTGATCAAGTAGGGATAGTAATGTTGGAGGCCTCCAGCGAGAGCTTCTCCATTAACAAGCTGTATATATCTTAGTATATTTAACAGTGCAGTACTATGGTTCTTTCCAGTTACCCCGATTCAGGTTAGACTAATTTCTGTATAGATAGGCGGAGGACATATTTATCCTAGCTCAGTACAAACACTGGAAACAGGATAAATTGTTACACTTTGTTAGATTCTAATATTATTTCATGTCATGTTATACCCCGAATTAAAGATTGTGAATTATTATGTAGTTTTAGTTTGCATTATTCTCCTGAATTAGAAGAAGCTGATAACTATTACATTAGTTAAACTGATTTGCATTACATTAAATTGCTGACTTGTTGTGAATGAATGATATTGTTTTATGATGCATTATACTGCTGAGTTATAAGAAATACTGTTCGCAGAAAGTTATTGTCTAATTTGTCTGAGTAGAAGAGAACAGAGTGTGCTGGAGTTTTCTGCCCCATCTCAGCAGGAGCAGATAAACGGGGAGCCAAGGTCGTAGCTTAGGCGCTGTGTGAGAGAAAGCATGTGAATGTTTAGGTTTTATGATAAGGTGGAGACACCAGAGGCTATAAAAGTTTGATCAATGCTCCACCATTTTGAGATTTTGAGGCTGTCTGCATCAGTGTCCATCTCCCACGCGTGTGATCATTAAAATCATCGTTTGACTCAACCCGACCGGACCAGTGTTGTTATTGTGGGTTTTTCCTCTGGTGTCCATCCCCAATATTTTTGAACCTTAACAGCTTGGGGGCTCGTCCTGTGGTATTGGGGTGGAATTTAAAAGTTTGGACGGTCCGAGGTTGTCGAACGGACAGGCACGAGCCAGTGGTCTGATGTGAGTGGACAAAAGCCGGCTTATCTAAAGGTAAGGCACTACCTGTTGAATTATTTCCAGGTAGTGCCTTACTATTTGAATTATTTCCAAAGTGTGCCAAATTGGATATGACTAAATTAAAGTTTTTTTGGGTTGTATGGAAGCCCCAAACGCAATTTCATTGTTCTTGACAATGACAATAAATAAATAAATACTAAATACTAATACTCACTGAAATTACTGGTAGAGTGTCTGTTTTGATTTTGATGAGAATCACCGTGTGTTATGCAGTTAAAGTTGCTTAAGAGTATTTAATGAAGTTGAAGAAATATGAACGTAATAATGTTGGGTTTGAGTCCCTGGATATTGAGTTAAAGGCTCAGGTAGTTTGGTAGGGAATTGGCTATGTGTTGTTATAGAAATTAGGTCAGAAACTGTTCCCAGAAGTAACAGATACTGTTTAATTGATTACAAAAAAGTTAACTTTCTTCAGTCGGACCCGTTATGATAAATTTGTCAAAATCGGTTAGGTGAAAATTATTATAGGACGGCACTGGAAGTTGCTAAGAAGCGCATAGCCCGGAGGTTACGCTCCCTCCTGGCCGTGGACGCGCGGCTTTGACCTGTCGTCGAACAGGGATAGTTCAGTTTGGCTTAGCTGTGGGGTACAGGGCATCTCGAGATTAAGCTAGGAGTTACCAAGTCTCCTCATCGTTGAAAACGGTGTCATGTGCTTGTTTGGACAAAGTTAAATTGAGTTAGGGACTTTAGAATTTAGGCCAGAGACTGTGGAAACAGATACTGGGATAAAAGAGATAAAAACCACTGAACAAAAAAATTCGGTATAAACTGACAACTACAGGGAGATGTCAACTAAAACTAATTCCACAAATTAAGGATTACAGACTTCAGACTTGTGAAGGGACGGTAGTAGAGGTACTGAGCAACAGCCTGTATAGTTCCTCTTGCCTGTTTCTGGAAGCTTCTGACAAAGAAACCAGCCAGTGCTTGTGACCAGTTGGAACTGGATGTGAGGGTGCAGAAAGTGTTGCTGCCTTCTGGAAAGTGTGTCTAACGACCTGATGAAGAAAGTGAAGAAAACATCAAAGACTGAGCAGAAGAAACTGGCAGAGGAAGTTTTTCACAAGTTATCTGTGTACAGGAAACATGATTTAAGCCAAGGTTAGATTTAGTTGTACATAGGCTTGATGTTGCTGTTGAAGCATCTGGCAATAGGAATATGGTTAGGTAGGGAAGCTCTCACTGTAATAAACCTTTAGAATCCTCGCAAAAAAAACTACAAGTTCACTGTTTTAAAAACATCAAAATGCCTCAAGAGTAAGAAGATAATGCTGTGTGGACACTTAAGTGCTCACATTGTACTCTGGGGAGGACAAAGAACAGATGGAAATGGTGAGGTGATTGGGCAGCTTATAGATAAGAAGGAATTAGTCAGTCTGAATGAACAGGGACTCTGGTCACTGTCAGCTTAGGGAAAGAGTCTTTACTGGATTTAAAATCAGGATCAAGAAACACAGCAGGTTTAATATTTAGTATTTACTGTTATATTCCCATAGATCATCGTGATGTTGTTTATTGTGTTGCTCTTTTTTTTCTGCTTGTTTTCTCTTTTTTCTTTCTCAACAGGTGATCCAGGTGATTGATATATGCATTTTTTGTCTGCTTATTTTGTTGGTTTTTGTTTTTTACCCTTTATCCCCATCCCTCTTCCCCACTGTTTTTCTTTCCCTCTTTCTTTCTCCCCTTTCTTTTCCCCAGTAATTCTGATGGCAAAAGAGCCAAACGGGACGGGCCAAAAAACCCCCAAAAAGACAGAGCACAGCAGGAATTTAGAGCTGGGAAGTTTACCAGGAAGCAATAGTGGCAATTGATCACAATCCCATTACTTGTAAAATAGGACTTACAGCTGATTAAGAAAGAGTGAGGGGAAAAGAAAGGTGGAAGTTTGATGAGGCTTAGCGGTGAATATTTAAGTCTAACATTAAGCATGGGTTAGATAATGTTAGGATGGAGGAGGACAGAGATGATATCCATGAAAGCTGACTAAGCACAGAATAAATGCAGTTCAGGAACCTGCTCCAATGAGTAGCTAAAGAGTACAGAGGATGATGGTGCCATAGTGAGATCAAGAACGTAACACAGCAGTACTGGACAGAAACAGCTTTCAGGCAGCTTAAAAGAAGCACAATATAAAAAGCTCAGTAGTAGAGAGGAAACCGTTAGGAAAACTAAAAGTACATACTTGCAAGTACTTGCTACAGTACTTTAGGAAGAACTACACCAATTCAGAATGCATGGAGTACAGTTAAGAACATATATGGAGTCGGGAAACAACAACACTATCCAGTATTAGTAGATCAAGGAGCTACAGGAAGTAAGCAGCTACAGGAAAAAGCAGAGATCCTGGTTAAAGAATTTTATCAGTAATTGAAGTGATGAAGAGACATGTGAGGAAAAAAATGAAGGAATAAGATTGAAATGTTGAACCAGGAAAATCCTGGAGAAGAGGATTGTTCTAATAATCAGTTTTCAGTGTGTAAATTAAATGCATGAAAATGACTTCCCCTGAGAAGGATCAGGTGTGTTAGAGGATGGATTGAATGCTCTGCTGCTCTTTTACAATAAAATATGGCAGGAAGCTGGAAAGAAGCTCTAATAATTCCAATTGTGAAACCAAGGAAAGACCTCACTAAGGCTACATTTAAACTGCAGGTCTTAATGCTCAATTCCGATTTTTTGATCAATTCCGATTTTTTGATCAAATCCGATTTTTTTTGTCTGCTTGTTCACACTACAAATAAAATGCGACAGCAAACGTGCTCTAGTGTGAACGCTCAAAGCGGCCCGCATTCCCAAAAGAAGACGTGACACACAACGCGCTCTGTTTAGACCCAGAGCAAACAATATTGTTTGACTGATGGCCCTTAATATAAAGACTTCGGACTTCACGTCTCCCAATTTTTGCTTTAAGTTATTTTGTTATTTATATAATAATGTAGATAACCTAATAATGATCCTTATTGCTGTTTTAGAGGAGCGGTGCTTCAAAGGATAGTTACAGATTTCTGTCAGAATCTGCAGATTATGCAGTACAAATTAACGTTTCTCCAACGTTGTCTTCCCAGCAGTTTCACCGGATGGCCAGAAAGCGTTCGCGATGTCTTATCGGGCGCTTCTCCGGCGCTGATAATTGGTGTCTGTCTTGTGTCAGTGACGTAAAAGACGGATTTAATGCGACTTGACCGTTCAAACAGCAGTCGCTTTCTGAAACATCGGATATGTATCGGATTCAGTACCACATACGAAAGTGACCCAGATCGGATTTGAAAATATCGGATTTGTCCCGTTCACACGGTCATACCATGATCGGATATGGGTCGCATAGGGTCAAAAAAATCGGATTTGATGCGCTTTCGCCTGCAGTGTGAACGTAGCCTAAGACCACAGGTTATAGGCCTGTAACTCTAATTTCTTATCTAGGGAAAGTCATGGAAAGAATGGCAGTGGACAGACTGATGTATGTGACTGAAAGAAGGCACCTGAAAGAAGTGTTTTCACCTTTTCAGGAGGGGGAGGAACACCATGGACCGAGCAGTCTGCTTAGAATCAGAGATAAGGAAAGCTCAGGGGAATAATGGATTAGTGGGGGCAGTTTTTGGATATAGGATGTAGACTACAGACCTTAAGAGTGGAGAAGTCTGTTTTTTAGAGGAGACATGTCAGATACACCTGTGTAGACTTGGACAGGTAAATGCATTAGGAGATAAGGTGTTGCTTTTATTAGCCAGCTTAAATGATGGAAAATGAATGAGTTGTTCCTGGTTAATATTTTGTGTTTGCAAACAGTATCACATACCCAGGCCTAATCTGTACATACATCCAAAATATACTGATTTTATTGGAGGATAATCCACTAACATGTTTTAATGCACAAGTTCATGTGATTTCTGTGCCCGACTACTGCCGGACTTTGTCTGTGGCTTGCTGCTGATAATAAAAAGTTAAATTTAATGCAATTCAATTTTATTTATACAATGCTAAATCACAACAACAGTCACCTCAAGGTACTTTATACTGTAAGGTAGACCATAAAATGATCAGAATCAGGATACTTTATTAATCCCTAACGTAATTATGTGGCTCCAATTGCTCCAAGACAACAATAGTAACAGACTGAGCTAATTAAATAAAAGAATTTATTACAAAACACTTACAAAATATAAGAAATGGCTCTAATATGTAAACATTTTTGACATTTGATAAATAAAGTGGAAACATAAAGTATAACCTGATAACATCTGTGGACAGGTACTGAGAACTTGTGCTGATCAGCTGAGTGGGATTTTTCACTATATCTTCTCACTTTCTTTAGAGCTACAGACAGTACCTAAGATTTGGAAACATGCGATCATTGTTCCTGTTGCTAAGGGCAGTTCTCCTAAGGCACTGAATGATTTTAGGCCTGTGGCTCTGACTTCTTTAGTGATGAAGACATTTGAGAAGATAATTAAGAAGGAGATTTTAATGCAGGTTGAACACCATCTTGACCCCTTCCAGTTTGCTTATAGAGCAGGGAGAGGTGTGGAGGACGCTGCTGTCACACTCCTGCATCTCTTGTATAAGCTTCTTGAGGCCCCCCACACCCATGCAAGATTATTATTTGCTGACTTTTCATCTGCATTTAATACAATTCAACCCCTCTTACTTGCTGACAGGCTTTACAATCATTTCAAGCTTGACACTAGTCTGGTCGGCTGGGTGACAGATTTTCTGACTAATAGGTCACAATGTGTGAGGGTGAATCGTGTCTTTTCTGATGTGCTCTCCTCCTCTACTGGATCACCCCAGGGTTGCTGCCTCTCCCCCCTTCTGTTCATTCTGTACACAAATGAGTGTCGCAGCAATCTCACAAACAGACACATCCTGAAGTTTGCTGACGACACAGTAATCGTCAGTCTTCTAGTGGGGGACGAGTCAGGCCATGGACAGGTTGTAGATGATTTTGTGAATTGGTGTGATGAGTCCTTCCTCACTTAACGTGTCAAAAACTAAAGACATGATTATTGATTTTACGAAGTCCTCTTATAGCTCATCACCCACTATCATTAAAACTGCCGATATTGGGATCGTTGAGAGTTATAAATATCTAGGTGTGGTACTTGACCATAAACTGTGTTTTGAATCTCATGCTGATGCCACTACTAAAAAAGTTCAACAAAGACTGTTCTTTTTAAGGAAAATGAGATCTTTTAATGTCTCATCTGAGATGTTGTCTTTGTTTTATAGAAGTTTTATCGAATCTGTGATGTCTTTTTGTATCGCTGCCTGGTTTGGTAACCTGACGGTGAAGAATAAGAATCGGTTGGGACTTCTGGTAAAAACCGCTAGCAAAATTTCAGGCCGCTGGCAAGATGGACTTTTGGCCATTTACAATAGAAACGTGCTTAGAAAGGCTCATTCTATTATTAATTGTGTGAACCATCCACTTCACAGTGAGTTTGAGTTGTTGCCTTCCGGCCGCCGTTTTAGAGTACTTCCGAGGAGGACTAAAAGACTCCAGGTCTCTTTTATCCCTACTGCGTCTTGTCTCCTTAATGGCAAATAATTATCCTTGAATTTTCTATCATTATTATTGTTATTATTGTTTTATAGTATTGTTCTGTTGTTCTTATCCTCCTGCTGCTAAACTAATTTCCCCTTGTGGGACAATAAAGAAAAATTGAATTGAATTGAATTGAATAATGTTATGTAAAACATTAGGAGCTATATATAGGCGGTGCAAAATTTTGTTCTGGGTTTCTAGCAGGGGGTTGCAAGTGAAAGTAGACCTAAGTATATTAATGGCTGCTTTCCAATCCTCCTCTGTGTATTGATTATTAAGATCTTCCCATTTTTGAATAACACGACTGTACAGCTACTATGAGCATACAGTAATGAGTAAAAAGTAGAAATAAAATGAGTTTGGTCCTTTATCATTTCTTTTTGTTGCAGACAACTAAACTCCACAGTGGAGTTTTGTTTTTGTTTTTACCTGTCCTGTCTGGCACTGGAACTTGAAGGGACAACAGTATTAGCATTAGCGGTTAATGCTAATTCACATCAAAGTACCATTAGCTGCTAATGGCAGCTTACTTAGCATTAGCTAGTTACACTTTTCTAACACAAGGGAAAAGGGTATTAGTGTTAGCTATTCACATTGTTAAAAAGGAAGGAAAAACAATATTAGCATCAGTGGATAGTGTTAATTCATTTCAAATTTGCATTAGCTGCTAACGGCGGCCTACTTAGCATTAGCTGCTGACATTGTTAATAAGCAAGGGAAAACGGTATTAGACGACTAATACTAATTCACCTCAAATTGACATTAGCCGCTAACAGCAGCCTACTTAGCATTAGCTGCTAAGATTGTTAGAAAGCAAGGGGAAAAGGTGTCTGAAGGTTCTCAGTCATCCAGGTCATCGTAGTCTAAGGAGTTTGGAAAGAAAAGCGTCTGGACTTCTTTAGGTTGCTTGAAAGGGAAGGTATTATCATTAGCTGTTTTTTCACCTTAAATTAGCATTAGCTGCTAATGGCAGCCTACTTAGCATTAGCTGCTCACATTGTTATAAAGAGAGGAAAAAAGGGGGTATAAAGGTCGTGTCCAAATTCATGGGCTGCATCCTCCTGAGGCCGCATTTGTAGACCGATTACGTCACAGCAACGCACCGAAGGCTGTCCAAATTCGTAGACTCCTCCGAATGCAGTCGACAAATGCGTCCTCCTTTTCCCCGAATTTGAAGGATGGGTCGGGTGTATCCTTCATGGCCTACCATATCCCAGAATTCATAGCGCGGCCCAGCCAAACTCCAGTTTCCAACAATGGCGGCCGCTACTAAGTTTTAAAATTACTCATACTAATCTTTCTGGGTCACAACATAAACTTTTAACATATTTTCAGGCAAGAAAGTAGCTATGTAAACATCAAATATCTGCTCGTTTTATCAAGATATCGCATATTTGCAAAAGTGCTTCGACGTTTTCGGAGACGTCTACCCACCAGCTCGATAGCTAGCCGGGAGCTCGAGGGTTACTGATGCGGCCGAGAACGGCACAACTCCCGGCACATCATTTTCAGATCACCGCGGACTTTCGCTGCTCGGGTTAAACGTAATATATAAGTCACTTAGACAACCTAAAAATGTTATTGTTGGGCTTTTTTCAGTGTTTTGTTTGTTCGTGAGTAAATCGGTTTGGCTGAGATTAAAGTTATTAGATTAGATTAGATAAAATAAAACTTTATTAATCCCCCGGGTGGGTTCCTCCTTGGTTTTTACACAGCTGACTAAACGTGAAACAGAAAACTGATTAAACAGAAGTATGAGACAGTTGAGAATTTACGCCAGTGTCCTGTTATACTTTAGATAGCAAGGATTAGACGGCTGAGTTTATTAAACTCCACCGAGACAGCGGTGACGCTAATCAGAAGGCTAGACCGTCCAATTTCATGGCCGTTTACTTCCGGCCTACCCGATCTTCTGAGGACCCGGCCCACATAGACCGCGAAGGCCGGGTCCTCAGGAGAATGCAGCCCATGAATTTGGACACGACCAAACATTAGCTGCTAATGCTTATTCACCTCAAATTAGCTTTAGCCACTAATGACAGACTACTTATCGTTAGCTACTCACATTCATATAAAGCAAGGAAAACTGTCTTGTCATTAGTTACTAATGCTAATTCACCTCAAATTAGCAATAGAAGCTAACAACGCTAATCAGAGCTGTTAACCCTGCTAATCAGATGATAATATTCACATGACTCAACTCCTTAACTGTTATTGGTTGTGTCAGACGAGCTGTTCAGTTACCATGGTTGCGTGAGCTCTGCTTTATGTTGTCGGTGTGTACAGTACTGTATAGATGCACAGTAACAACAATGACACCAAAAGGGAAAAAAAACAGCTGGCAGCAAAGGCAGGGAGGTGTCCTTTCCAGCTTAACAGAAGAGGAATATAAAGATAGTGAAGGTGACAGTGTGAATCAGTCATATTTCATTTAATACAGGGTGTACTGACAGATCCAGGATCAGTCCAGTCATCAGCAGTTTGATCCACATATGGATTGAAGTGTATTTGTGAAAATGTTGGACTGTTCCTTTATCAGTGTCTAACAGTATGTGTATGAGAGCCATGTAATGTCCATGTGTGCATGCTGAAAGAGACTGTGCTGGTCTGACCCCCCTTCTCATTTCAGGGTGGAGCCTGCTGGAGTCCGATGGTTGAGACCAGGTCTGAGGAAGTGTAAGTGTGTTTTTATTGGGATTCCTTCACATCTCTGATGTGAGGAGTCATCATCAAAGTGTCAATCAATAAACAGATGATGGATCAATAACTGCAGCTGGATTGTGTTTGTTCTCTCCATCAGATTCCTGTCAACTCACAATCGACACAAACACAGTTCACACAAAGCTCAGACTGTTTGACAACAACAGGAAGGTGGCACGTGTGGAGGAGATTCAGTCATATCCTGATCATCCAGACAGATTTGATGTTTATCCTCAGTTTCTGTGTAGAAATGGTCTGACTGGTCGCTGTTACTGGGAAGTCGAGTGGAGAGGAAACATTTATATATCAGTGAGTTACAGACAAATCGGAAGAAAAGGAAACAGTGAAGACTGTTTGTTTGGACACAATGATCAGTCCTGGAGTTTGCACTGCGCTGGTGATGGTCCTCGTTGTGTCTGGCAAAATAAAAGATACACATCCATCTCCTCCTTCTCCTCCTCCTCTGTCTCTAACAGAGTAGCAGTGTATGTGGACTGTCCTGCTGGCACTCTGTCCTTCTACAGAGTCTCCTCTGACACTCTGATCCACCTCCACACCTTCAACACCACATTCACTCAAACTCTTTATCCTGGATTTAGGTTCAATCCTGGTTCCTCAGTGACACTGTGCTGAGTTGAGTGTAAAGAGTGTTGTTCTGTTAGAGAAACACTCTGACTGTTGAACAGGTAGTTCAGTCTGTACATGTCTGTCTCTTTCAGTCAGAAACGCATTTTCAGATTCATGGATATAATCAGTTGATGTTTTAAACTGTTCTAAATGATATTATGATGTCAGTAGACTCCGGAGAATACACAGTCCTAGTCTTGTTAGACCTTACCTCAGCCTTTGATACAGTCAACCATCCTGATAAACAGACTGAGAGACCTGGTTGGGATGTCTGGCTCTGTTCTAGACTGGTTTTCATCTTATATATCTGAAAGGAGTTTTAGTGTGTCTGCAAACCAGATCATGTCGGAACCTACAGAGTTGTTGTGTGGAGTTCCTCAGGGCTCTGTGCTGGGACCTATTCTGTTTTTAATATACATTCTTCCTTTAAGTCAGATAATACAGCAGTTTCCTGAAGTATCATCATCTTTTTGCTGACGATATTCAGCTATATTATTCGTTTAAGCCTGCTGAAGCTCATAAGCTCTCCAATCTGATTGACTGTTTAACCAACATTAAACAAAAACATGAAAGGGCTAGCCCGCCTACAGGTTGTTCAAAACTCTGCAGCGAGGCTACTGACCCGCTCGAACAAGGGTGCTCATATGACCCCTGTTTTAAAGTCGCTGCACTGGCTACCAATCAGATTCAGGTTCCATTTTAAAATTCTACTTTTAACTTTTAGAGCATTACAGAGACAGGCACCCCCCTACATTGCTGATCTGATTCATACACACACCTCCACTCGTAACCCGAGGTCAGCAAACCAAAACCTTTTCGTGGTCCCCCACACTCGTTTTAAAACCCGAGGGGACCGATCTTTCCAAGCTGTTGCACCCAGATTGTGGAATGCACTTCCCCTATTTCTACGGGGTTTGGACTCAGTGGAGACCTTCAAAAAGCAGCTAAAGACATTTTTATTTCAAAAAGCTTTTAATTAGACCAGGGTTTTCATGGTGTATTTTATGACTGTATTATGTTTTTACCTTGTAAAGCACTTTGTGACATATGTCTGTGAAAGGTGCTAAATAAATAAAGTTTACTTACTTACTTACTAAATGATTCCTTGTAAACTTCTCCCTCTTCAGTCCTTTAAAGATGTAAACTCCCATTATTCCAGGATCCACATGTTGTTTTTCTGTCTTTTTCCACTCAGCGCTTCACAGTGAATACCAGTATGTTGTGTTTCTCTGAAGCTCAGTTCTCAACCAGCTCCTCTGCATTTTCATCCCATTAAGAAAGAGAAATCAAACATTTGGATTCATTTTAATGAGCTCAGACTTGTTTCCATCATGGCTGAATAAGTGGACATCCAATAGTAGAATAGAATAGAATAGAATTCAACTTTATTGTCATTGCACATGCACAGGTACAGGGCAACGAAATGCAGTTTGCATCCATCCAGAAGTGCTTTAGTGATATAGATATATTACAATATATATTAGCAATAATATAGATATGTGAGTATATTACAGAAATGGGTCTATTATGGTATGTTATAATGTACACGGTATGAAGTATGTTGTGAATATTCTATAACTATAAGTATGTACAGGCTGTAGTGAGTACAAGCTATGTACAGGATATGAACAGGATATAAATATGAAAAACTATACAGAATATGAAATAAATAACTTTACAGAAATCTGAGATATACAGCTATACAGAAATGTGAACTATGCAAGTTGTAAACAGTTGTAGGATTAAAGATTATCGAATGTACAGAATGATTATTTACACAGAGCTATACAGTAGTGCAGTTAAGATAAGTGAGGGTGTAGATAGTTTCTACAGAGGCTATATAAAGTGCTAGTGGTTGTGAGTGGTGGTTCAGTCCATGTTATTATTGTGTTTGAGGGTACAGTTGTCCATTGTGGGGGTGTGTATGTTCAGTCCATGAGTTTAACGTGGGTCAGATGTCAGGAGGCAGAGTTCAGGAGTCTGACAGCTGTGGGGAAGAAGCTGTTCCGGTACCTGGTGGTCTTAGTCCGGAGGCTCCTGTGGCGCCTCCCAGAGGGCAGGAGGGTGAAGAGTCCATGTGATGGGTGACTGGGGTCTTTGATGATTTTCCCAGCCCTTTTCAGACACCGCTTCCTGTAGATGTCTTTTATGGCAGGAAGTGGTGCTCCGGCGATGCGCTGGGCAGTTTTCACGACCCTCTGCAACGCCTTCCGGTCAAAGTCAAAGTCAACTTTATTTGTCGATTCTGCCACATGTACAGGACATACAGAGAATAGAAATTGCGTTACTCTCAATCCCTAGATAAATAGCAAATGAACATTTAAATATATTTAAATATAAAAGTGATTAAAAATGCAAGTAAAATAATTAAAAAGTAAAAATTTAAATAAATACAATTTTACATATAACAAGAAAGCTATACAATATACAATATAATGGGTAAGTGACATTGAGTGTAAACCAGGCAGAGTAGTGCAAATAGGCAAATAGTGCAAATGGAGATTTAGTAATGTACGGTAAGAGAAAGTGTAACAACAAAGTCTTATGAGGTAATGGCAGTCCAATGCTCCACAAAGTGACTGGTAACTGGTGCAGGCCAGTGAGTGAGTCAGAGAGTGTGTGTGTTTGTGTGTGTGTGACAGAGTTCAGTGAGACCGTGGAGGAGAGAGGGGAGAGGGGGCAGAATCGGGAGGGAGTTAAGCTTCCTGACAGCCTGATGGATGAAGCTGTCCTTCAGCCTGCTGGTCCTGGCCTGGAGACTCCGCAGTCTCCTCCCCGACGGCAGCAGCTTGAAGAAGCTTTGCATTGGGTGCGTGGGATCAGCCGCTATGCAAAGGGCTTTTTTTTGCTCTGTCCGAGGCAGAGCAGTTCCCGTACCAGACTGTTATACAGTTGGTCAGGATGCTCTCGATGGTGCAGCGATAGAAGTTCACCAGGATGTCTGAGGACAGGTGGTTCTTCCTCAGAGTCCTCAAGAAGAGGAGGCGCTGGTGAGCCTTCTTGACCAGCTTGGAGCAGTTGGTCGTCCAGGTGAGATCCTCGGAGATGTGAACTCCCAGGAACTTGAAGCTGCTCACACGCTCCACAGCCGTCCCCTTAATGTGGATGGGTGGATGTGGGTCAGCATTCCTCCTGTAGTCCACGATGAGCTCCTTGGTCTTCTCGGTGTTAAGCAGCAGGTTGTTTCTGTCGCACCACTCAGCCAGACGATCCACCTCCTCCCTGTAGGCGGCCTCATCGTTGTCACTGATGAGGCCAGTGTATCAAATATTAAAGATATTTAGCATCTCTCATGTTTCTGTTATTCTATAAAAACAGCTGCTTTAAAAACCGATCCAATCAAAGAAACATGAACTTCCATATTGATCAGATCAATACGTACAGCTCTGATGTCACTAACCTCTCCTTGAACTCTTCATTGATGGTGATTTGTGGTCCTCTGCTGGTGAGAAGATGAACTGCATGATGTCAGTTTAATGAGCACAGATGAGATGAAGTGTTTTTAAGTCTGCTTTTTCTAATTGCTCAGGGTCCTGCTCCAGGAAACAGCTTCAACAAACACTGGCTTTCAAAATAAGACCTCAGTCTGAGTTTTTAAAAAAGCTCTTACCTTGGAAGGAATTGACATTTAATATTCATGTTATCAGCCCATCAATGGGTGTTATTAGCAGTTATCAGCTTCATAGCTGTGGCTGAGATTGGCCCTCCTGCACTTGCTAGCAGGCTCAGTTGGTCATTATCACCAATTGGTGAGCTGGATCGCTGTTGGAGGGACGATGATGAATCCAGATCCAGTACAGACAGACTCCACTTCACACTGAGATGGGCGCATGGCAGCTAATGTTACACCCCTGAAAACGGGGAAAGAATCACGAGAGTGATTTTGACTTGCGTCTCTCATGCAGTTCTTTATTGCAATCAAAATGAACATAAATGTTTCACATTCTGTATTGCTTAATGTCACATGGTGGAAGGAAAAGCTAAATAATAAACCAAAATGATAAAGTGCTTACTATACATATACCTGAACATGTTTCCTGACAAAATGGTTGACAATAGAAACGTTTCTAGCTCCTGCCGTTAGCTTAATGGACATTATACAGTACCAAACAGAGGCTCAAAACCACCTTGTCTCTGTGCACAAAACGACTGTGATATAATGCTTCTAAAGCTTACAAAACAATGAAGGGTTACCTATTAAATATCTTAACAATGTACAGATTGCCTATATATGAACTTTGAAACACTTTTACCTGAAAACAGTTGTGTCTGAGATTGTATGTGCAGTTTTTGTGTCTGAGCAGAGAGTGAGCTGGATGGTGTGAGTCCCTGATAATTCTCTCTGCTCTTTTTTGGCCGTGTTGTGTGCACAGAAGGGCCATGGGGGCAAGTTTTGTTCCCATAATCCTCTCTGCAGACTTTATGACTCTTTGCAAAGCCTTCCTCTCTGTCTGTGTAGTGTTTCCATACCAGACAGTGATACCTGCGGTGAGGATGCTCTCTATCAGTCCTCTGTATGCCTGGGTGAGAGGGCGCTGATTTCTGGCTTTCCTGAGCAGCCGAATGAAATAAAGCCTTTGCTGGCCTTTTTTCACTGTTGTTGTGGTGTTGAGAGTCCAGCGCAGGTCTGATGAAACCTGCAGTCCCAGGAATCTGTGGCTGTTTGCCTTCTCCACCTCTGTCCCTTTCACGATAAGAGGTTGCAGGGGAGGGAGTTCCTCCTAGAGTCCAGTATTAATTCCTTGGTCTTGCCATGTTGAGGATGAGGTCGCTTTTCACACCATAGACAAGAACATTGTCTACTCCCCCCTTGATGAGCCCCAGGATGGTGGTGTCCTCAGTGTATTGGAGTTTTCCTGGGTGGAGACACAGTCATGGGTGTACAGGGTGAAGAGTTTGGGGCTGAGGCAGCAGCCCTGTGGAGATCCAGTGCTGACGGTGAGCTCAGCAGACACGTGTCCTCCCATTCTCACCACCTGTTGTCTGTCTGTCAAAAAGTCTGGAATCCAGTTATGGGTGGGTGTTGGGATGGTGAGGTATATCAGCTTGCCTGGGCGGATGGTGTTGAAAGCAGAGCTGTAGTCCAGGAAGAGCATCCTGACATATGTTCTGCTGCTTTCCAGGTGTTGCAGAGTGTGGTGCAGGGCTAATGCTGTTGCACCATCCACTGATCAATTGGGGCTGAATGCAAACTGGAAGGGGTCTATAGTTTCAGGGACAATGTGATTTGAGTCCCTCAAAGGAAGAATTCTGTATCTATAAATGGATCATGGACTTTCTGACCAACAGACCCCTATTTGTTAGGTCAGGGCATAACAGCTCTACCACCATCACACTCACACTGGCGCTCCACAGGGCTGTGTGCTGAGTTCGTTCCTCTATGAATGCAGACCTAGGTATTGATTCAACTCCATCATCAAGTCTGCAGATGACACCACGGTGACTGTCTCATCAGGGACAATGATGAGTCTGCTACAGGGAAGAGGTAAAGCACCTAGCTATGTGGTGCTGACAGTAACCTGCTCCTGAGTACCAGCAAACCAAAGAGCTCATTGTGAACTTCAGGAGGGAGAAAACAAACACCCATGTCCCCATCTACATAAATGGCACAGCTGTTGAACGGGTCTCCAGCTTCAAGGTCTTGGGGACCCACATCTCTGAGAATCTGACCTGGTCAACTAAGACCTCCAGCCTGACCATCAGCGCTTCTTTTTCTTCAGGACACTGAAGAAGAACCACCTGTCTACTGACATACTGGTTAACTTCTACCACTGTGAGATACAGAGCATCCTGACCAACTGTGCCGCAGTTTGGTATGGAAATTGCTATGTTGCTGACCACAAGGCACTGCAGCGGGTGGTGAAAAGACGTCACAGGGACTCTACTTTCTGCCATTGAGGATGTCCACAAGAAGAGATGTCTATGCCGAGCACACATCATTCTCAGGGACTCCTCTCATTCTGCCAATAAACCCCTCCAGCTCCTCCCCTCCAGGAGGCGCTACAGGAGCCTTCAGACTAAAACCAGCAGGTTTAGGAACAGCTTCTTCCCCACAGCTGTCACTCTACTGAACTCAGTCCCCTGCTGAACCTTTCCATCCACACTCACTGTCCATCCACACCCCCCTATCCCTCCCAGTGACAATGATCATGACTGTCATTCATTCTCAACATTCACCATGTGCACACACTGGTTACTGCTATAGTTTAGGACACTGACATAGTATGGTCTCTGTGATAGTGCGTACACTGTTATCTATTATAGTCTGCTCAGAGAGCTACGCTTACACTGCGTTAGATGTATTCATAGCACTCTGTAGATCTGTTTACCTCACACCTCTACATCTGTATATATTTAGCAAATCTGTATATTTGTTCATAGTACATCTGTTTATCTGCCGATCTGTATAGCAGTATAGAACATCTGTATGCTATACAGATTATCTGTATATCTCTACATGTGTATACACAGTACATCTGTACATTTGTCTGCAGTTCATCTGTATATTTGGTCTCTCTGTACATAAACTGTTTATAACTATTCCACCTTTTACACTACCCTTATCTGTATATATCAGTATATTGTGGACTAGAATATGTTTGAGATGCCTCTGAGGATGTTTAGTAAGAAAAAACATTACATCATAAATATTAAGGTGCTCTACTGGAGTGAAGCAACTGGAAAGCTGCACAAGCAGAAATGAACGTTCACTTTTCAGCAACTATTATAGTGGAGCCTGAAGCCTGAACCTACAGCGAGTGCAGCTCTGCAGCCAGATCTGTGAGCTGAACTAAGTGGCAGCAACATAAGCATTTTTTTCCCACAATTTTAAGCTGTTTTTTAGGAATCATATCATGAGATTGGTGTGACTGAGGAGGTGCGAGAATGTATCTGGAAAAAGAAATAAAATTGCCTAATACAGGGGTGGGGAACTCCAGGTCTCAAGCTCCAGTCTCCTGCAGGATTTAGATGTGTCCTTGATCCATTACAGCTGATTTAAATTGCTAAAATACCTTCTAATGGTGGGTGTGCATCCTGACACTACCCCTCAACAGGTCTTGAAGTTCACTAGAGGCCTATAAATAAACTAATCATTTGATTCAGGTCTGTTCACCAGGGTGAGATCTAAAACCTGCAGGACATCGGCCCATGAGGCCTGGAGTTCCCCACCCCTAGCCTAATACATCTAGGACACAATTTAAAGCTTTACACACTTAATTACGATTATGTTGTCTGAGAACTAACACAGAGCAGAAAACGTACCTTGTGATTGAGCTAATTTTTTATTATTCCTCCACAGTGTGGACCAGCAGAGCTCAGAGGTTCCCAGTGGTCAGTCTGTCCAGCAGCATCAAACACAGCTGGACTCCATATTTATGGTCTGTACATGTACAACAACTATTTTTACATCTATTCTGTTCACAATCATCTCCATGCTGCTCTTTGTAGACCGGTGGATTGTCAGTGTGTCCAACATGGATCTGATGTTTGGCTCCATGATTTCAGTCTGATTGGTTCATTCATAAAGTGTTCTGTTCCAGCTGCTGGAGGACAACATCGTCACTTTTGTGAAGAACGAGCTGAAGAAGATCCAGAAGGTTCAGAGTCCAGATTACCCAGAATGGGAGGATGATGAGCAGAGGAGCAGCAGCAGAGAGGCATTTGAAGATCACAGTGAACTTCTTGAGGAGAATGAAGCAGGAGGAGCTGCCTGACCGACTCTAGAGCAGTAAGAGGATTTTTGTAGAAAGATTTAACCTTCTGTGTCATGGCACTTGGTCTTCGACCCAGTCTTTCGATCTTTCTGGACTTTACTGGGTTATTGAAATATCGTATGAGGCTAGTTTCATGGTTATGTTTACATCAAGCATCAAGTATGCTTTGGTGTAACAAATATTGAACAAGTTCTCACAATCACCTCTTTACAATGGACTATAAGGTTTAAATGATTTGCCTGTGTGTAATAAACCATAACAGGACATTTCACATATCTGTAGTAAGAAAAATCTCTTTCTGAAAACACTGCACGTCTTTAATGTGCTGCTTGCTTGTGACTTCTTGATGTTGGTAAATACAATAAATGAAAAATACATGTACAACACATTATGCTTCTGCTGTGAGGTCCTTTTTTGTTATTACTGATATATGACATTCCATTGGAAAGAGATGATTGTGAGAACTTGTTCATTATTTGTTCAATGAACAATTCAGCTGTTACACTTTTCAGTATCTGTTTGTATTTTGTGGAATCAACATTTGTGTGCGAGTACACAAAAATCAGTACAGTTATTGCAAAAGTACCAAAAATAAACTAAGCCGACTCACAACTGTACAATAAAACAGTTACAGCCTCATTTTGTTTTTTCACTAATTGAAAACATTTTAATCACAATAATACAACCTGATGTGTAAATATTGGGATGACCACTAGCTGGCTTCAGATCTCCATAAAATAAAAATCCGCAGAAACATGAGACGTGCTCGTTTCTACACAAATAAATAAAACAAAGCATTTTAATAACGACATGAAAAAGAAAATACAGCAGTTGTTAACACTTACTACGCTGACCTATTATTGCTCTTGTATATTACAGATTAGTATGAAGCAATTGCGAGAGTTTTTACTGAGACCATAAAACTACATCTCCCTGATGATGACGACCATGACGACGATGTTAAAGATGATGGCGAGTGCTTCACCAGATCTCAAACTGCGTGTGCTCCTTGAAGGCTGCTCTGATGATGATAATGACGATGGTGATGATGGCGAGTGCTTCACCAGATCTCAAACTGCGTGTGCTCCTTGAAGGCTGCTCTGTGCACGATGTTGTTGCTGAAGAGTGACTGTCAGTGAGTTACTGCAACCATACATAATATCTGGCTCTCTGAGGTCAGCTGATCAGTGCTTGTTGGCTGTCAAAGCTGTGGATCTCACTTCAATTAGACCCACAATCTGTGGTTCGAATGAATAATATACTGATGATGGGATTTCTATTTGTTATAAAGGGATAAAGCTTTATTACATTTAGTAAACGCATGTGAAGAGTGAAAGGATGGTATCAATATGTATCAATATGGATATATTAATAGGGTCATTTTATCCTCTTAACCCTTTAAAGCCGGTCGGAGCGGGCACGCTCTCTTTTGCATAACTATTTTTAAATCTCTGTAGAACTGGAACCACATAAGCTAGCGCAATAACTTTTTGGGCATATGAAACCAGAGGAGTTGTACTTACATCTTATTCATTCAGCTTGTCTTAGGCCACGGTTTCCTTCCACATATAGCTTTGCAAAAATTGCATAAAAAGCACTTGCAGCAACAAAAACATAATATTCCAGAAACACGCTTTGCCGATCCGATCAGCTGTTTGTAACACTTCCTACATTGGAATAGACGTCAGCACGAACTATTGCATGTCCGAAATTGGAAGTGACGTCATTTTGCAGAAAATGTAGGGTTTTTTTTTACATATGGGCCTTGCTTTATAAGCCTATACTGGTGTTTTTAAAACTCATGTTTGACTTCATGCTTTTCTGAATAGTTTCTGGGATGCTTAGAACTCAAATTGCATGAGAAGCTCATCTGTAACCGAAAGGTTGCCGGTTCGATCCCCAGCTCTCACTGTCCTGGTGGTTGTGTCCTTGGGCAAGACACTTTACCCTACCGCATACTGGTGTGGGCCAGATGGCGCGTTATTGCAGCCTCGCTTCTGTCAGTCTGCCCCAGGGCAGCTGTGGCTATGTCATCCAGGGAAGGACGGATGTTGTTTTGCTGTGCTGTATTTTAATGTGAAGTGTACTTATTTATTTTTTATATTGCATGTATTGGTTATATTTTGTGCAGTGTTTTATTTAGTTTGCATGTTTTAGTTACCGTCAAATTGTCCTGGAGAGACTCCGCCCTTTCCCCCGTTTTTACTAATTGGACACACCTGAGAGGAAAGGAAAGGTAATTTACAGAGTGCTCAATGACACATAAGAGGGTTGGAGTTGGGTTCGAGGGAGCACAGAACACCAGCGCGCAGAGGACCAGCGCACAGGGCACCAGTGCAGAGAGTGACAGTACCAGCGGGGAGAGTGGAGACAGCACCAGCGGAAGGCACGGGACGGCTGTGTGGCTTTGCAGTTTTAAAGAAGCGGCGGGCGGAGTTGAGAGCTCTGCCCACCCGGGGTAAGTCTTTGACTTATCCCCTTTTATTGAATAAAAACTGCCGGAAGAATAGTGACTGCCGCTCCTCCCTTTCTCTAGCATATCAAGACGCGAATGCGGAAAGGAAGGAGAGGACTCCGCTGGGTTTCCCTTTTACTTCGCTGGATTTCTTAACTCCCTGGGACTTTTATGCCGTGGTGGATCCCACTGGACTTTTAATGTTGTGTTTTATTGCTTTTTATTGTGTTATCCCTTGGCCAAGGTTGTTTTAATTCATTTTACATTTTTAACTATTTAAATATAATAAATTATATTTTTAATTCTACAGTTTTTTTATCGTGTGCTTTCCCTTGGCGGCTCCACTGCTCTGCCCGCTTTGAGGAAGGTTTCCTTCCTTTTAAAAAACACAAACCACCTTGGAAATAAAATCAGCCTTTCCGCTCCGTTACAGCTACAACTGTGGTTTGCCTGCACCAGTGTGTGAATGTGAGAGTGAATGAATAGTGAAATTGTAATTGCAATCCATTATTATTTTGATGCACATGCAGTTTTTTTCTTTGTTTCAAATTTGCATTGTACTATTTATTTTCTTTTTTCCTGCTGTATATAAAAATTGGTGTATCTCAAAAATAAAACTATGAAGACGCTCAAAAGAAATTTCCTGTTGTTGAAAACTATTTTGTGCAATTTTTTTGTATTTACAGTTTTGAGGGATAAACCTCTTACATTTCTCTAACTATAAATATATGTAAAAAAAAACCCAAAACAACGTTTTTTTTATTTTTTTGTAGTTTATTGCACTTTTTTGCAATTTATGTAGTTACTAGAGCAGGGCGATATGACCAAAAGTATTTATCACGATATACATTTGAAAATTTGCGATAACAATATATATAACTGATGATATAATTGACACTAGACAAAATAATTTACAACTTTATTAGTGTAAAACAAAAAAAACCAATGTATTTTCACTTAAACAAGCAGCTGTTTTTTTTTTAATGTGCATTAAAAGTTATATAATATATAATAATATAATAAAAAATTTAACAGTGCAAATGCAAATTCCTCGCTGACAGTTTAACCAAAAGGCATTTCCAGTGGAAACTGGCCGACAGATCCTGAGCATAATCATGTATACTATGTACAAAACTTAAAAAGAGGTTACACACACACAATACGGTAATATTATGTTGAAGCACAGCACGTATCACTCCGCGAGGCTCCGTCTACGATAGCCGTAACGCTCCGACAATCCATCAAGCGGTGCGGCTTCGTAGCTTAGCAAAGTCGTACTAAAACATTTGACAGATTTTCGAGGGCCGTGCACATAAAATCGATTCGATGTCAGTAAACACAACCAGAGTTCATACATAAGGCACACGGAAGTATAAGAACCTATAACCTATCTGGTTATAGGTTCCATTGGAAAGAGATGATTGTGAGAACTTGTTCATTATTTGTTCAATGAACAATTCAGCTGTTACACGTTTCAGTATCTGTTTGTATTTCGTGGAATCAACATTTGTGTGCGAGTACACAAAAATCAGTACAGTTATTGCAAAAGTACCAAAAATAAACTAAGCCGACTCACAACTGTACAATAAAACTGTTACAGCCTCATTTTGTTTTTTCAGTAATTGAAAACATTTTAATCACAATAATACAACCTGATGTGTAAATATTGGGATGACCACTAGATGGCTTCAGATCTCCATAAAATAAAAATCCGCAGAAACATGAGACGTGCTCATTTCTATTTCTATTATTGCTCTTGTATATTACAGATTAGTATGATGCAATTGTGAGAGTTTTTACTGAGACCATAAAACTACATCTCCCTGATGATGACGACCATGACGACGATGTTAAAGATGATGGCGAGCGCTTCACCAGATCTCAAACTGCGTGTGCTCCTTGAAGGCTGCTCTGATGATGATGATGACGACCATGATGATGATGACGATGGTGATGATGGCGAGCGCTTCACCAGATCTCAAACTGCGTGTGCTCCTTGAAGGCTGCTCTGTGCACGATGTTGTTGCTGAAGAGTCTAGAAAGAGACCAAAGCAGAGAGCAGACGTCACTCACACAGAACAACATGAATCCACGTGAGCTCAGGCTGTGAATGATTCCTCTCAGAGTCTGAGAAGAAACTCCTTCATGTTGGCTCACCGCACACAGTGGATGGAGGGGTTGATGGAGAGCAGCTGCAGTAACACATCGGTCGAAGCATCAGTGATCTGATTGTGACTCAGACTGTAACACAAACACAACATGTGGCTCTAACTGATCGCTGCACATTATATTACTGTAGTGTGTGTGAACAGGCTGATGGTTGTTGGTGCCTCCCACAGGAGGATCAGTGTGTGACACTCACTCTAGGACTTGGACTTTGTGCAGATGTGTGATGAGAGGGAGCAGCAGCTGGTCAGTGAGCTGACAGTGACTGAGGTCCAGCTCTGTCAGCCCTTCACACGAGTCCAGCATCTGGACCAAAGCCCCGCAGACCCTCTGATCCAGCGTGCTGTGACTGAGATCCAGCTCTCCACCCAGGGCTGTACACAGGGACACCGCCCGCCTCACTGCGTCCCTCTCACTGTTCACAGGAACCAGAGACAGCAGCTGGAGGAGGACAGTGTTACTGACTCTAAACAGGACAAACAGAGAAACTGTCAGGATGCATCAACACCAGCGTGAACAAGGTTCTCTCTGGTTCAGACTCTTCGGTGGTCTTTCCCACCTGAGGCGGACCCTGTGGAGGACAGGAAACAGCAGGTCCAGCACGCTGTCCTCCACCTCACAGTCTCGCAGGTCCAGCTGTGTGTCCCGGCTGCCCTGTGTCAGGATGGTGGAGACGGCCCTGCAGTCATCAGCAGTCAGACTCAGAGGCTCAGTCTGATCCTCCTCCGGTAGCTCCACACAGGAGGAGCAGGACAGATCCAAGCTGTGCTGCAGAGTCCTCAGCAGGCCTGACGCTGCCTCCTGCTGGACGTCACAGGCAGCACAGCAGTGGATGAACCTCAGCAGCTGGTTCCTGTCAACACTGGAAAGAAACGCATGGAGACAGAAAATCTCAAATGATAGATGCTGCAAACAAACTGCTGGCTCCAATAAAATGTGTTGATCTTTAAAACTAAAGGATTTTAAGAACAGCATCTATGAACTAGCAGCAGACACATTATTGTAATTAGATGTTGGATTTATGCACAGCACTCATCAGAATCAGAAACTTTATTGTCATTGTCATGAGAACAACGAAATTAAGAATGGTCCCCGATCATTGCATCATCCCTAGCAATATCAAAATATAAATAAAACAATAAAATTCAATAAATAAAATAGATAGAATACTTAAAATACTAATAAGATATAACAGTAAAACATTCACATACATTCCCACACACATGCTTCAGACCGTGCATAGATTAACACAAGAGTGGCGTGATGGACATTTTTTTGTAGTATTCAGATGTGTTATTGCAGTTGGATAACAGCTGTGTTTGAGTCTATTAGTCCTTGCTCTGACTGCCCTGTACCGTCTGCCTGAGGGCAACAGTTCGAACAGGGAGTGGCCAGGATGTGAGGTGTCTTTTATGATGTTTTGGGCCTTTTTAAAACAGTGGGCGTTGTGTAGAACTTCCAGTGTGGGGAGAGGGCAGCCAGTGATCTTTTGGGCGGTGTTAATGATCCCTTGGAGTGCTTTCCTCTGAGCCCCTGTGCAGCTAGTGTACCAGATGCATATGCAGTAAGTTAGAACACTCTCAATGGTGGCTCTGTAGAAGGACACCAGCAGTCTCTGTGTGATGTTATTCCTCCTGAGAATTCTCAGGAAGTACAGTCTCTGTTGGGCCTTTTTCAGCAGCTCGGAGGTGTTCACACTCCAGGAAAGGTTCTCCTCTATATTGACTCCCAGGAAGCGGAAGCTTGCCACCCTTTCTACACAGTCCCCATTTATGAATAGTGGTTGGATCTCTGCCTTTTTCCTTCTGAAGTCTATTATGAGTTCTTTGGTTTTTGAAGTGTTGAGGAGGAGGTTATTGGCCTTACACCATGACGTCAGCTGCTCCACCTCGTCTCTGTACGTAGACTCGTCTCCCTTGGAAATGAGCCCCACCACTGTGGTGTCATCTGCAAATTTCACAAAGATGTTGCTGTGGTGGTGAGGAGTGCAGTCGTGTGTGTAGAGAGAGTAGAGCAGTGGACTGAGCACACAGCCCTGGGGTGAGCCAGTGCTGAGACTCAGGGCTGAGGATGTGTGATGGCCAACTCTGACTCTCTGTCTACGGCCCGAGAGGAAGCTATTGATCCACATGCAGGTGCTGTATGGAAGCCCCAGGTCTTGTAGCTTGGCCACCAGTTTGTGTGGAAGGATGGTGTTAAAAGCTGAGCAGTAATCCACGAAGAGCATCCGCACATAGCTACCATGCTCTTCCAGGTGAGTTAATGCAGCATGGAGTGCTGTGGCTACAGCGTCTTCCGTGGATCGGTTTGCTCTGTAGGCAAACTGGTGTGGATCCAGGCTGCGGGGCAGGGTGTGATGTGTCTGCGGACCAGCTTCTCAAAGCATTTCATTACCACTGGGGTGAGTGCCACCGGTCTGTAGTCATTCAGGCCGGTGATGTGGGGCTTCTTAGGCAAGGGGACTATGGTGGAGGACTTCAGGCAGAGTGGGACAGTCGCCTGTGCGAGGGATTTGTTGAAAATCCTGGTGAAGATCCCAGCCAGCTGTCCTGCACAATCCCTCAATATTCGACCTGGCACACCATCAGGACCCGCCGCCTTCCTCGGGTTAACAGCCTGCAGCATGCGCCTCACCTCGTGCTCTTCCAGGGTGAGGGTGGTGCTGCTATGGGTGGCGTGTTGCTGCTGTGGCTCCAATACCTCCGGTACCCTGGTCTCAAAGCGGGCGAAGAAGATATTCAGCTCCTCTGCCAGCTCCAGGTCACCGTCCGCAGCTCCGAGATTGATCTTATAGTTGGTTAGGTGCTGGATGCCTTGCCACACCTGCCGGCTGGTATTACTCTTCAAATGGTCCTCGATCCTCCTCCTATAGTCCCCCTTTGCCTCTCTGATGCCTCTCTTCAGGTTGGATCGGGCTGTGGTGTAGTGATCCCTGTTGCCAGACCTGAATGCAATGTTCCTCTCCTTCAGCAGCTGCCTGACCTCCCGGGTCATCCAGGGCTTTTGGTTGGGATAAGCCCGGATCCGTTTGACTGCTGTAACAGTGTCTATGCAATGTTTTATATAGCAGAGGACACCGTCTGTGAACATTTCCAAGTCCTGATGTTCAAAGATATCCCAGTTAGTCCTCTCAAAACAGTCCTGCAGCTGCTGAGAGGCACCCTCTGGCCATATGGTAATATTCTTTGTGATGGTAAGAGCAGTTTTCTTGAGGGGGGCATATGCAGGGATTAGAAACAGTGACAAGTGGTCAGACTGACCCAGATGTGGCAAAGGTCTGGCCCTGTAGCCCATTTTGATGTTGGAATAAACTTTGTCCAGAATCTTGTCACCCCTAGTGGCACACTTGACGTGCTGGTGGAATTTGGGGATTGCTCTTTTTAAGTCTGCGTGATTGAAGTCCCCTGCTACGATATGTACAGCGTCAGGGTAAGTGCTCTGTTTATTATTGATGTTTGTATGCAGGAGTGCGATCGCAGAGTTAGCATTAGCATCTGGTGGTATGTAAACAGCTGTTATTATGACAACGGTGAACTCCCTAGGTAGGTAGATGGGCCTGCATTTAACAGTCAGATATTCAATGTCCGGTGAACAGTGACGGTCTATTATCACTGTGTTGGTACACCAGCTGTTGTTCACATACATACAGAGCCCCCCTCCTTTGCGCTTACCGGAGTCCACTGTTCGGTCATGTCGCTGTGTGGTATAGCCTGCTAGCTCAATAGTAGAGTCTGGAATGGATTGATGTAGCCAGGATTCAGTGATAAGAAGGATGCATGAGTCTTTGATGAAGTTATTCGCTGCACTCATGTTATTAAGACAAAGTCACACTGAGCCCAGTTTCCCTGCTTGGGCTGATTGTGCAGGTGGATGTTAACAGATAACAGCTTTAAATGAATAAGGACTCTGTTCATCTGGTAACTCGTTGTTCATGATTTACTGCATTTATCAGATTAAAAGCATCATTTGTCAGCAGTGATGAAGAGTAAATGTCTCCTTTGTGTCCAGGAAGCCACAGAAACACAGCATGTAGCAGATTATTTTAATGGGTCCAGTTCAAATGTGTCTGCAGACAAACTTGTGATTTGCAGCCTTCAGCTTGTTGTTCGAGCAGCTGATAAAAGTAGCCCAGGAGGTGTAATGACAACACTTGATAATAACTATAATTAATACAATTAAATTGTTAATTCGACCAATTTTAATTCACTAAGATTAAAATGACAATAACGCTGATGATACCATTTGGTAAAACCACAAATGAGACACACAAATCAGAAGCAACAAGTCAGAGGCTGCAGTTTGGGAAACACTGAAGATCACCAGAAATGTTTGGGCCTCATTTGTAAACTTCACCAAATGATTTCCAATAATATATTTTTAAACAATTATCTGTATAATTAATGAGAAATTACAAAGCTGACATTTGTAAACTTTGTAAATAATTCATGAATATTGTGTGACATCTAAAAACAGGACGGCTAATGCTAAGCTGCAGTGTGTTCAGCGATAAGTCGGCCCTTGGGTGTAAATAAAAAAAATCTAACTTTTGATTAGTCTGAATTTCTTTGTTGTTTAGTAAAGTTTGTGTTGGATTAAAATACAACAAACGGCTCTCACTGTTGCCATGACAGCGGGCTAATGCTAAAGAAACGCGTGTGTGAATCTCTGAGACTAAACAACAGTCGGGGGCGGGGCATCTGTGATGAAACCCTCGATGATAAGCAGTGAAATAAACATCTGGTCATCATTAAAGAACACATACCATAGTGATAACATGTTGTTTGTGTCATCAGAGTGTAATTATCGTCTCTTTCCAACTATGATATATAAGATAGGAAGCTTCACCACATTGTTGTTCGTACATGTCGCCACTATGAGCGCCACTATCAGCGGCTCTGGGATTCTTTTCCAGGAAAACTGAACTCAAAGCCGTCTTCAAACCAGCTTACTGTCTGTAAACATCAACATGAACCAGTTACTGTTTGATCCTGTTTCCTGTTCTGTGTTTGCTACGGTGACCCTGGGTTGTTAGACAGGCGCCCACTAATAAAATGTGTTATTGTTGCTGTTGTTGTTATTATTACTGCTCTACCTTTAAATGATGTTCACTCTGCCTGCTGTTTGAAACTTTCCTTGTAGTTTCTTGTTCAACTGTTCATGTAATCTGTTCCACACTAACAGTAAAATGTTAGCTTGTTTTTGAAGCATTATGTTACAATAAAGTGTGTTGTTCAGCAATCACACAGCGCAGCACAGAGAAACGAGCTCTAATATCTGACCTGAGACGAGAAACGCTGTCCAGCATGAGCAGGATGGACTCTACTCCCCCTGCTGGTATGGAGGTCCACAGCAGGTTCAGTCTGACTCCGTCTCCGTGTCTGAGGATGAAGATCAGAGCAGCACAGTCCACTGAGTCCAGCTGTCTGCAGCTCAGGCTGATCACATGACCGAGTGACCTCAGCAAACTGGGAACAGCGTGACTGTCGTGAGCTCTGTAGAGCTCTCTGATGGAGCTCATCACAAAGCTGGGACTGGGCCTGAAAACAAAGAGTTTATTTCCAACTTTGTTTAAAGGATCCATGAAGTGCTGATTAAAGATGAGACAGCATTTCAAATCCTCCTGATTAATCAGCAGAAACTGTGTAAAAGATCAAACCACATTCAGCACCTTTTAAACACAATCCTGTCCAGAAAGGGAAGCAGACGTGTGGTCTCCTCCTGTAAGAACAGGTTCTTCCTCAGGTCCACAGTGATGGTCGGAGCCGACGGCTGCTGCAGCAGATAGTGAAGCAGCTCCCAGCTCAGGCAGCAGGAGGTCAGGTCTCCACCAACCTTACTCAAGAAGGACAACGTCAAGTCCTTGTCCTGGGTTTCATGGAGGAGAGACAGGAGCTGCTGGAAGCTCTCTTCACTCAGTCTGCAGAGATCATCAATATAAAATAAGCTTTGAAGTAAAAATCGACATTTTATTTGTCCTGTGATGTTCAGAAAGACATTTACTTGACTGTCAGAGGACCATGATGGAGCAGCAGTGCAATGAGACCCTGAGCAGGGATGCAGGTCTCAGTCAGGTCTAACCGTCCGACTGTCCAGTATCTCAGCAGGGAAGCCAAACTACTGACGGCCCTCAACAATACTCTGTGTGATGGTCGGGCTTTCTTAGGCACAAGAGAAAGCTCTTCAACAGCCAGCCGACGGGCCGCTCTGCCTCTTCTTACCCACTGAGACAGCAGCAAGGACATGTCGATGGAAAGCCTGAAGAACGAAGAGACGAAAGAGCAGAAATGATGAACACCAAGAACTAAAGATTCACATAGAAATGATGTTAGAAGAGCAGGAGAGAGTCATGGTTTCACTTCCTGCCTCAGACTGTGTAGTTGTGTTGTGTGTCTGAAGAGCAGAGCGCCTCCTCTGGCAGACATCTTGCTGGGTGTGAGGATGAGATCCACTTTAGAGCCGCACAGTTTGAGAACTCTCCCCACAGACCAGCAGCTTTTCCTGTGTAACGCTCCTGTTAGCAGCAGCTGGAAGCCCAGCAGCTGCAGCAGAGACTCCAGCTGCTGGGCCTCCTCTCTGGATCTTACAGACATGGATGTGCACACACTCTGGAAGAACTCTGGATGACAGCTGGAACACAGTGAAGATGGGATCAGAGAACATGCTGGAAACGTTCTGCAAATGAAACCATCATCACTTATTTACCTGAGCTGTGAGATAAAAGGCAGACACTGCAGCAAACTCCTCACTTCACTCTCTTCATGTGAGCAGCCTCTCAGCTCCACTTGTTTCTTCTCTGGTTGGAGTTTCAGCAGCTCCAGGAGGATGGAGGTCTTTCTCTCTGAGAGGTCTATGGACCAGACTGCAGGAGCTGACTGGAAAACTGGCTGTAATGATGGAAGGACACTCAGACCTGTTTTAGTCTCACAGTCCTTCACATGGGAGTACAGATCCAACAGGAAGTCACACTGATAATCTTCATCCATGTATCTCTCATGAAGAGGGAATGTCTGATATGTGCACACTGATGCTAACAGCTCCAGGATCTTCTCTCCTGTCTGCTGCTCTCTCTCTGCTGCTGCACAGAACAGACTCACAAAGATCCTGACTGCTTCATGGAGACGTGACCTCAGAGGAAGAACACTGGAACAATAAGAAGGAAACATTTAGAGATGATTTGATGTGAGCTGCATAAAAACAGCCACACACTGCTGATGGACTCCATGTTGTATATAATGAAAGTCCATTTTAAAGCCATCTTCCATCAGAGCAGCTGAGCATAGTATTTAGACTGTTACTGACTCACAGCCAGTGTTGGGAAGGTAAGTTTTCAAATGTATTCCACTACAGATTACAGATTACAGATTACATGCCCCAAAAGGTATTTTGTAACGTATTCTGAATACTATGGATTACTTAATATATTATCAAGATTTTACAACTACATTAATGTCTCATTGCTGTGTGATTTATTACTATTACTGAAGGTTACTCACCAGACCAAAACCAACTCGACTTAAAATTTATTTCAAACCTAAAACCTTTAGTGAACAATGAAACAAATAAGAGTAAACTGCAATCATTTACTGGTAGCAATAAAATAATCTTCTACGTCTTAAGCTCTGTCCACACCTGTACAGCTTTTTCTATGTGTTTGGGCCTTTCGTTCACACGTAAACGGCATTTTGAATCATCTAAAACTGAGATTTTTTAAACTCCTTCTTTGCATTTACGTGGACGAGGAATACGGGGTTCATCACGCAGCGTCAAAACTTGTGCGTCTTTTTTCACGTCTCACTATCTGCAGTTTTTACACACTTACACACACACAGTTACTGTCCCCACATTTAAAGGCAGAGGCCTCATTATTTTATGTGTAAAGCGGACCCTCGTTTATTGTGGCAGTTAGGTTCTAAAAAATCCCGCGATAGGTGAAATCTGTACAGTAGTCAGCTTCATTTTTTAAAGTTATTATAGATGTTTGAAGGCTGTAAATAACCTCACTACAAGCTGTACACTTTCCTCAGACAGGTATGAACATTTTCACTCTTCTCTGGCTTGTTTAAACACAAAGTTCAAACCTTGTTAGAAAAATAAGTCCAGTATTATAGAAGAAACCAAAGATCAAACCCTGTTTTCAGAACATGGGAACAGCTGCAGAGAGTTCAACATTAATGAATCAATGGTACAGAAGTAGACGAAGCAAGAAGAATGAGTCAAGTTTGACTCCTCTGACTGTTTGGCTTTGCTTAATGCGTCTTATAATCTGAAGAATGCGGTAACTTCTAGCTTCCTTTAGCATGTGCAGAAGTCAAACTTTTGGTGCCATAGTTAGCGTCTTCCTCAGCCTTTTGGGAGCTACCACAGGAGCCTCTGACGGTGCAAAAGGTTTCGTCGACATTGTTGTGTTTGTGGGGGAGAAAACATACAAACAAACAGCACTGCTGCTCGAGGATTTATGTAAATTTGACAAGCTGAACTCGTTCTGTACTGGACAGGAGACACGGCTCAAGGTTGATTGATAATGGTCTGCAACAAATCAGGATGCACAACACAATGCGCTGTTAAAAAAAAGAAAGTAAATCTGCAGAATTGCACGGACCACACTGCCCACGAGGCTCCCGTCTTTAGGGCTGTGCCTGTAACACTGCTCATATTGCCTTACTATTAAAATAGTTTTTCAATAATAATTTTTACAAATATTTCTTACAGCTCTAATGTGCAGCACAGAGCGCTCAAACACATCTATTCATTCACTTCTTCACAGATGTTGATCATCCATTCATGTGCTCATGTTTGTGACTGATGAAGGCGGCATTCGATTGGTCCATTTAGTGTGGAAGAAGAGAGAAATAGCGAATCAAAAGGCCTCCTTTTATGTGAGTGTGGACAGAGACTGAAGCTGAGTGAACACAAAGTTTCCCCCACATTGTCACAGCTGTCATCTCTGACTGCAGGTTTAGCTTTCATCAAGCCAGCTCACACAAAGAAAGCCTGCTTATGATCAAGCTGCTTCACTCTTCAGCCGTCTGTACAATTATACAATTATATTAAAATGCATATACTGAAAAATGTTTCCACTGCTGACTTCAGGGAGCATCTCGTCTTCTGAAGAATTAATCATGTAAAGAAGAATTCGTGTACCTGAGCTGTGAGATAAAAGGCAGACACTGCAAGAAACTCCTCACTTCACTCTCTTCTTCTTCTCCTCGCCATATAAACAGCTCCACTTGTTTCTTCTCTGGTTGGAGTTTCAGCAGCTCCAGGAGGATGGAGGTCTTTCTCTCTGAGAGCTTTATGATCCAGACTGCAGGAGCTGACTGGAAAACTGGCTGTAATGATGGAAGGACACTCAGACCTGTTTTAGTCTCACATTCCTTCGCATGGGAGCACAGATCCAACAGGAAGTTACTCTGATATTGCCTCAGATCATCATCTTCATCCATGTGTCTCTCATGAAGAGGGAATGTCTGATATGTGCACACTGATGCTAACAGCTCCAGGATCTTCTCTCCTGTCTGCTGCTCTCTCTCTGCTGCTGCACAGAACAGACTCACAAAGAACCTGATTTCACCATCTTGAGTCTCCAAATAAACACTGGAACAATAAGAAGGAAACATTCAGTGATGATTTGATGTGAGCTGCATAAAAACAGCCACACACTGCTGATGGACTCCATCTGGTCCATGTTTCCTGTACATAATGACGCTCCATGTTAAATATAACATAAACGAGGGAAACATATCATCTCAGTTGCAGCACATAACTAATTTATTAATCCTCATAAAAACAAGAAAACACAAATATTTTAGAAATTTGTCAAAATTCCACTTTTAGAAGCTTCTTTAAATCAAGAAGAGACGGTAAAAACTTTACTTTAAGATTAAATGAATAGAAAAGTTGTTTTCTGCTTTCTTTGTAAAGTAACTATATACTATGTGTATACTGCATGTGGTGAACGCATGTTCTCCATCAAAACTCTTCACTAAGCTTCTGAATACAATCTGACTTACCTGAGCTGTGAGATAAAAGGCAGACACTGCAGTAAACTCCTCACTTCACTCTCTTCATGTGAGCAGCCTCTCAGCTCCACTTGTTTCTTCTCTGGTTGGAGTTTCAGCAGCTCCAGGAGGATGGAGGTCTTTCTCTCTGAGAGGTCTATGGACCAGACTGCAGGAGCTGACTGGAAAACTGGCTGTAATGATGGAAGGACACTCAGACCTGTTTTAGTCTCATAAGAGTACAGGTCCAGGAGGAAGTCACACCATTTCACTTTAAGAGGACTGTTTTTGTATCTGCACACTGATGCTAACAGCTCCAGGATCTTCTCTCCTGTCTGCTGCTCTCTCTCTGCTGCTGCACAGAACAGACTCACAAAGATCCTCGTTCGGTCTTCATCTGATGTCTCAGCATCAACTCTGCAACAATAAGAAGGAAACATTCAGTGATGATTTGATGTGAGCTGCATTGAAACAACCACACACTGCTGACACACTTTGCAATGTTTGTGAGTTTAATCTGGATCTTTGCTGATTTTCTGTCTTCAGTAAAATGAAACTTTGATAAAAATCAGAGTCTGTTTATTTCTTTGGAAGTCAGCAAACTCATAAATTGAGCAGAGGATCAAATAATTATGTCACTGCTGTAAAAAGGTAGAACACTGTGAGAACAGCTGTAATACAGTGTTGTATTATTCATGTACGTCGGAGTATTTGGAGAGTTTAGATTTTATATTTGCTATGGTCACTGAATCCTGGTATTTCTTGGTTTAATGCAGTAACGTCTGTTTTCTACAATGTTTATATGACAGGAAATGCTGTTTGTGTTGGATTCTCTATGATGAAGGAGATGGCGAGCCACCTCTGAACCTCATCACCTCCTTAGCCTGAGCAGCTGCTCTGATTTTTCACTGTGCCAGACGAGGAGGCCACGCCTCCTTTTCCAGCCTTCACCTGAGCTCACCTGTGTGAAAGCACAGCACCAAACAGCTTAGCTGCTGTGTTTCACTCAGGAGCACTTTGGAAGTGAAGCTGACTGGACGTCTTTACTAAAAGTGACTGACTACAAACCAGAGGAGCCAACGACAGAACTTCCAAACTCTTCAACATCCCAGAGACACTTTCCTGCATCATCAGGTGACTCCTTGTGATGAGGGAGCAGCTAAAGTAGCCTTGATCACTTCAATATCAACACTGTGTTCGTGCTGTTTACACTCGTCTGTGACGCTGTGTGAAATATTCACTAGTGTTTTGTGATCATTCACATTTGATTTGATAGAAGAAGTTTCAGGACATTGAAGTTACAGCTCTGAGTGGCTGCAGCTGCTCAGTGAGTCTCTTCCTCTCTTAAAGCCTCAAACTCACACTCTGGCCCTGCTCATTTAATATTCTGCAAACCTTCAGTGAGTTATGTTTGCACTGTGTGATCAATATTTGTATGTTCTGTATCACTTTGTGTGTTTTCCTTTTCCTGTCATGAAGACAGCTCAGACCTGCTGGCGTCTCCAGGTCCTGCTGAGCTTTCAGGTTATGTGATAAATGCTTTGGAAGTCATGGATGGGCCTCACTTTAGACCAGCTCACACAACATACTTCACTAACAACCAGTAACTGTCTGAATTAACTCAGGAATATCTGTAACACATGTACAACTTTATAAAGTGTTCATCCATCATTGGAAAAGTATCAGACTGCTGTCATTGAACATGTTATATTTGAGCCTCTTCAGCAAAACTTCATCATGTGTATCCATGATTATGAACGACTTACTGAGGAGGAGCAATGCTTCATAAATGATGAAACAAGTATTAACTAACACTAATGCTGAAGAGTGTGCAGCTGTTATAAAGTGTTAGCAGCAAAACACTAAACATCAACAATACAGAAACACACAGAGGGGAACAACAACATCTACAACAGCAGCTTCACCTGCTGCTCACATCACACACGTGGAAATCACATATTTACTAACATTTTACAGTTAATTCATTTAGATTAAGATTTGTTTACTTTGAAAATTAGACTCAATTAATATTTTCTGGTTCAGAAAAGTCTTAAACACAAAGATTCACATGTTAGTGGCCACGTTGAGCCTCCTGTCAGTGTTTAGTTTCACCAGACTAGCTCTCTGTACCTGGCTATATCACCATGGTAACAGATGCTGAACACAGCCTGGTGTAGATCAGGTTATGTTCAGTGTCAGATTAAAATCAGCTGTAAGTGACACATTTTCTCTGAGTCTTTTATGTCCAGTCTGCTCTGAGCTGGAGCTCATGATAACATGAACGTCACAAACTCCTTCACCAGATTGTGTGTCAGAGCTGAATGCAGCGAGTAACCTTTCATGTTTAAGTGGATCGAGGTCAAAGTGTCACAGCTTTAATGTGCAGCTGTCAGCTTACAAATGAACTGCAGCACAGAGCGCTCACACACATTCATTCATTCACATGTTAATGATTGCTACCAGCATCGCTTAGTCTCCTTTGATGCAGCAACAGTGTTGCCTGTGTTGTTATAGTTACATATTGTTTATAGCTCTGTGTCACCTGTTAATGTAACAATATTTCTTATTAATGGAGGTGAAATCAGTGGGTCTACTTTGTGTGGAAGAAGACAGAAATAACGTATGAATGGTCGTTGTGTGGATGTGGAGAAGAGAGGCCCCAAATGCAGGCTGAAGCTGAACATCCTGGATGACTCAAACTGTTTCCCTCTGCAGTGACAGCTGCTTGATGCTGTTTTGTTTTAAAGCCCATCAGAAACACATAAATACCTTAACAGTACAACTTTTATTAATATTTTTAATGAAGCTTTTTTCCCAGGAGGTCTTAGTGATGCTGTAAATGTCACTAAGTGCAGTTTTATTCTCACAGACAAACTGTCACATGTTAAAAAACTGTTGAAGGTAAACGTTACAAATTTGTGGACTCATTTCTATAAACTGGCTTCAATCAAGCAGCAACTAAATTGTCAAATAGAGCTAAAATATTTTCATGAATTATTTTCAGCACTCATTTATTGACAGACAGACTTTATTGTGTGAAGAGCGTGTCGTGTACCTGAGCTGTGAGATAAAAGGCAGACACTGCAGCAAACTCCTCACTTCACTCTCTTCATGTGAGCAGCCTGTCAGCTCCACTTGTTTCTTCTCTGGTTGGAGTTTCAGCAGCTCCAGGAGGATGGAGGTCTTTCTCTCTGAGAGGTCTATGGACCAGACTGCAGGAGCTGACTGGAAAACTGGCTGTAATGATGGAAGGACACTCAGACCTGTTTCAGTCTCACAGTCCTTCACATGGGAGCACAGATCCAACAGGAAGTTAATCTGATCATCATCATCATAGAAGTAGCTCTCATGAAGAGGGAATGTCTGATATGTGCACACTGATGCTAACAGCTCCAGGATCTTCTCTCCTGTCTGCTGCTCTCTCTCTGCTGCTGCACAGAACAGATTCCCAAAGATCATCACTGCTTCATCAGGATCTGAACACCCATCATATGTAACACTGTAACAATAAGAAGGAAACATTCAGTGATGATTTGATGTGAGCTGCATAAAAACACACTGCTGATGGACTCCATCTTGTATATAATGAAAGTCCATTTAAAGCCATCTTCCATCAGAGCAGCTGAACAGTGTTCTTAGACAGTTACTGACTCACAACACAAACACTCAGCCTGTGTGTGAAATCACTGCGTTCTGAACTGTAACTGTTATTTTGTTCGCTGTCTGACTTTAGAGAGTCAAACACTAAACATCAACAATGCAGACACACACAGAGGGGAACAACAACATCTACAACAGCAGCTTCACCTGCTGCTCACATCACACACCTCTCTGCTGTCTGACATCTTCATCTGCTCACTATAGAGCTGCTACCACCATCATCATCATCATGCTCAGTAAAACAAAGTCAGAGATAAAGTCCAGCTTCATGTAACTCATTCATTTACTGAGTTACGTCACTGAAGGACTCGTTGAGTTTGCTTTCATGCTGTTTCCATGGCGATGATGGATTCAGGTGTAAAGGATGTTTCTGGCATGTGTGCACTCCAACACTCTGCAGCAGGAGCTCAGTCACATGATCCTATCAAATATAAATCTAACCTTTCTGATCAGAACGTCTTTATTCTAGATGCTGATAAGCATTAAAAGTCGTCTGATATTTATAGAAAATATGAAACTTCATAGCAACAAACAGCTGAACACGTCAGTGAAACACAGGGATGGACTGAGAACGTTTCCCTCTGAAATATGACAGAGTCTGAATACATTTATAACATGATCCATGTAGATGAGGTCAAACATATGATGCTGATGACAAACAAGCAGCACAAGACAAAATCATCACTTTACAATTCATGGAGCTCCAAATATTTCCATCACTTATTTTCACAGCACATCTTCTCTTACAGATATTTGACTCATGTGAAGAGCATGTTATTTACCTGAGCTGTGAGATAAAAGGCAGACACTGCAGCAAACTCCTCACTTCACTCTCTTCATGTGAGCAGCCTCTCAGCTCCACTTGTTTCTTCTCTGGTTGGAGTTTCAGCAGCTCCAGGAGGATGGAGGTCTTTCTCTCTGAGAGGTCTATGGACCAGACTGCAGGAGCTGACTGGAAAACTGGCTGTAATGATGGAAGGACACTCAGACCTGTTTCAGTCTCATAAGAGTACAGGTCCAGGAGGAAGTCACACCATTTCACTTTAAGAGGACTGTTTTTGTATCTGCACACTGATGCTAACAGCTCCAGGATCTTCTCTCCTGTCTGCTGCTCTCTCTCTGCTGCTGCACAGAACAGACTCACAAAGATCCTCGTTCGGTCTTCATCTGATGTCTCAGCATCAACTCTGCAACAATAAGAAGGAAACATTCAGTGATGATTTGATGTGAGCTGCATTAAAACAACCACACACTGCTGACACACTTTGCAATGTTTGTGAGTTTAATCTGGATCTTTGCTGATTTTCTGTCTTCAGTAAAATGAAACTTTGATAAAAATCAGAGTCTGTTTATTTCTTTGGAAGTCAGCAAACTCATAAATTGAGCAGAGGATCAAATAATTATGTCACTGCTGTAAAAAGGTAGAACACTGTGAGAACAGCTGTAATACAGTGTTGTATTATTCATGTACGTCGGAGTATTTGGAGAGTTTAGATTTTATATTTGCTATGGTCACTGAATCCTGGTGTTTCTTGGTTTAATGCAGTAACGTCTGTTTTCTACAATGTTTATATGACAGGAAATGCTGTTTGCGTTGGATTCTCTATGATGAAGGAGATGGCGAGCCACCTCTGAACCTCATCACCTCCTTAGCCTGAGCAGCTGCTCTGAGCTTTCACTGTGCCAGACGAGGAGGCCACGCCCCCTTTTTCAGCCTTCACCTGAGTTCACCTGTGTGAAAGCACAGCACCAAACAGCTTAGCTGCTGTGTTTCACTCAGGAGCACTTTGGAAGTGAACCTGACTGGACGTCTTTACTAAAACTGACTGACTACAAACCAGAGGAGCCAACGACAGAACTTCCAAACTCTTCAACATCCCAGAGACACTTTCCTGCATCATCAGGTGACTCCTTGTGATGAGGGAGCAGCTAAAGTAGCCTTGATCGCTTCAATATCAACACTGTGTTCGTGCTGTTTACACTCGTCTGTGACGCTGTGTGAAATATTCACTAGTGTTTTGTGATCATTCACATTTGATTTGATAGAAGAAGTTTCAGGACATTGAAGTTACAGCTCTGAGTGGCTCCAGCTGCTCAGTGAGTCTCTTCCTCTCTTAAAGCCTCAAACTCACACTCTGGCCCTGCACATTTAATATTCTGCAAACCTTCAGTGAGTTATGTTTGCACTGTGTGATCAATATTTGTATGTTCTGTATCACTTTGTGTGTTTTCCTTTTCCTGTCATGAAGACAGCTCAGACCTGCTGGCGTCTCCAGGTCCTGCTGAGCTTTCAGGTTATGTGATAAATGCTTTGGAAGTCATGGATGGGCCTCACTTTAGACCAGCTCACACAACATACTTCACTAACAACCAGTAACTGTCTGAATTAACTCAGGAATATCTGTAACACATGTACAACTTTATAAAGTGTTCGTCCATCATTGGAAAAGTATCAGACTGCTGTCATTGAACATGTTATATTTGAGCCTCTTCAGCAAAACGTCATCATGTGTATCCATGATTATGAACGACTTACTGAGGAGGAGCAATGCTTCATAAATGATGAAACAAGTATTAACTAACACTAATGCTGAAGAGTGTGCAGCTGTTATAAAGTGTTAGCAGCAAAACACTAAACATCAACAATACAGAAACACACAGAGGGGAACAACAACATCTACAACAGCAGCTTCACCTGCTGCTCACATCACACACGTGGAAATCACATATTTACTAACATTTTACAGTTAATTCATTTAGATTAAGATTTGTTTACACTGAAAATTAGACTCAATTAATATTTTCTGGTTCAGAAAAGTCTTAAACACAAAGATTCACATGTTAGTGGCCACGTTGAGCCTCCTGTCAGTGTTTAGTTTCACCAGACTAGCTCTCTGTACCTGGCTATATCACCATGGTAACAGATGCTGAACACAGCCTGGTGTAGATCAGGTTATGTTCAGTGTCAGATTAAAATCAGCTGTAAGTGACACATTTTCTCTGAGTCTTTTATGTCCAGTCTGCTCTGAGCTGGAGCTCATGATAACATGAACGTCACAAACTCCTTCACCAGATTGTGTGTCAGAGCTGAATGTAGCGAGTAACCTTTCATGTTTAAGTGGATCGAGGTCAAAGTGTCACAGCTTTAATGTGCAGCTGTCAGCTTACAAATGAACTGCAGCACAGAGCGCTCACACACATTCATTCATTCACATGTTAATGATTGCTACCAGCATCGCTTAGTCTCCTTTGATGCAGCAACAGTGTTGCCTGTGTTGTTATAGTTACATATTGTTTATAGCTCTGTGTCACCTGTTAATGTAACAATATTTCTTATTAATGGAGGTGAAATCAGTGGGTCTACTTTGTGTGGAAGAAGACAGAAATAACGTATGAATGGTCGTTGTGTGGATGTGGAGAAGAGAGGCCCCAAATGCAGGCTGAAGCTGAACATCCTGGATGACTCAAACTGTTTCCCTCTGCAGTGACAGCTGCTTGATGCTGTTTTGTTTTAAAGCCCATCAGAAACACATAAATACCTTAACAGTACAATTTTTATTAATATTTTTAATGAAGCTTTTTTCCCAGGAGGTCTTAGTGATGCTGTAAATGTCACTAAGTGCAGTTTTATTCTCACAGACAAACTGTCACATGTTAAAAAACTGTTGAAGGTAAACGTTACAAATTTGTGGACTCATTTCTATAAACTGGCTTCAATCAAGCAGCAACTAAATTGTCAAATAGAGCTAAAATATTTTCATGAATTATTTTCAGCACTCATTTATTGACAGACAGACTTTATTGTGTGAAGAACATGTCGTGTACCTGAGCTGTGAGATAAAAGGCAGACACTGCAGCAAACTCCTCACTTCACTCTCTTCATGTGAGCAGCCTCTCAGCTCCACTTGTTTCTTCTCTGGTTGGAGTTTCAGCAGCTCCAGGAGGATGGAGGTCTTTCTCTCTGAGAGGTCTATGGACCAGACTGCAGGAGCTGACTGGAAAACTGGCTGTAATGATGGAAGGACACTCACACCTGTTTCAGTCTCATAAGAGTACAGGTCCAGGAGGAAGTCACACCATTTCTCTTTAAGAGGACTGTTTTTGTATCTGCACACTGATGCTAACAGCTCCAGGATCTTCTCTCCTGTCTGCTGCTCTCTCTCTGCTGCTGCACAGAACAGACTCACAAAGATCCTCGTTCGGTCTTCATCTGATGTCTCAGCATCAACTCTGCAACAATAAGAAGGAAACATTCAGTGATGATTTGATGTGAGCTGCATAAAAACAGCCACACACTGCTGATGGACTCCATCTGGTCCATGTTTCCTGTACATAATGACGCTCCATGTTAAATATAACATAAACGAGGGAAACATATCATCTCAGTTGCAGCACATAACTAATTTATTAATCCTCATAAAAACAAGAAAACACAAATATTTTAGAAATTTGTCAAAATTCCACTTTTAGAAGCTTCTTTAAATCAAGAAGAGACGGTAAAAACTTTACTTTAAGATTAAATGAATAGAAAAGTTGTTTTCTGCTTTCTTTGTAAAGTAACTATATACTATGTGTATACTGCATGTGGTGAACGCATGTTCTCCATCAAAACTCTTCACTAAGCTTCTGAATACAATCTGACTTACCTGAGCTGTGAGATAAAAGGCAGACACTGCAGTAAACTCCTCACTTCACTCTCTTCATGTGAGCAGCCTCTCAGCTCCACTTGTTTCTTCTCTGGTTGGAGTTTCAGCAGCTCCAGGAGGATGGAGGTCTTTCTCTCTGAGAGGTCTATGGACCAGACTGCAGGAGCTGACTGGAAAACTGGCTGTAATGATGGAAGGACACTCAGACCTGTTTTAGTCTCACAGTCCTTCACATGGGAGCACAGATCCAACAGGAAGTCACTCTGATATTTGTCATTGTAATGAGAATGAAGAGGGAATGTCTGATAAGAGCAGACTGATGATAGCATGTTGAGGATCTTCTCTCCTGTCCTCTGTTGTCTATCTGCTGCTACAATGAAGAGATTCATCAACAACTCAGTTTGATCTGAGAGATTTCCTGATGACTGACAGAAACTGGAAGAAAGAAAAGGAAACACGATGTGATGATTTGATCTGAGAACAACAAACAGAAACAAGCAGCACTGATACCGTCCTAGATATGTCTCAGATAAATATCTCCAGCATTAAAAGTACATTAAAGACATAAGGTCAGTACTACAGTTGGTTCAATTATTTCTATAAAGTAACTCGACTGGATTTTAAACCACAATTGAAGATCACATGAAAACATTGAGTGTTTAATAAGTAAAACCAAAGAGCATACCTGAGTGAGTGGATGTGGGGTAAATGGTGTAAGAGGAACGAGCTCGCACTTTGACAGACTCTGTGATCACAGTGAAGGCAGACTTTCACCTTCCTCTTCCTCTTCTGCAGGACTCTCACAGCTCGGTCATACAGTTGTGTTTCACTGTTGACTGGGAGGTGCAGCTGATTCTCAGTGAAGTCAAGTAAACTCACGTAATCCACGTCCACCTCACTCAGAAGAGAAATGGTCCACAGCTGGCGTGACAAGGAGTCACTCCTACAGTTGGAAGGTTGGTAGAGAACTTCATTAGTTCACATGTAATCAGCTGCTGAGAACAAAGTCTATTTGTGTAGATTCATGCTGAAACTGAAGAACCATGTTCGCCTTTTTCATGCAAAACTCCTAATTTGTGCAAAGCTGCCAGAGGCTTAAGAGGATTGACTCTGCATACGATATAAACCAGAGACGGGTGAGCTGATGTGAGTTTGCAGCCTTCAAGGTTTAGAAAGTAAATCTTAAACAAGTGTAAAATGTACATTCAAAATACGAACAGATATAGTCAGCAGAGTCACCGCAGTTTGAACAGGATGTAAGAATCATTCTGTCTACAGAAATAACACCATATAAGACACATGTGGAGCTTCAAATGTTAGAGATCCTGCAGCTGGCTTTTGGGGCTGTGCAGGGCTCTCTCTTCTGGAAGATGATTGAATAAAAAGAAATATAAAATGTTTTGACCACTATGAGTCAGATTTTCTCTGTTCTATCATGGGGACAAAAGAATCTGGGTTTAATACTAATTTACCTCTTGTAGCAGTTTTTGTCTCTGGTTATAAGGACAACTTTAACCTCCTAGGATGTGGCGTCCACATATGGGGACATCACATTTTGGTTGCCTACTAGACAACAATACTAAGTTTTGCTCTTTCAAATGAACCACGTGGCTCAAAGGGGCACAATTGTTGTTTCTCCTTTTGTTTTTGTACTCAGGAAAAATGCTGCTGTGTTCAGACACCAAATAGAGTTTTGTACATCATTACTCAATTGTGACTGTATAGTGTTCTACTATAAAGTCACAAGAGCAAAGAGAAATGTAAAATGCATGAAAGAGTTCGGGTGTTAGGAGGTTAATGGACTGATCATTGCTGACGTGTTTGGGTCTTGCTGTTTGGTTAGAAACTAAAAAACAAAGATACTTCTCTTAAATCTTAAAGGTTTTGACTCACTGTCAGCTTGTTTGTTGTGTTCAGGAGACGAGCTAATATTTATAATTCATTGTACATTAATGAGAAAACTGTATTCAACTAGCAGACTAACAACATGAAAATTTATCTAAACACATTTTTGTAGAGGAAATCCTTATATTTATGTTTATATGTGAACTAGAGGGTGAGACATTTTGACTTAGTGGATTTTAACTGAACACAAGGTAACAAAGGCAGTATGTTTCTCATTGGAGAATAAAAGCTGTACATGTCTGCCTGATAACTCAGGAGTAACAGCTACAAATGAACACAGCATTAATCTGGCAGATAGGTCTGTTACTCTAACCTTACTTTGGGTTGTCTTTAGCACTGCTCATGGCCTCTGATCATGAAATTAACTTCACAATAATTATGAGACCATGGGTCAGTGTGATGCAGTGGTGCTAGTTTACAAGTTAAATGTGCTTCAGCTGAGACTGAAAATGTCTTAAATAAGTAATAAAATCTCTCATTCAAATGACAAACGTCCAGGTAAAAGTTAGTTAGCTTTCTGGGATCCCCTCACCTGGATTATTATGTATGCATCAAGACTAAAGAATAATGTTACCAAATACCTAAAGACTACGTACAAACTTTCTGCTGTGTACAACTCACTGGAAACATGATGAAACAAAGCTGAAACAAATCCTTCTCACTACTATGTTTTCATTTTTCACTTTAAGAAAAACACATACTGCTCTAAATCACTGAATGCTTTACATTTAAAACATTAAAAACAGATGTACAGAACCCTTTAACTTCAGATCTAAATGTTCTCACTTACCTTTGAAGTTTGCTGAGGCATCCCAGCAAAGGCCTCATTCCCTGTTTTGATGCTGTTGTATCCTCCAGGTTCAGCTCTATTTTCCTCTCCTGACTCTGGCTGATTACATAGGCCAGAACACAACACTGCTGAGGATCAAGAGTCTCTCCACTCGCATCAATACAGTAGTCCAGTTTATCCAGGAGGCAGAGGCAGGCATCAGGTGACTGAGACTCATAGAGGCATTGACATAAGAACATTAAGTCCACTTCACAGTCTTCACTGTCACTACAACCTACAAAGGTGGTCACCAAGTGTTTGAAGAACCAGTCAGACGTGTCTCTGAGCTGCTGAGGAGGAAGGAGACCTTCTAACAAATCAGTGTTCTTCTCATTCAACAGTCCACACAGGAAAGGGACCAAGTGTTTCATGTGTTTGCTGCCCTGAACCAGACACTGCTGTAGAACACATCTGGTCTTCTCTGGATCCTTTAAGACCCACAGAGCTGCAAAAAACTCCTGAACCGTGTAGTGGAGAAAGGCACACAAGGGTTTCTTTACAGTTGGGCTGATTTGAATTACATTCCTGCTCAAAATGGCCAAATTAGCACAGCTGTCTAGCTTGGGCAGTGATGTTAGGCTCACATTTTTCCCTTCTGTTGCACAAAAAGCTGCCTGAGATAAAGACAGTATTGCATCCCATTTAGTACTTTCATTTTCAGGTGTCTTGGAAACATTTCTCTGATTGCAGAAATGGAGGATATTGAGGTATATTTCAGTAACTGTGCAGGGATGTGGAGAGAAATCTGAGCCCTCAAAGCTAAAGCAGGCGACCACCATCAGGGCGTACATGGGGACGTGGCAAAGAGAGAATAACTCCAGGTTACACAAGACTTTGTTGAGGTGGTTCTCACTCAGATTCTTGGATAAGTACTCTCTGATGCCCTGCTCACTGAAGCCTTTCACTTCCACTCTGAGACAGTCCCAATCCAACAGGAAGTCTGCTGACTCCACCTCTGGTCTGCAGGTGATGATGATCTTTGCTTCAGGTAGAAGAGTCTTCTGTATGAGCTTAAACACCACAGATGTAGAGCCAACATCTGTAAATCCATCAAAAATGATGGTAACACTGTCAGCATTATTCTTTATGTCCTCTAAGACCTCATCGTTGCCTTCATCTGGTTCACAGAACACACTGAAGAGAAGATCCTCCAGTTTATGGACCTCTGTGATGTTGGGTGTTTCTCTCATATCAAAGTAGAACATGTAATCTAGATCCTTGTTATCTTTCTCTGACCACAGTTTCAAAATCTGATGGACCACAGCTGTTTTCCCAGTTCCAGGTTTTCCTACCAAAAGGATTTTTCTTTCATATGTTTTCAGGAGTTCACTCGGAGAGGTTCCATGTTTGTCCTCAGGTATGTACGTTTTTAGTTTTTTAGGTCGAAGCTTCCTGCTTTTCTTGATCTTTGACTTTTTTATTTTGGATGGTGAAGCCTGTCCTGGTGTGTCTAACACAAGCGAGGTGTAGGACAGGGAGCTCTGCTTGTTGAACAGGACTGCTTTACTTTGGGTCCATGATCTTTCTGAAATCTTCTGAGCTTCTGATTTCAGCTTTTGTTGGTATCTGTGACACGGGCTGGGGCCTGAAAGAAAGGAGGTGTGGGAGAAAAAAAAAGCAGAACAATTTAATGTCACTGATGTGTCACTGGACAGCATCACAATATGGATGGATTAAAAATCATCTATACGTTAAAATCATTTCAGTTTAAAAAATACCTTGTACATCCATGTTGGTGTCCTCCCTGAAGGAAAAGCAGCTGATCCAGTAGTTGAGATCAAACATGTTGGACAGAGAGGACGATGACTCTGGATATTCTGCAAAAGACAGTGATCTCTCTCCAGAGGTTCTCCTTGTTGTGTCAATAATCCTGAGAAACTCATAGCAAGCTTCTTCCCCCATTTCTATAACATAGTCCACAATTCTTCTGGTTTTGTCAAATCCATCACTCTCTGACTTTATTTTATTCACATCTTCCTCTGAGAAAAATCCTCTCGTGGACAGGTTCTCCACAATCTCAGTGAACCCCTTTAATGTTCTCACCAGGTGGTCTCTGGCACTCCTGACGTAATCCAAGGCTGACTGAGATGCACAAGCCATGATCTTTACTTGCTGGTTTTCAGAGGTCCTGTTCAGAGAAAAAAATATACATCAGGGTGAACAACATGGATTTCAAACAGTGATTTATTCTTTGTGGCATGGAGTGTTCGGTTAAAGCAGGATAAAGCTCACCTCTCTTTTTAATTATCACTGCTGTGCAAACAGATGACACTGATTAGTCTGCGCCCCAGGATTAGAAATCTGGTTGGAAAACAGGCAACATTTAGTTTGTGTATTGGCCTTTGTTACGGCCCTAGCAGGGCCTCCTCCTGAAGTTGCCTGTGTGTGCATGTCCTACTGAAGGTCCTGTCTTAGGACTCCTATCAGCAATTAAAGGTATTTAAGGCCAGAGAAAGATGAGCTCTGGTGCCAGATAGCTGTTTTTGGTGGGTGCAGCTAGTGAGCTGTGTTCGGTGACTAAACTTTTTTTTTTTTACTTTTCAGTTTACTGACCTACGCCTGAGTTTTGGGCTGGTTTCCTTTAATGCTCACCTCAATGCACTATATGGGTTCTGGAACTAGCCCCCAGGAGAGGAGACGAGGAGATTTAGGAGACGTTCAGAGTTCATTTTTGGATTTTTTTTTAAATATAATTTAAAAGAAAAGGACAGTCAATATTATCTTAAGATTAGTTACCATAGCAACAACTTATCTTAAACACATTTAAACACTAAACACTTGGTTTTAACACTTGAAGACCAAATTCTTTACATTTTGAAGCCAGACTTGGTCATTTTGAAAATGATCTTGAGCCATAGTTCTCCAAGATTTCTAAAGCCAGTAGTGTGTGAGAATTGACTGAATTATAAAGATAGCAAAGAACCGTTAGATTTTAATCCTCTGTGCAAAACCATCTAGCAAGTGTCTGATTGACAGCTGCTTCATTTTGCAGCATGCCAATAAACCCAAACACTCCCATTCCGGGTTTGAAAAACACAGTAAAGCACCATCAGTCACAGACTGACCATGGACTGGAGGATCATCTTGACAGAGAACCAAACAAAAGGCAGCCAACATCCAAAGGAGAGCTTTGAATGTTCTTGAAGAAGCCTGCAGAACTAGTCCCGAAGACTAGGGACGTTAAAAAGAATGGACTAACCAACTAGTCTAAAACCAACACACACTCAGATACCAAGTTAAGGCTTAGCCTTGATTAATGTCAAACACACATTAGACATAGTCATTGGAAAAGATGAATACTATCTTTCAGTAATCAGTCGTGCTGCTTAACTGTGTTAACAATCAGATTAAACAAGTAGTATTTCTGGTACGGACTATTGGCAACAGCAAAGATTAGCTGACCAGGTCACAGACGTTCCTCCTGATGAGCAAAAGTTCAGACTATTGGGGGGGGAAAGATGGTCATACCAAATACTGACGTTCTTTATAAAGTCATTATTTAGACTAATCTGTACCCGTTTTCCATTTACCAAGAACATTTTAAAGAAATGAGGGCTGGCTCAAGACTTTTGACAAGTACTGTAATATTTCAAAGTATCAACTTGTTGAACCGATGTTATATAATTCCCCCCCCCCTTTTTTTTTTTTTTTAAATGGGTCTACTTTATTTCTAGAAAATGTCAGTTTCATTTATGTGTATAAACATATGGAGCCATATTCTTGCTACAGAACTGCTACAAAAAACAGCAATGCAGTATTTAGCATGAAAATAATTTTATACTGAAATAAGTAGCAAAGTACGTATGCCCTGCATTTGCAATGTGTCTAAAAAGTATGACGTCGTTAAACTGTACCACTGATGTTTTTGCCATCTATAAACCTGTAGATATTCACGCAGCTTAACATTAGTAAAGCGAAAGTGAAGGTGGTTCCAGGATTCTTTGTTTCAGATCGACACGGATCACTTTTTTGTCTCAGTTTAAACAAAGATAACAAAGCCAGTCATTTTTAAAGAGCCCAAAAATATAAAGAGGAGGAAAAACAAACCTTGTAGATCTTCTCAGTTTTCCTCATCTGCAGACAGGCCCACTCAGAATGTGCACCTGCGCACTCTGATAACTACGTGGCCGCTGTTTTAAGGCACAATCTGCAGTTTCTGAGTGTGGAAAAGAATCCGGTCTAATGTATTACGACAGTCTGCAGACTACAGAGTGAATTAAACCCTGTTTATTATTGCTGCTGTTACTTTGACATTTATCTTTGTGTTAAATATGTATGGCAGTCTTCCTGGACTCGCATGTAAGAATGAGAATAGTTTTATTGATCACAGGGGGAAGTTTATATACATGAACATGTGCTGTACGCTTTCACTTAAACTTTTAATCCCATTAATCGTGATGACGGTGTTAGAGTTGACAGCCCGACAGCAAACGCACAAAAATGATGACACAGACTTGTAATTTGCACCGATGTGTTTTCTAAATTCGCAGCACTTGTTGACAGACACGTGACGTCCACACAGCGACATTTTAGTCTAAAAACATATTAAAAGTGGATTCTCGTATTCACGAGTCCGCGGCGTCCTTGAACACACCGGGCCGTTTTTAACCCGCACTTCAAACTTTCAAACGTAAATTAAAACCTACGAAAAATGAAAAGTGAGCAATGAGCTTACACCGAGGTAAACAGGGCGGGAAGACACACAACTGACCTGAACACTCAACATCCCGCGAACGTGACAAAGTTTCAGCCCATTAGGAAGCAGGAACAAAAGATAATCCGGGTTTGAACAGAATCACGTCCCACAAGAAACAAACAACTTTCCTCCAACTTTTCCTTCTTCTTCCTGCTCTTCTTCTTCTTCTTCTTCTAAATTATATTGGCGGTTGGCAAACAACAGAATGGTGCAATACCGCCACCAACTGGTATGGAGTGTGGTCCAGAACGTAAAATGGTAAATGGCCTGTATTTATATAGCGCTTTACTAGTCCCTAAGGACCCCAAAGCGCTTTACATATCCAGTCATCCACCCATTCACACACGTCACTTCAGGATTAGATGCTATCATATAAATGTGTTTGTCTAAGAAATCTAATATTACCTGATGATTTTTACTTCGTGAATTGTTTCTAAGTAAAGCATTTAACTCTAGCTTCACTTTGAGGTTTTGAATCAGTCTTCTTTCTTCCACATGGTCTCGACACTGTAACATAACATGCAATGTTACAGTGTTTCCCCTAAACTGAAGTGTGCTGTTTAACCCAGTGTGATCAAATCTGACATGTGAAGTGTTTGTTTCTTCTCTCCTCCTCCTGTCTCCTTCTCATTTCTCCAGTTTTCTTTTGGATTAAAAAACACTGTCATTTCCTTTCTTTCTCATGAATTAGACATTTATGGCACACTGCAAACTGCATTAAGTCCATGCCTGTTGAGGCTTTGCTATAGCTATATAAGTGGGATTTGTTATTCGAACGAGTGTTAATCGGCTACAAGCTGTGAGCGCAGTGCAGTGTAAAACTCTTCCTTCAGTCCTCACGCTGAGTGTTTAGAGGCGAGCACACTTGTTAGTCTTCAGTGATGAACTGAATTGATCTCCTTTTTCTCAGCACATAGCAAGTCACTCTCTCTGCTGCATCTACAACAAATAAAAGTGAAATATCTGTGAAAATGCAGCTTTTAATGAAACTGTTAGATTAATGCCTGCATGTTACATTGTGGTATCATCTGCTATTATGATCTGGCAGTAAATAATATGTTGTGTTTATTGCGCATTGCACAGACCATCCATAATACTGTCTTTAGTTATTAACATTTGAAAGATTGAAGGCAGGTGAAAAGTAAAAATTCGCTTCCTTTCCAGAAAACGCAAACTTCAGAAGTACACCCCCTCCAAGCTTGCGATAAGCCAACATTACTACTCGGTCAGGATTTGGCACGCTCTTGGCAGCGTTTGACTTTGTTTTTGGCGTTTACATGTGGGCGGAGAGATTTTAAGAACGAAAGTCCCCGTTTTCATAAACACCCGTGTGCGTGAGGAGGTGTGGCTCTCTCCGTGGATTAAGAGACAGTCTCGGTGAACAGCAGCTGCTCGGGTGTTTCCGTGTTCGTTACTTTTTTTCCTGAACTTTGTGTGAGTGGACCGTCTCCGTGTGAAGCTCCGTGTTCAGGTAACGCAAGGAGTGTGTAATGTTCGTGATGTTTCCCTGTGTGCAGCTTAGTTCACGGTGACGGACTCGCAGCTCAGACTGCGAATACGGCACCGCAACGAGGCCGTGTTCGCCATATTGTGTTAGTTTGTGCGATCACGTTTGGCACAACACCAGAATGTAGACACTCTGAGCTCCGGACGGAACTTTATCTTCACGGTGCTGCCAGAGGGAAAGACGGACTCAATTATTACTTGTTATAAACAGGACTGTTTTGGATTACACACAATGGCCTGTGAGTAAAAATACTGCGTCACACTGGCTGTTCTCCTGTAACAGGAAGTCATCGTCTGTAAGGACGGTTGTTACGACACTTGTAACGTTTGTAACTCGGACAGACCGAGTAAGACTGATAAATATAATATAATATGTAATAATCATATAAAACTGGGAGTATAAATTTTCAAGAGTGGGATCAATAAACAGATATGATAACGGCACAGATATCAGTAAAACCTTTAAATAGAAGCAGAGCAGCTGGTTGCAGCTTCCTCTGCCTCACACTGCTGTCTGACTGCATCCAGCTGACACTGAGAGGAAGCAGGAAAGCAGCAGCTGATATTTGGACAGCACACATGATGGAAAGCAGGGTTTCAGTTGATGTGCACATGAATGATTTGTGTTTCCTCTGCAGGTAGAAAGAGTGTGTGAGCTGAGCAGCATGGATCAGTGTGAGGACAGAGAGGAGGGAGCCCCTCCCTCTAAAAGCACTCTGTGTGGGGAACATGAGAGCCAGACCAAAGCTCAGAGGTGAGACGACCATCTCTAACTGTCCATGACTCTTCTCCATGTCACAGCTCAGCACTCACATCACACTCAAAGCTCCAATAAACACATGCTGGATCCATCCTGTAGTGTGTGGGAACATATAACTCAGGGTGTGACAAACACAGCCAGGCTCCACAGAACATGAGGGGACAGTTTAGAGGTTTGATCTGGTTGTGAAATAAATCATTCAACCACAAATCAAAGCTGTAAATAATGAACCCCTTCTTCTTCTTCTTCTATCCTGGTTATTTTTCTAGCATCAAACATCAACAAATACATCACAAGTCGACCAAACAAGTGGCTCAAAGAGCAGATTTTTAAAAATAACGATAATTCTTAAAATTTTCTTAATATAACTTTTTCTTCTGAGTAATACATGCTGGAGGCTGGTGATGCCTGCAGGTGAAGAAAAAAAGGCTAAAGTATATAAATACTCATTATTTCTAACATTTATTAGCAATTTTACATGAATCATAACACAAATGAGTTTTAGAATGAAAGAAATGTATATTTACTAATGTAACACCAGCTGTCATAGTTATCTCACTCATAAGGTAAGGTAAAGATGTTCAATATTAGAGAGAGGCGCCAATGATAATCGTCTGTGAGCAGCTCTTGGTGAAAGTGGGGAGGAAGAACATGAAGAGACCTCCTACAGGTCAGATGTCTGTGGAGAGAGAATCTTCTGTGAACAATGATTTAACATGGTTTTCTCTCCATGTCTGCCAGAGTCAGTGGGAGAACCTGTTGGCCTCATGTCCCCCAGAGGTTTTCTGAATCCAGCTGTGTGTCTCTGAGGAGTAATCAGTCCATAGAGCCTCCGCTGTTCTTTGCTCCAGACATGTAAGCTGGAACTGAGTCCTTAATGCCACATTTGTGTGTTCAGTGTTACTTTTCATTAGCTTTGTGTACCTACAGCATGTCAGCTTTATGTGTTCTTACATAAACATAAAGCTGTGCATCAGAATCAGTCAGCAGCTTCAGCCTGCAGATAAATGTGTGAACAAAATAAGAAATATAATCACGACAGTTGATCAACTCCGTGTGATCCTGAGACATTGGTGGGAAAAACTTTCTTCATCAGTCTGACTGACAGCAAAGAGTTAGAGGATGAAGGGTTTAAATGAGGCTGCAGAAGAAAATAACTGTTTGTATTTATGTGAGATGGTTTGAGGAGAAGTTCAGTAGGTGGAAATTCACACTGTATGTAACTTCGAGATAATTAACAAAGTTTAACAGAAAACGTGAGCATTATATTTCCTGTGACTTTGGAGAGAACGGTGAAAACAGTGTGTGGGTCCATCTGTAGGGCAGCGTCATGGTTCACAGTTTCAGAAAGGAGAAGGATTAGTTTCTGTACCTGCTAATAACAGAGTAATGGCCAGAAATGACTCGAATATTTGTTTGTAAATCATCCAGAATTGTTGTTGTTTATAATGTGGTTGCATGTTTTTCTGAACACAAAAATATTTTTAATTGAAATCTTAATCTTGATCCTGGGACTCGATCTTTCTGTCTGCTGCGATCCGCCTCAGACCATCAGACTATCCTGAACTTGATGCCAGCTGTGTGTCCTTAAAGAGTGATCTGTCCATGGAGCCTCCACTGTTCTTCAAAAAGCAGATTATTTCAGAGATGGTGTAAGTAAACATCAGCTCATCTTCTTCCTCATGTGTCCTCATCTTCAGAATCATGCGAGAAGTCATGTGGCATTTTAGTTCAGTCCAGCAGAAACAGCAGAGGACATTTTCATGTATGATGAACAATTATGTTACTATGTGTCTTCTGAATGAGTTAGTAAACTCTCTGTATGTATTATTGTAGGGTCTACCTTACAACATAAAGCACCTTGAGGCGACTGATTTGGCGCTATGTCAACAAAACTGAATTGAATAAACTTGTTCTTGGTGGTCTACTTCTTTATCTGGCAGACATGACAGACCAGGCTGCTGTGAGCCTGATCACAGCTGTGTGTCTCTGAAGAGTGATACCTCCATGGAGCCACCGCTATTCTTCAAGAAACCAGCATCAACCTTTAGAGCAGGAAAACCAAAGAGGTGAGCTCTCCTGGAACGTCCATTAGAGCTGTCGCTATAATTACCTGGTTCCCTGTACTCGGGTTTAAGCTGATATTTAGACCTAAAATGGTTGTAAAGATTAATGTGAGTGTTAGTGAGACGTACCAGTGAGACCTGAAATCAGATTTTGGAAGTTCGGTTTAACTAAGAGACTCACAAGTAACAGACACCAAAACAATGCTCAGAGGTGGTTAAAGCTCTGAGGCAGGACTCTTAATAATAATAATGGCAGCAGATGAGTTCATCTGGTAGATCTAGAAAAAATATTTTAGAGCAGAACTATAAAAGGCCTTTTATGCATCTCGGTCTACTCTCAGGGTTCTGGATTGTTTTTAACATTTAATGGTTATTCATTTTTAAACTGTATACATTTATGATCTAATTTTCTCTGGGATGGCTCATTGTTTGCTTACCAGGATCTGTCAAAGAACTGTCTTCAAACAGACACGTAGCTGTGAGTCGGTGAAGAGTGATGCGTCCAAGGAGCCGCCGCTATTTTTCAAGAAAAACGTTATACCCTTAAAACCAGGGAAACGAAGGAGGTACGTTTTCCATCAGTACCGTCTCATTAAGTGGCTGTTTGCTCTGTACTGAGGTGTAAGTAGGTATCTACGGTATACTAAAAACAGCTCAGGGTAAAGAATAATCTGAAGAGCAGTGTTAGTGTAGTGTGTGTGTGAATGTCTGTGTGAATGGGTGAATGACTGAACGTGTAAAGCACTTTGGGGTCCTTAGGGATTAGTAAGGCGCTATACAAATCCAGGCCATGTTTACATATAATCAGGTAGAGGAACTCCGGTTTGAGCAACACAGTCACAAGTTTGTTCTTCAGATACCAAACATTACACAAAGGTTCATAAAACTCAGATATAACATATGAAAAGTAGTCATGACAGCCATGATCTTCTGGCAGAACTTCTCTAAAGTATGAACATATCAGTGCAGACGGAGCATTTACAACCATTAAACATAAAGTGGTAATTAGCTGAGTAAATTCTATTATGCAAAGAACGAGATCTCTAAAACCCCAGATAAGCTTCTCAGTTTGAAACGAAACCCTTAGAGATGCCTTTAACACCAGTTTAGTAACATACTCTGGGCTGCATACTTTTAAAAACTAGTGAAATCTGAAAAATCTTTTGTGATTAATTTTATTAAAGGAAGAAACATATCATTGGCATTCATTCAGGAAGTTTCACAGAAGTTTCAAAACTGGTTTCAAGCAGGAAGCATGTGAGACTCAAACAGGACAACAAGACAGAGAAATTAGAAAAATGAGGGTTTAAATACACATGAGATAATTAGAGAAAGAGACAGCTGGGAAACAAGGTGCAGGGGAACGGAATCACCTAACGAGCAGGGGGTGGAGAAAACTGAACATAATGCACAAGAGACTATGAAAATAACACACTGCAGTTTCATATAAACATGTTGTGGTTTTCCCTACATTCAGGTTGAGAGTATTATAATATGATGGTGTTGCTTTGACTGCACAATCCCACGAAACGATATAGAAAATATGTAAAATATATCAGCTGTGAATAACCTCCTAATTGCATTGTATAAAAAGGAATGATTGTCTGTAGCTGTTTGCTAGTGATGGGCAGATGAAGCTTCATGAAGCACTGAAGCTTTCCATCCAATTGGTTCATCCCAGCACAAAGCTTCTTGAAGCTTCATTTGCTCTAGCAGGACACCTACTGGACGTAAAAATATTAGTTGGCATGAATTTGAAGAGTGTGGCATTTTGCACACAGCCTGTAAATGTCAACAACAAAAGGAGTGTGTAAAACATGTATATTGTATTGATGGCAGCATACTTTATATATTTATACTGGCAGTATGGAAAATGATTATTTGGAAATGCTTAAAATGGAAATGATCATTTACTGTGAGGTGAGGTGTGGTTGGGGTGTGGACGGTAGTTGTGCTTTTGTAACGTTGAGGTATGGACAGCTACACACTGAGGCGTCAGTCCTGCCCATATTTTATTCAGTAAAAACTAAATTTTCACTGCTTTTATAACCTTTAGTGGGGAGAACATAGCTAGGATTTAATGATTTAACAAATCTTTTGAATCCTTTGTCCTCCACAATGCTAAATGGCTGGGAGTCCTCAATCACCATGCTAACCAGGTCTTCATCTATTTGAGATTGTTCTCCTGAGGAAAGACAATAAAGACAAAGCACAAATATAAATATCACACACGTAACTTATTACAGTTATATAATATTGTTATATCATTTAGTAACATTACAGCATGCTATATTATCATGGCATTTGATGGCTCAGCTGGTCTTGCTCCACAATCGGTGTCCCCCTTATTCTCATGCAAAGCTCTGTAGTGCCTAAGCATGGATGAGGTGTTGTTGTTATATCCCAGCTCCCTGGCACATAGCAAACACTTCACCTTGTACAAAAGTACAGACAGCTTAACATAAATTGTATTGCAGCATCAGTATTATGAAAATACATCTTCTGTAGAAATTTACATACCTTGTTGGGAGGAATAAGATCAAAATGTTCCCACACAGGGGAGGACATCCTCCTCTTCTTAGCTGGCTCCATTCTCTCCTGACTTTCTCTCCTCACTCTCATAAACCTCCAAACTGTCTCCAAACTCTCACTAACCGCAACTCTCCATCAAACACCTACATTTTGAATGCAGTCTGAGGGGTTTATATCGCTGTCATATCTCGCGGCAAAGTTCGAACCACTTCATGAACCAGTCACGTGGTACAGCCGGGCAGCGAGGCTTCGGACATCATCATTTTCAGCTCCTCCCATAAATGAAGCAAGCCTCGATACGCGCATCGCGGAAACGCCCCCTTACTCGACACAAGCTTCGAAGCCTCGATACAGAACGTCACATCACTACTGTTTGCATAGTCGCTCATTAAGACCAGGTTAATTCTGTCCATTTGCAATTACAATTGCTTAACTAGCTAACTAAATAGATTCTGCACATGAGAAGAGTGTCTGTATTTGCATTTGGACTGTCCCTTTCACACTGCAAATTTTTAAATTTAAACAAATCCCAAAAGTGTTAAACTTAGATTAGCCACAACTTGAGTAAGCAGGCATGACTAATTTATTTGAAAGCGTAAATGGCACATTAATAACCAGGTGACCATTTTACGTGGCTGGATGTATATGTGGAAAGATAGTGTAATGTAATTCTTCATGGTTCTTCCACAGTGTGGACCAGGAGAGCTCAGAGGTTCCCAGTGGTCAGTCTGCCCAGCAGCATCAAACACAGCTGGACTCCATATTTATGGTCTGTACATGTACAACAACTACTTTTACATCTATTGTGTTCACAGTCATCTCCATGCTGCTCTTTGTAGAGATCTGATGTTTGGCTCCATGATTTCAGTCTGATTGGCTCATTCATAAAGTATTCTGTTCCAGCTGCTGGAGAACAATATCATCACTTTTGTGAAGAACGAGCTGAAGAAGATCCAGAAGGTTTTGAGTCCATATTATGAAGGCAGTGAGATGGAGGATGAAGCAGTATTGCATTGTGAAGATGAAGAGCAATGGAGGAGCAACAGAGAGGCAGTTCTGAAAATCACAGTAAACTTCCTAAGAAGAATGAAGCAGGAGGATCTGGTTGACCGTCTGAAGAACAGTGAGGATTTCTCTAAAGATTTTCTTTTGCTGAGTAACTGGAACATTTACTAATGTTTCAAAAGAGGGACCCACATGTGTTGAAATGCTAATGATTTAGGGCATGAAATTGTTGCCTGAACTTTCTAAACATTTAGTTGGTATATTTGGTCTGTTGTTCTTTTAGGAACTCCCAGCAGAGTTTGTCAGCAAAACCTTAAATCTGCACTGAAGAAGAAGTTCCAGTGTGTGTTTGAGGGGATCGCTAAGGCAGAAAGCCCAACCCTTCTGAATCAGATCTACACAGAGCTCTACATCACAGAGGGAGGGACTGCAGAGGTCAATGATGAACATGAGGTCAGACAGATTCAAACAGCATCCAGGAAACCAGACAGACCAGAAACAACAATCAGACAAGAAGACATCTTTAAAGCCTCACCTGGAAGAGATGAACCAATCAGAACAGTGCTGACAAAGGGAGTGGCTGGCATCGGGAAAACAGTCTTAACACAGAAATACACCCTGGACTGGGCTGAAGACAAAGCCAACCAGCACATCCAGTTCATATTTCCATTCACTTTCAGAGAGCTGAATGTGCTGAAAGAGGAAAAGTTCAGCTTGGTGAAACTTGTTCATCACTTCTTTACTGAAACCAAAGAAGCAGGAATCTGCAGCTTTGAAGACTTCCAGGTTGTGTTCATCTTTGATGGTCTGGATGAGTGTCGACTTCCTCTGGACTTCCACAAAACTACAATCCTAACTGACCCTAGAAAGTCCACCTCAGTGGATGTGCTGCTGATAAACCTCATCAGGGGGAAACTGCTTCCCTCTGCTCGCCTCTGGATAACCACACGACCTGCAGCAGCCAATCAGATCCCTCCTGACTGTGTTGGCATGGTGACAGAGGTCAGAGGGTTCACAGACCCACAGAAGGAGGAGTACTTCGGGAAGAGGTTCAGAGATCAGGAGCAGGCCAGCAGGATCATCTCCCACATCAAGACATCACGAAGCCTCCACATCATGTGCCACATCCCAGTCTTCTGCTGGATCACTGCTACAGTTCTGGAGGATGTGCTGAAAACCAGAGAGGGAGGACAGCTGCCCAAGACCCTGACTGAGATGTACATCCACTTCCTGGTGGTTCAGGCCAAAGTCAAGAAGGTCAAGTATGACGGAGGAGCTGAGACAGATCCACACTGGAGTCCAGAGAGCAGGAAGATGATTGAGTCTCTGGGAAAACTGGCTTTTGATCAGCTGCAGAAAGGAAACCTGATCTTCTATGAATCAGACCTGACAGAGTGTGGCATCGATATCAGAGCAGCCTCAGTGTACTCAGGAGTGTTCACACAGATCTTTAAAGAGGAGAGAGGACTGTACCAGGACAAGGTGTTCTGCTTCATCCATCTGAGTGTTCAGGAGTTTCTGGCTGCTCTTCATGTCCATCTGACCTTCATCAACTCTGGACTCAATCTGCTGGAAGAACTACAAACAACCTCCAAGAGGTCAAAACCAAGATACTTTACAGAGACACATTTCTATCAAAGTGCTGTGAATAAGGCGTTACAGAGTCCAAATGGACACCTGGACTTGTTCCTCCGCTTCCTCCTGGGTCTTTCACTGCAAACCAGTCAGACTCTCCTCCAAGGTCTGCTGATACAGACAGGAAGTAGCTCACAGACCAATCAGGAAACAGTCCAGTACATCAAGGAGAAACTCAGTGAAAATCTGACTGCAGAGAAAAGCATCAATCTGTTCCACTCTTTGAATGAACTGAATGATCGTTCTCTAGTGAAAGAGATCCAACAGTCCCTGAGATCAGGAAGTCTCTCCACAGATAAACTGTTTCCTGCTCAGTGGTCAGCTCTGGTCTTCATCTTACTGTCATCAGAAGAAGATCTGGATGTGTTTGACTTGAAAAAATACTCTGCTTCAGAGGAGGCTCTTCTGAGGCTGCTGCCAGTTGTGAAAGCCTCTAAAAAAGCTCTGTAAGTACATACACTCAACAAAAATATAAATGCAACACCTTTGTTACTGCTCCCATTCCCCATGGGATGGACGTAGAGACCTAAAATTCATTCCAGATACACAATATAACCATCCCTCCCAAACAGTGGTCACAAATCAGTCCAAATGTGTGGTAGTGGGCACATCTGCCATATTGAGATAATCCATCCCACCTCACAGGTGTGCCACATCAGGATGCTGATCTGACATCATGAGTAGTGCACAGGTGTACCTCAGACTGCCCACAACAAAAGGCCACCCTGGAATGTGCAGTTTTTTGCGCTATTGGGGGTCTGGGGACCCAGAACCGGTCAGTATCTGGTGTGACCACCATTTGCCTCATGCAGTGCAACACATCGTCGCATGGAGTCTATCAGATTGTCAATTGTGGCCTGTGGAATGTTGGTCCACTCCACTTCAATGGCTGTGCGAGGTTGTTGGATATTCGTGGGAACTGGTACACGCTGTCGTATACGCCGGTCAAGCACATCCCGAACATGCTCAATGGGTGTCATGTCCGGTGAGTATGCTGGCCATGCAAGAACTGGGACATTCTCAGCTGCCATCTGCCCTGAACAATGTGAACCATGATTCATCCGTGAAGCGCACACCTCTCCAATGTGCCAGACGCCATCGAATGTGAGCATTTGCCCACACAAGTCTGTTACGGCGACGAGCTGGAGTCAGGTCAAGACCCCGATGAGGACGACGGGCATGCAGTTGAGCGTCCCTGAGACGGTTTCTGACAGTTTGTGCAGAAATTGTTTGGTTGTGCAAACCAATTGTTCCAGCAGCTGTCTGGGTGGCTGGTCTCAGACGATCTTGGAGGTGAACCTGCTGGATGTGGAGGTCCTGGGCTGGTGTGGTTACACGAGGTCTGCGGTTGTGAGGCCGGTTGGATGTGCTGCCATATTCTCTGAAACGCCTGTGGAGACGGCTTATGGTTGAGAAATGAACATTCAATGCACGGGCGACAGATCTGGTTGACATTCCTGCTGTCAGCATGCCAGTTGCACGCTCCCTCATTGCTTGTGGCATCTGTGGCATTTTGCTGTGAGACAAAACTGCACATTCCAGGGTGGCCTTTTGTTGTGGGCAGTCTGAGGTACACCTGTGCACTACTCATGATGTCAGATCAGCATCCTGATGTGGCACACCTGTGAGGTGGGATGGATTATCTCAATATGGCAGATGTGCCCACTACCACACATTTGGACTGATTTGTGACCACTGTTTGGGAGGGATGGTTATATTGTGTATCTGGAATGAATTTTAGGTCTCTACGTCCATCCCATGGGGAATGGGAGCAGTAACAAAGGTGTTGCGTTTATATTTTTGTTGAGTGTAGATAGCATTTATTTATGAATGAAAATGATACAAAGTAGCTTACAACTATAGAAAAGGTAGAACACTTTTGTATTTTGTTTGTCTCTTTAGGCTAAGTTGCTGCAACCTTTCAGAAAGAACCTGTGTAGCTCTTTCCACAGTCCTCTGTTCCCAGTCTTGCAGTCTAAAAGAGCTGGACCTGAGTAACAACAATCTGCAGGATTCAGGCGTGAAGCTTCTCTCAGTGGGGCTTGAAAGTCCTCAGTGTACACTGGAAACTCTCAGGTCAGATCAAGAGCTTTTTAAACTTACATTTAGATAGGAAAGACATGGTTATAGCTTACTCTCTTTCTCAGTTATTTTAAGTATAGTATAATAATTTTTTCAAAAAACGTTAAAGACATTTGCTAAATTTGTGGGACTCTAGTTTGTCAGGCTGTCTGATCACAGAAGAAGGCTGCACTTCTCTCGCATCAGCTGTCAGCTCCAACCCCTCCCATCTGAAAGAGCTGGATCTGAGTTACAATCACTCAAGAGGCTTTGGGATGCAACGGCTGTCGGCTGGAATGAGTGATCCATGCTGGAGACTGGAAACTCTGAGGTATGGAGAGTCTTGTGACAGCCACACATGAATAGATAGAGAACACACATTAAGATTAAATTTTAAGTCAAGAGGATCAATTTCACTAAATAGTTTTGAAAAATGATTATTTTCATGAATACTTGTGCAAAGAAATAAAGAAGTCTGGTGCATGGGCAGTGACAGTGCAGCCTTCCTGAAGCATTACGCAGAGGTTTTTGGCCCACACATACCCCAGTCTGGGTTATCTTTGGAAAGTTTAAATACAGTGAAGTGCATAAGAGTTTTTTGTCATAATCTTGGCACACTCAATTTGCTGGTGGGATTGTAGCATGAGACAGGTTATTTTAATGTGTTTCAGGTGAGAGCAGTACACAAACCTTATAGACATTTTGATAATTACAGGTTAATTTAAGCTGCGTCTTTGAGTTCATTAGTATGAGATGAAATAAGGAAGCTAACTGAAGCTAGCTGCTATAAGTAATGTGGAAATGTTAACTTTCTAATTGTGTTCTTCCTGTCAGCTATCATGTCTGAAGGCAAATGGAAACATTTGGAGTGTAACAAGCTATAAAACTAATGTTAGTCCAACCCTTTTAAATGTTAGGTTTTCTGGAGTGCACAAATTTGAATACAGAAGACAGCCAAGGTACAGAAATAGCTGCAGAAATGCATCACCTACAGCATGTTCCAGATGGTGACCGCTGTAAAGATGCTGAAAACTTTCTGACAACCAAAGAAATGTGGATTGTAAGAGTCAGAGTCCTATTTGTAAGATGTGTGGTAGCAGGATCTTTCTATTCCCGTTTTGTTAGCAAAGTCAGTGTCTAACAGTGTGTGAATGAGAGCCATGTAATGTCCATGTGTGCATGCTGAAAGAGACTGTGCTGGTCTGACCCCCCTCCTCCTTTCAGGGTGGAGCCTGCTGGAGTCCGATGGTTGAGACCAGGTCTGAGGAAGTGTAAGTGTGTTTTTAATGTGATTCATGAAAACAAAGCAGCACACATTCAACCATCTTCAAACTGTCACATCACTCATTCACATCTCTGATGTCAGGAGTCATCATCAAAGTGTCAATCAATGAACAGATGATGGATCAATAACTGCAGCTGGATTGTGTTTGTTCTCTCCATCAGATTCCTGTCAACTCACAGTCGACACAAACACAGTACATACAAACCTCCAACTGTCTGACAACAACAGGAAGGTGACACATGTGGAGGAGGTTCTGTCATATCCTGATCATCCAGACAGATTTGATCAGTATCCTCAGCTCCTGTGCAGAGATGGTCTGACTGGTCGCTGTTACTGGGAGGTCAAGTGGAGAGGAATGGTTGATATATCAGTGAGTTACAGAAGAATCAGAAGGAAGGGAGACAGATATGACTGTGAACTTGGATTTAACGAACATTCGTGGAGTCTGAGCTGCTTTGATCATGGTCCTCATGCTGTCTGGCACAATAAGACAAGAACAACCATCTCCTCCTCCTCCTCCTCCTCTGTCTCTAACAGAGTAGCAGTGTATGTGGACTGTCCTGCTGGCACTCTGTCCTTCTACAGAGTCTCCTCTGACACTCTGATCCACCTCCACACCTTCAACACCACATTCACTGAACCTCTTTATGCTGGGTTTGTTTTTGGGTCAAATTCTTCAGTCTTTCTTTGTGCAGTCTAAAGGCTGTCCTCCTTTTACAGAAACACTTCAGAAGTCAGATTTTCAGCATTTTTAAACAGGCTGTTTGTTATTAAAGGTTTATTTTATTGTTCAAGTGTGATGTAAGTATACAGTATAGTGTGGATATAGAACTGGTGTTCCTTCTAATTAGTTGTGTTGCTCATATTTTTTGTTGTGTATTCTCTCCTGTTCCCTTCAGGCACTACAATATCAAAGATCAAACGGTACACAATTTTTAAATTCAATTCAGAATGTCTGTATGGTCTCCTGAACCTTCCTCCAGTATTGATTATATATTATTTAATCAGTAAGCATTCTTTCCACAATGATTCATAGATGTTCTCACTATCAAAATACTCTATAGTTATGTTTTATCGGTCTGGTTGCTAACTTTTGCTAAAGCTGGCACTGCAGACATCTACTGGATCCACTCTGACGTATGTAATCCTCTAACTTATAAGTAATTGCACAATATACCAACAGTTACATTGTTAGGGCCCTGAGTTAGTGAATTGGTTTTTATTGTCATTTTAACACATTGGATTTTAATATGGAACAGCAGTGTAATCTCAAACATAGCACTTTAACATCAGTGAGAGGGTGGTTGAGAAACCAAAATCAAAGTTTTTAAAAATTATTTTGCAATCTGAAAGTTAATTTAATATTTAATCATATAATTTTAAATGCCGGGACACCGTGTATTATTTTAATTTGGTTCAGAATTGTATAAAATCTCTTTTTATGGTTTCAATTATATGTTAGGTTCAGTTACTTGATTTTGTGCTGAGAAAACTGTGTATATAATGTAAAATAGATGTAGAGGCTAAGCTATGCATGAATTAAGTTCACAGTCCAATAAATCAAGCAGTATGTATCTTGTCCTTTTTGGTCTTTATTCCGTATCGACTTAGCATAACAGCGCAACGGTCACAAACTGTTTGCCTTCTCAATGACACACCTGACACCGATTACGTGCGTCTACCTTAAATACCTTTACATTACATAATCGAAACAGAAAAAGGTGACCTCTAGTGACCACATAAGGTATTAACCCAAAGAATGGCTCCTACAATAGAAGCTCAGCATTTCACCTTACAGACAACTTTGGTACCTGTCAGAATGCCCACTCTGTCCCTGCTAACAACAACATTACTGGATTACTTTTTGAAATGAAAGTAACCCTAATTAAATTTATTAACATGGTTCTAATCAATGTTCCCTCTAAGCTGTGTGCGTGCACAATTGCGCACTGCTGGCACGGTCTCTGCACACAGAAAACCTGTGTTGCACACAAAAATAAAATCTAACCTGAATTGAAATTGAAATTAAAACTTTAACACTGCAATACAGAATTGTTAGTCAGTCAGACCAGCTGCTCCAGTATGGGATAAGAACGATGCCACCTTATCCCAAAGTCCAGCCGATAATGCGATTCACATTCGTATATACGCAGCTAAGCGTTGACAGGCTATGACAGCGTCCTTATGTGCCGACACCGGTGTTTTAACTAGCAAAGCGGCTGATGTGGAGTGAAGCCACGTTAATGACAACGTGTACAACCATTGGAGATGTGAGCAGGACAGACGGAACAATTGACGGAAAACGTTTATACCAGTTTTTAAATTGTGTTGATAGGCCAGAGTTATGATAAAATATCTGCAGTGTTTGGTTTTCTTCCTGAATACTATGGTTGTTTATATTTACTGCGGGAAGAAACGGTAAAAACTTTGTTTTATAAGGAAAACACTGGAAAGCACTCTCCGCCTGTGAGCAAAAACAAAACCAAAAAAACTCCACCCTTTCCTTTTGGTCGAAAAATGTACCATGTCGACCAATCAGAAAATGATATGGCAATGCGGCTTTAGTTGTTTAGGAAGGGAGGAAGTTTTAGGAGTAGTCAGTAGTTTTGTTTTGTGTGTCAGAACAATGAGGCGACTGCTGAATGTTACAGCAGTGATACATCTGCTGCTGTCAGGCCTGCAGGTATCAGGCTGATGTTCTGCTTTATCTCATAGTGGACAGAAATTACTTTTTTGGAGTGGCACAAATAATTTGTGTGGCATCAAATTTGATGCAGAACAGCTGATTTTTCTATAAATAGTTTGAAATGTTTATTTAAAAAAATACCTTTGCTGCATTTTTAGGTAAACAGCTGCAAAAAACTTTGTTTGCAAAACTCCGTAACTTTTTTGAAGAAGTAACTATATAATTAATTTCCCAACATTGGTCATTATTTACTGTATTTTGCAGACAGAGAGTTACAGACTCTCTCCCAGACCACAGACTCATTATACAAGTCAGAGCTTTATATAAAAAAAAAAGAAAGTTTTGTTTTCAAAGTTGGAGTTCAAGTTATTTTTACTTCCAATAGTGTTAACATACTACACAGGTCATGAACAAGATTGTTTTTAATTTTCATTGTAAGTGGGCTAAAGCAGTTAATTAAAAGTAGTCTAACATAAATGTAAATGCTGTAATTTGATTATTTTAATAAACATGTAACGTGGATGGATTCGATGCTGGCGTGACCACAGTGCACATGTCTAATGTTGCTCACAGTGGTCCAAGGGACGCTCAGGAAGTTTGTGTGTTCGCTCAGACACGTGAAAAATTTGAGGGAACATTGACTTCAGATTAAAACTTAAGAATCAATCTTTAACTCTCCATGAGGTAAACAAAAGACATTGCAACAACTTTGTTAAAGAGTGAGCAGGTTGGTACAAAGTTCTGCAAAGAAAACTCTTGGTGAAGAAAACATCTGAAGGTCACTTTTTGTCTTCTCACTGGAAGAGATGGTGTTGCAGTCTCTGCTCTGAACACCACAGGATGTTCAGAGCAGAGACATTGATACCACACATTGGCAGTGTTGGGACTAACGCGTTATTAAGTAACGCATTACAGTAACTACGTTATTATTGTGGTAACTAGTTAGTATGCCAACATCAGGAACGCATTAATCGTTACTGGGTTTAGATTTAGATAGGATAGGGTCGTTATTTGTTACTTCTTGCGGTGGCTATCGCGGAGCTTCCACAGATTCAGTAAGATTAGCAAGTGGTGGAGGCCAGCAGGTGGAGGAGGGAAAGGGGACGCAGGAGGAGCAGAGACCCGAGACAGCCGCCGGTCGCAGGACTGCAAAAATCGGCTCAAATGAGCCAAAAATTGCACAGTGTAAACCCAGCTTAAGGAAACAGTCCAGTAAATCAGACCTTCCCAAAGTGAGGGGCCCGCCCCCTAGGGGGGCGCAGAGCCATGGCAGGGGGGGCGCAGGATGAAAAGGGGGAAAAACAAAACAAAACACTTGGACACTGCTAGCATGGGCGCCTACAGAAATGCAAAGCAGGAGATAAAGCATCGCTGAAAATGTTTCCAAACCAACTTCATTCTAAGCCAGGGGTGGGCTGCAGGTGTCCCTGCAGGTTTTAGATGTGTCCTCGAACCAACAGCTGATTTAAATGGCTAAATTAGCTCCTCAACATGTCCTGCAGTTCTCCAGAGGTCTGGTAACGAACTAATCATGTGATTCAGGTGTGTTGACCTAAGGTGAGATCTAAAACCTGCAGGGACACTGGCCCTCGTGGACTGAGATTGCCCACCCCGGTCTAAGCCAAAGACTAGAAAATATGGTGAAGCATATCTTCCCTTTGGTTTCACTTGCTCAAGTGCCGAGGTAGGTCTCCCTGCAGGACTGGTCTTCCTTTCTTTGGGAGCAGCGCTGGGCTGTTCAAATCACGGACAAACAGGATCCCACATTTGTGATTTTTAGTTCACAAACACTTCTTGTAATGACTAACTATACCTAACATTTTGGAGATATACATATTATACTATACTTTATACAGTAAAGTTACAGCGGGATACAAATAACGTCAGGCTGATCCTGACGATTTGTTCTCCCGGTTCAAATCACGGACAAACAGGATCTCACAGCTGTTTATGTTTTTAAACCTATTTTTCACAGAGATGCATTTTTTGAAAAATGTATTGATAGCAATGTTGAATATTATTACACATGAAAAAAACAACTGCATGTAAAATAATCCCACTGTGACGCCTCTGCCTTTGTAAACGGAGGGACAGTAACTGCGTGTGTAAGCATGTAAAGCCTGCAGTATTTTGTCTCTATCTCCCATTCTGCAATGTATCTCATGTAAACAATAACGTGGCGCACAGCGTGATGTGAAAAAAGGCACATACCTTTGACGTTGCGTGACGAACTCTGTATTCCTCGTCCACACGTAAACACAAAAAAGGAGTCTCAGTTTTCGGTGATTCAAAACGCTGTTTAGGTGCGGACGTAGCGTAAAAGAGTTAGTAGTTTATTTTATTACTACCTGTAATTTATTGCAGATTACTTGTATTTGCTTAATTGTTTACTAAATGTTTGAGGTGTGAAATAAACCGCAATAGAGCAAAATATGGGCGTGTGTGGTTGGAGGATGTGTGCGTGCATATGCGTGCGCACCCGGGGGGGCGCGAACATTTTTCTTGTAAAACAAAGGGGGGCCCAGCAAAAAAGTTTGGGAACCACTGCAGTAAATCAAGGAGAAACTCAGTGAAAATCTGTCTGCAGAGAAAAGCATCAATCTGCTCCACTGTCTGAATGAACTGAATGATCCTTCTCTAGTGGAGCAGATCCAACAGTCCCTGAGTTCAGGAAGTCTCTCCACAGATAAACTGTCTCCCGTTTAGTGGTCAGCTCTGGTCTTCATAAGATAAGATAAGATAAGATAAGATAAGATAAGATAAGATAACTCTTTATTGTCATTGCATAGTACGGTAGTACAATGAAATTGGAAAAACTGTCCTACGTCGGCACTACATATAACACAACATGACATGATATGACACATCACAACGCAACAAACAACACAACACAGTATATTAACTTAGTATAAAAAAGAAGAATAAGTGTATGTGTATTGCACACTGTTATTATTGCACATTAATTATTATTGCACCTTGTTATAAATATAAATATTATTGTTATCGTTTTAAACATTGTTACCTCCCCCCTAAAAAGTCCAGGGAGGTATCCAGTCAGGTCAGCTATTTACATTGATCAGGGCTATTGCCCTGTTGTAACAGCTGTCCTTGAGTCTATTTGTTCGGGACCTCAGCAGCCTGAACCTCCTGCCAGACGGCAGCAGCTTAAACACCCGGTGTCCTGGGTGTGTGCAGTCCCGTAGGATGCTGCGTGCCCTCTTGAGACAGCGAGTGCTGTACAGGTCCTTCAGGGAGGGAAGAGGATGTCCAATGATTTTTTGGGCCATGTTGATGACCCTCTGGAGTGCCTTTCTGTGTGCTGTGGTGCAGCTGGAGAACCACACACCGATGCAATATGTCAGCACACTTTCAATGGAGCAGCGGTAGAAGACGGTCAGCAGCTCCTTCTTCAGGTCCATTTTTCTGAGGATTCTCAGAAAGTGGAGACGCTGTTGGGCCTTCTTTAAGACCGCAGAGGTGTTAGAGCTCCATTGGAGGTCTGTGTCTATGTGCACACCCAGAAACTTGAAACTGGAGACCCTTTCCACGCACTCCCCGTTGATGCTGACAGGCTGCAGGCTCATCTTACCGTCATCAGAAGAAGATCTGGATGTTGTATGGAATATCCTGACCTATGAACTTCTATCCCTGAGATTCAATTGTACAGTTTGAGCAGTAGCTGAATAACGCGACGTAAAAAAATCGCACAGTGTATGCCCAGTTTAACCAGGTCAGACCTTTTAATTCATGGTCAAAGCCATGTTTCAGAAAACATCTGAAACTGTCTCCACAGTGACACGTGCTACTACACTCGATGATCTGTGATGATAAACCTGCAAAGCTTTTAATAAACGTCCTTATTATAAACCTGCTGTCTGTGAGTAACTTTGATGAACAAGTGGCCAGATCTCATTTTGAACATGTTGAGACTGTAAAGATTCTGTGCTTCTAACACGGTTTCTGCCTCTGTGAACAAGTGAGAGTGTACAATAATAAATCAGTGCAAAGCACAACAAACTGAGTCATTAGATATGATCTCCCCTCGTTATGTTTGCAATTATAACAATGGAGGTTTTCACTCTGGGCCTGTGTCAGCTTCACATGTCATGTGATCAGGTGTGCTCTATAACGCTGTGAGGAACCTTGGAGTCATTTTTGACCAGGACATGTCCTTCAACGCACATATTAAACAAATATGTAAGACTGCGTTCTTCCATTTGTGCAACATCTCTAAAGTTAGAAATATCCTGTCTCAGAGTGACGCTGAAAAACTAGTCGCATTTATTACTTCCAGGCTGGACGATTGTAATTCATTATTATCGGGATGTCCAAAAAACTCGCTGAAAAGCCTTCAGCTAATCCAAAATGCTGCAGCAAGAGTCCTGACAGGGACTAGAAAGAGAGAGCATATTTCTCCTGTTTTGGCTTCCCTTCATTGGCTTCCTGTTAAATCCAGAATTGAATTCAAAATCCTGCTCCTCACATACAAGGTCTTAAATAATCAGGCCCCATCTTATCTTAATGACCTTGTAGTACCATATCACCCTATTAGAGCGCTCCGCTCTCACTCTGCAGGCCTACTTGTTGTTCCTAGAGTATTTAAAAGTAGAATGGGAGGGAGAGCCTTCAGTTTTCAGGCCCCTCTTCTGTGGAACCAGCTTCCAGTTTGGATTCGGGAGACAGACACTATCTCTACTTTCAAGATTAGGCTTCAAACTTTCCTTTTTGCTAAAGCATATAGTTAGGGCTGGACCAGGTGACCCTGAATCCTCCCTTAGTTATGCTGCAATAGACGTAGGCTGCCGGGGGATTCCCATGATGCATTGAGGTTTTCCTTTCCAGTCACCTTTCTCACTCACTATGTGTTAACAGACCTCTCTGCATTGGATCATACCTGTTATTAACCTCTGTCTCTCTTCCACAGCATGTCTTTATCCTGTCTTCCTTCTCTCACCCCAACCAATCACAGCAGATGGCCCCGCCCCTCCCTGAGCCTGGTTCTGCTGGAGGTTTCTTCCTGTTAAAAGGGAGTTTTTCCTTCCCACTGTCGCCAAAGTGCTTGCTCATAGGGGGTCATATGATTGTTGGGTTTTTCTCTGTACCTATGAAGCACCTTGAGGCGACTTTTGTTGTGATTTGGCGCTATATAAATAAAATTGAATTGAATTGAATTGCTCTGGTCTTGAGTTTGTTTTCATAATAAATATCTAAATAAATAAAAGACATGTTTTTCTCTTAAAGGCTAACAGTCAGTCAGAATGAGGCTGGACTCAAACACAGAAAGGTGTTTTTATCCAGATGAGCCCAGAGAAGAAACACGAGTGTTCACAGACATCAGAACCTCAGAGGTGAAACATGAGGTTGGAGTCCTCCTCAGCATTCAGAAGAGCTGCTGTGAAACCTGGAGTACTCATGACAGACTCTGATGGCAGAAACACACCATGATTCAAAAATAAAGAATATGACAAACATGGAGCTCCTGATCCTCCTGCATGAGAACAAGCTGACATGAGCGCTGTGTCTGAGTGTCTCCCTTTCACAGTGAGAATAACAGAGCTGCTGATCTGAGCTCACAGTCATTAAACTGACCTGAGGTCAGCTGCTAGGACATCTCTGTGCTCCTTACATATGAATATAAACCATGTGACCTCACCTCAGTCGTGTGGATGACTGTAGTCATAGAAGAGTAGAGGTGTAGCAGGTGGTGTGAGGCTAAGGAGGAAGAGGTGGATTCTAGTCAATGCAGTACTTAGAGGCTCCACCAGAGGGCTCTGTTAAGTCCTTATTGTAATACAGTTACTGTGTGCAGTTATACCTGATACAACATCTGCACTTATTTAAATCATACGCGTAAATGCTGTCAGTAAATGATTGATTCCTATTTATTCTACTTCCTGTTGACTAGTTTTATTAAAATGAAACATTTAAGCACAGCTGATCGAGTGACTGGACGTAAACAGGTAATGGATTTCATGTAACAGGTTCACAGCTGAATCTGGGCCTGTGGTGCCAAAGTGTTCAGACCTGGTGAATGACCTGCAGAGAGCTGGGACCAAAGTAACAAAGGTCACCATCAGTAACACATTACAATGGCAGGGAATCAAATCCCGCAGTGCCAGACGTGTTCCGCTGCTGAAGCCAGTGCATGTCCAGGCCCGTCTGAAGTTTGCCAGAGAGCACATGGATGATACAGCAGAGGATTGGGAGAATGTCATGTGGTCAGATGAAACCAAAGTAGAACTTTTTGGTATAAACTCAACTCGTCGTGTTTGGAGGACGAAGAATACTGAGTTGCATCCCAAGCACAACATACCTACTGTGAAGCATGGGGGTGGAAACATCATGCTATGGGGCTGTTTTTCTGCCAAGGGGACAGGACGACTGATCCGTGTTAAGGACAGAATGAATGGGGCCATGTATCGTGAGATTTTGAGCCAAAACCTCCTTCCATCAGTGAGAACTTTGAAGATGAAACGAGGCTGGGTCTTCCAACATGACAATGATCCAAAACACACCGCCCGGGCAACAAAGGAGTGGCTCCGTAAGAAGCATTTGGAAGTTCTGGAGTGGCCTAGCCAGTCTCCAGACCTCAACCCCATAGAAAATCTGTGGCGGGAGTTGAAAGTCCGTGTTGCTCGGCGACAGCCCCAAAACATCACTGCTCTCGAGAAGATCTGCATGGAGGAATGGGCCAAAATACCAGCTACTGTGTGTGCAAACCTGGTAAAGACCTATAGTAAACGTTTGACCTCTGTTATTGCCAACAAAGGTTATGTTACAAAGTATTGAGTTGTATTTTTGTTATTGACCAAATACTTATTTTCCACCCTGATTTACGAATAAATTCTTTACAAATCCTACCATGTGGATTCATGGATTTTTTTTTCACATTCTGTCTCTCACAGTTGAAGTGTACCTCTGGTGCAAATTACTGACCTCTGTCATCCTTTTAGGTGGGGGAACTTGCACAATCGGTGGCTGACTAAATACTTTTTTGCCCCACTGTATCTTGGCAGCATCATCTCGAATGACGGGGTCTCTGATCGGGATGTCGACGCCAGAGTAGGGAAGGCGGTTGTGTCCTGCGACGTCTCCAACCTATTTGGAACTCGACCTCCCTGAATGTTAGGGTCAAGATCAGACTATTGAACTCTATTGTCTTTCCTACTGCACTATACGCTAGTGAAACCTGGCGCTCAAGAAGTGCAATTACTCAACACCTAAACGTGCTTCAACAACGTGGCCTGCGGCGAATCCTGAGAATTTCCTACCGGGACCGAATAACAAATGAGGTCCTACAAAGAGCAGGCACCCGCCCATTAGCCAATGTTGTTGCAGAAAGGCGCTTCCGCTTTGCGGGCCATATTTTATGCCTACCCCCGCATTGCCCAGCTAAGATTGCCATTACATGGTGTCTACGCACTGGCAAGCGAAAGCAAGGCCGACCAAAGACCACATGGCGTTGAACATTCATGGACGATCTGAAAACTGCCGACATTGCCTGGGACGAAGCTGATGCAGTCGCTGCTGACCGACATCAATGGAGATCACTAGCTGCCCGATGCGCCACCCGGCATAGGAGGAACTAAGTGCTAAGTAAGTGTGTCTTTGCCCTCTGTGTCCATCTGTGGGTGTGTGTGTCCTTCTGCCTTGTTTCCCCTCCTTGAGAATTGATGTGTAAACTCAGAGATATATACTCCAAAAGACATAAGGTTGTTTCAAAAGAATTTTTGTGTAATTTTTTAAAGTTTTATTGACATAAATACATCTGACATCACTTCCTTAATGTTTTTCACACAACATTTTATTAAATGTGAAGTTGAAATTATAACAGTGATTCTAATATTTCTATATTAAAAATAAATTTAATGCCTGTCACCAAATTCCACAAGTTTCTTCACCAGGACCCTTTGTGATAGTTTAATTTTTATAGAAGCTGAAGTGATACACAATATGTATTTAGTTATTTCTAAGAAAATTAGAAACGGTTACCACCATACTACACCATATTCTTATTCAAAATGTCTCTGAAAACACAATGCAAGTTTAAAATGTTTAATGCAGCCTTTGCTATGTATATAGTCACATGCATTATGATATCTCAATACAATCAGATTCTGCTTAGAACTGGATTCAAAACTATTGAGCCAATATTTTCAGCTTATATGGCTGAAACATTTTCAAAGTATGAGCTTCCAACAATGAGTGAAACAGTAAGAGCATGTGCAGAAACATCCCATTGAGAAAGAGAAATCAAACATTTGGATTCATTTTAATGAGCTTAGACTTGTTGAAAATGCAGAGGAGCTGGTTGTGAACTGAGCTTCAGAGAAACACAGCATACTGATATTCACTGTGAAGCTTTGAGTGGAACAAGACAGAAAAACAACATGTGGATCCTGTAATAATGGGAGCTTCCATCTTTAAAGGACTGAAGAGGAAGAAGTTTACAAGGAATAATTTAGAACAGTTTCAAACATCAACTGATTGAATCCATGAATCTGAAAATGTATTTCTGACTGAAAGAGACAGATATGTACAGACTGAAGTATCTGTTCAACAGTCAGTGTTTCTCTAACAGGAGGACACTCTTTACACTCAAATCAGCACAGGGACACTGACGAACGAGACCAGATAAAAAACCCAGGATAAAGTTTTAGAGTGAATGTGGTGTTGAAGGTGTGGAGGTGGATCAGAGTGTCAGGTGAGACTCTGTAGAAGGACAGAGTGCCAGCAGGACAGTCCACATACACTGCTACTCTGTTAGAGACAGAGGAGGAGGAGGAGGAGATGAAGGAAATAGGCGTGTTTCTGTTATTGTGCCACACAGAATGAGGACCATCATCAGTGCAGTACAGACTCCAGGACTTCTCATTGTATCCAAACACACAGTCATCACTGTTTCCTTTCCTTCTGATTCTTCTGTAACTCACTGATATTTGGACCTCTCCTCTCCACTCGACCTCCCAGTAACAGCGACCAGTCAGACCATTTCTACACAGTAGTTGAGGTTCATAATCAAATCTGTCTGGATGATAAGGATATGACTGAACCTCGATCACACGTGTCACCTTCCTGTTGTTGTCAGACAGTTGGAGGTTTGTGTGAACTGTGTTTGTGTCGATTGTGAGTTGACAGGAATCTGATGAGAGAACAAACACAATCCAGCTGCAGTTATTGATCAATCATCTGTTCATTGATCGACACTTTGATGATGACTCCTGACATGAGACATGTGAATGAGTGATGTGACAGTTTGAAGATGGTTGAATGTGTGCTGCTTTTTTTTCATGAATCACAGTAAAAACACACTTACACTTCTTCAGACCTGGTGTCAACCATTGGACTCCAGCAGGCTCCACCCTGAAAGGAGGAGGGGGGTCAGACCAGCACAGCCTTAGCATGCACACATGGACATTACATGGCTCTCATACATATAATGTTAGACAATGATAAAGGAACAGTCCAACATTTTCAGAAATACACTTCAATCCATACGTGGATCAAACTGCTGATGATTTGGACTGATCCTGGATCTGTCAGTCCTTTGAAGCAGTTGGTGGAGTGGTTGTTGGAGCAATGAAATCTGAGTTGACATTAGGGCTGCCACGATTAGTCGACTAGTCACGATTACGTCGACTATCAAAATCGTCGACGACTGATTTAATAGTCGACGCGTCGTTTGAAGCTTTGTACGATCACAAAAGACACAGGAATAAGTAGTAGGATTTAAGAGTGTAATAACGGACTGAAACAGAAGATGGCAGCACTGCATGTACAAGGATGCCAGCAGCCATTAGACCCCGAAGAAGAAGAAGCTGTGTCCCAGAATTCATAGCGCGGCCCAGCTCAGTTTCCAACAATGGCGGCAGCTAGTTAGTTTTAATATTACTCTTATTATTCTTTCTGGGTCACAAAATAAACGATTAACATATTTTCAGGCGAGAATGTAGCTGTGTAAACCTCAAATATCTGCTCAGTTTATCAAAACACATAGTTTCAAAAGCGCTTTTTGGAGATGTCTGTTACCCACTAGCTCGATAGCTAGCCGGGTTCAAGGCTCACTAGAGCCGTGAGAACACCGGACTCCCGGCAGATCGTTTTCAAACCCACTGTCGTCTTTCGCTACTCAGGTTAAACGTACACAAGTCACTTAGATAACTTCAAAATGTTACTGTTTGGCTTTTTTTTTTTAAAGTATTTTATTTGTTCCTGAGTAAATCGGTTTGGCTGAGATTAAAGTTTCTCAGCCAAAAGGTTTTTACACAGCTGAATAAACATTAAGCAGACAGCTGATTATCAGAAGTGTGAGATGCTCGAGAATATACTGCGGTGTCCTGTTATAGTTTAGATAGCAAGGAGTTTATTAAACTTCACCGAAACAATCTGCAAATTTCATTAAAATTTAATAAACTATCATCTTGTCTTTATTTTTAGTTAGCACACACCTTAAACACTTAAAGCTGTAAGCTAATGATAGTTATATAAGAGCAGATGCTGCTGGTGCAATAAGCTGCACGTTTTACGTCCAATGGATGATGATCTGATTAGTCGACTAATCGCAAAAATAATCTGTGACTAGTCGATTATCAAAATAATCGTTTGTGGCAGCCCTAGTTGACATCCTTTGACTGTTCTCCACTTGAAATGTTCTCCTTACTGTCAGTAAAGTGATTATTAATCCACCTCAGAATAACAAAATCCCCCAAGATTGATGTTTTTGAGTGGCTATGTCAAAGTTTAGAATTAATTCTTATTTAGATACTTTGGCATGACCATTATTGTAATAATTTTTATTATTCTTTCTTTCTTTCTTTCTTTTTTTTTGCTTGTCCCATTTGATTCTTTTGCCATCAGAATTATTGTCTAAAGTCAAAGAAAGATGCCCAACGGATTTACTTTAACAAATGGACCATCCCGGCCTTGCCGTATTGGTCTATTTGATTCACCTTTGTTTTTATTCTTTATTTTATTTTAACTTACTACACACGGGACAGATATGACTGGGGGAAAGAAAAGGGAGAAAGAAAGAGGTAGGGAAAGAAAAACAGCGGGGAAGAGGAACGGTGATAAAGGGCAAAAAACAAAAACCAACAGACAAAAAATACATATATCAATCTCCTGGATCACCTGTTGAAAAAGAAAAAGAGAAAACAAGCAAAAAAAAAAAGAGAGCAACATAATAAACAACATCATCATGATAATCTATGGGAATATAACAGTAAATACTAAATATTGAATATTATTATGCAGAATGTAGGATTGAAAGCGTACAGTGTGCTTTGAGGTAGGAGCCTAAAAGGGTGTAGTTTGTGTCTGTAAGGTATGGAGGAGATTAAGGCTCCAGACATCCAGAGACCCCCAGAGAACAACAGACCAAGGAAGACCAAAGGAGGGGCAACCGTGCCACTCTCCTCGAAAGAGCTGAGGAGGGCCCCAGATGAGGGGTCACTCAGCAGCCGTGGAGCAGAAGGACCGGGGGGGTTGCAGTAACGTGCCCATGAGCTCCGCTGGCAGCCAGCTGTGCCAGAGTGACACATAGATATAATGCACCTAATGAAACCAACAGAACCACGCCGTCTACAACAAGGATAGATGAGATTCTGAGGCCATCAAAGTGGAAGCCTTCCACTACATAGGTACAACAGAATTTTTCTGTCCATAAAAGTAAGGAACAGAATCAGCAAGAAAGGTCAGCCCTGTCAGAGTCCACAACACACCAGGAATGAATCCAATTTTTTCTGCTGGCAATTTGGCCCAAGCTTGACATGTAATTAGTGGGGTTAGACTAATTGGTAATTCTACATTGACCATAGGTGTGAATTTGAGTGTGAATGTTTACAACACACTGCCATTCTGTCCAGGGTGTACCCCACCTCTTGTCCTGTTATAGTTGGGATAGGCTCCAAGAAAGGGGTGAGGACAGTCCCTTGTCGTGCTCCAGTGCTGCTGATCACTGAGCCTGGTTCTGCCGGAGGTTTCTTCCTGTTAAAAGGGAGTTTATCCTTCCCACTGTCGCCAAAGTTCTTGCTCATAGGGGGTCATATGATTGTTGGGTATCTATGAAGCGCCTTGAGGCGACTTTTGTTGTGATTTGGCGCTATATAAATAAAATTGAATTGAATTGAATTTGTCAGACTGCGGTCTCTTGGACTGCAGCCCACACCAGACATTCCCAGCACAACCTCACTATATGTTTAGGTTTGCCAGTCCTGTCCAGCATCCTGCAGTGCCAAATGATCCAACTCACCACCAGGTGGTGATAACTTGACAGTTGACCTCTCTTCACCCAAGTGTCCAATTATAGGATTACAAAATCAATCATCGATCTATGGCCCAGGGTGCCCTGATCCCACATGCCACTTATGGACATACATAACTTGAAACAAACAACCCTCTCATCCACTGGGAAAAAAAACAGCCTAGAGCAAGCAAGATGAAGGTTTGCAGGACGATATGGCTGATGGCTGTCTCCCAGACAATCGTGAATAAATTGTTAAATTTCCAGTAATGAAACTTCTTTCTTCAGACTTCAGTACAACAAAACAAACAAACAAACAAAAATTCTCTCCATACCTGAGAGTGTCCAGTCTCCAACTTGGATCCTTCAGTCCAGCCAACAGCAGCTTCAATCCTAAGCCTCCTGGATAATTGTAGCTCAGGTCCAGCTCTCTCAGATGGGAGGGGTTGGAGCTCAGAGCTGAGGCCAGAGAAATACAGCCTTTCTCTGTGATCAGACAGCCTGACAGACTGCAGAAACACAAAACAGTAATCCATCAGTGAAAACTTCCCGCAAAGCTTGTTTTTATTCATTTATGTTACTTTTTTCAATTAATTTAGTAGACAGTCAATGCCAGATGAATGTATGAATTGCATCATTTTAAAATCTGGTAAATTTCCTACTGTAAACCACCTGTATTTTTTCAAATGTTCTCCTCCGCTCCTTTACCATCACTCCACATTGTAGTGATGGTAAATTTGATTCTTTTTACTGAATCGAGTTTTAATGAGTCACTGACTAAAGTGGATTGGGTTTTTTGAGTCATTTGATTCATGTATTTCTCTTTTCATGTATATCCTACTGCTAAGATGAGTGATTCTAAAAGAAAACAACTATTTTATAGAGCAAAAAAAATTTCTAAAGGGAACATTTATTTTGTTTTGTTTTTATTTTATTAGTATTTTCCTTAAATGTGTCAAATATATATTTTCTCATCTAAATGTCGCCTGAGCTGTGAGCCAGGGGGCGGTAATGCGCCTTAACATTGGTTGCCAACCAAGAAGAAGAAGAAGCTGTGAGCCAGAAGGGAGGGGGTGAGTGAGTGATTCGTTCACGCTATGATTCAGCACAGGAGGGAGGGGGTGAGTGAGTCCTGAGTGATTCGCTCACGCTATGATTCAGCACAGGAGGGAGGGGGTGAGTGAGTCCTGAGTGATTCAGCACAGCAAGGGAGGGAGTGAGTAGCTCAAATGTGCTGTTAGCATGTTAGCAGAGCAATGCTACTGTGAACCGAGGAGCTATTGTCTTGATGTGAGCTTCTCCTCAGGGTTTCTTCTTCCAGTTGAGAGCAGAGATTGTTTTGTTAAGATACTGGATGTTGTGTTTTTCTCCACAATTTTAATTACAAGCTAGATACATTGCTGCTAACAGCAACAGGGATGAGTCAGTAAGTCAGTTGGGCTTGTGAATCATGATTCATGAGTCAGTAAATTGATTCTCGAGTTAATGAAAATGACTGCAGAGTCATTTTCATTAATGTCCAGTCAGGCACCTAAAACATGCATTGTTTAATATTTTCTTTCTTCCAGTATGAAAAGAAAGTGAAAATAGAGTAAAAATTGTTCTAGATTTTTAAAATGAACAGCACATGAAAAATCATTAGATAGAATTTTTTCTCCAGTGTCATGTTCATGAGTCATTTTAACAAACTGAAAACAGAAAAAAAATGTGAATATGGAGCGGTTTTCCAGACAGAAATTGAGAGACAAATAATTCACAGATATTAGGCAACTCTGTGAAAGTTAGGCTTTTTATGCAATAAGATTAATATGACCATAAGTGGAAAGTCTGAATCCTGACCTGAGAGTTTCCAGTGTACAGTGTGGACTTCCCAGTCCAGCAGATAGAAGCTTCACTCCTGAATCATGGAGATCACTGTTACTTAGGTCCAGCTCTCTGACACTAGAAGACTGGGAGCCTAGAAATGAGGACAGAGCTTTACAGCTTCTCTCTGAAAGGTTGCAGATACTCATTCTGAAGAAAAAACAAAGATATTTGTGGTCAGATTAAATAACATGTAATGAAGAATGATTAGCAGTGATCTACTGCAATTTGTGACAACTGGTTGCCCAGCTGAAAACAAATAAGAGAGGAAAAAATGGCACAGGAACCTGTGTACCATTTTTTTTCCTCTCTAATTACAATGACGGCAGTCATAGCAGAGAAAAAAAAAGACAAACTGAGTCGTGAGTGTTGACAACAGACAAAAAGTGTATTAGTGTATGTATTAGAAAGAAGAATAAAAGAAGAAGACTGAAGAATAAAACTCTTGGCCATAGAGACAAGTTCAACCTGAGGCTAGTAAACCCAGGGGTCTGAAGAATTAGACCTATGTTCTTATTTTAGTAAAATGGATACAGAGGTGATTGGTGATGACACCTAAATTATGTTGAAGGGAATGCACTGGGTCAGGAAAGAAACAGAAAATAATGCTCCACCAACAGAACATCAATTATATATTTTTTCCAACCAGGGAGACAAACTAAAAGTTGTGGAGGAGTATTCATTTTTTTAGGGCTAAAGCCTGTCCATGATTGATTGATAATACTTTATTCATCCTGAGGGAAATTGTGTTATCCGGTCTTTAAGTCTGACGTCATTAGCCATTTCCGGGCCCAAACTCCCCTTCAGGTCCCAAAGTCAAGCGAACACACAGCATCCCTGGGAGTTAAAAACTGTCTAAATTATTTCATCTTCAATAAAATGATCACCGTGGCTGCTCTACCAGCTGTGACAATTAGGTTTAACATCCAGGCATCCGTGAAAACAGAATTTTAGCCGAGTTAGAAGTTAGCAGGGTTAAGTGCCATGCTATTGCACTTGTCACTAACCCAGTGGTTAGTGATAAGTGCAATGGCATGGCAGGAAGCTGAAAATGGACCACACTTCAGTCAGGAGAACGACTGAGATAATCCATCCACAATACGAGGTTAGTCATTAATATACTGCTGCATGGGCTGGGCTATGGTTACATTGCAGGGTTTTAAAACTGAGCTTTAAAACGTGCTGCCGATGAATAGTGCTAATACAAACCTATAGAGGCCAACAGTGATCACTGCCTTGTTTTAATAGGCTTGTTCAGATTAAATAGAACAAGATATAAAGCCTTAAAACATGTTAAAAACGCAAAAGCCTTGATAAATGCAGAGTAGTTTGGGCCCAGAAGCAGCGTTCATGTATGTCATCACTTAAAGACCGGATAGGCTGCCAGGCACTCCAGCGCCATCTTGAGCACCCCTTTCGGCCATACAGCCAACAACAGCCCCACAGTTCCTGCAGCCATCTTTATGGCGCTGTGTCTGTATACATGAGAGATTTTTGTGTATGTGTGTATCCTGTGTCTGACTGGGAGGAGAAGCTAGTCAACACTCTTCCAGCTGGCGTAGTTGACCTTGAAGGGTAAGGGAAGAGAATCAAACACAGTCCTGTTTTCAAGGAGAATTTTTAATTCCAGTCAGCCTAGGTCATGAGGCACAGCTGGCACCGGTTGGGTAGCCGCATGAAATGAAGATGGTAGTTGTTTGGGTTAGTGCGAACAAACTGCATCCAATTTTACAGTTGGTCTAATGTCCATCACTGGTCACCAGGTCTCTCAATTTCCCATTAAAGAGCTGTGAGCTTCTCCAAGATCTTATCCGTGTTGTGTTAAATGAGCACAGTCTGAATACTCACAGTCCACCAGCTCCGATCAGCAAGAACACTGTTATCATTGTTCCGAACCCAGGTTTCTCATCAAGAAGATGGTTTCAATTGCATTAAGGGAAAAGTTGATCAAAATCATAATTCATCTTTACGTTTTAGAGAACAAGACTTAGAGACTCTATGAAGGTTTAGAGCTAGACATGACTAGACAAAGACATGAGAAGCAAAGCAGGAAAGATAAGGGAGAGGAAGAAAGATGAGACTGACTCCATCGAGAGCCGAAAGAGGAATGCACTAGTGTTACTTTGATAAAAGCTGCATTCATATATCCTTCAGAAACACTGGCATTTTCAACTGTTGTAAAGCAAAATATACTTGGTTCTGAGTGCTAACAATCATTTACATTAATGATTTTTATATTAACATTCTTAGACTTGTATCAGAACCCACCATCCACTTCTTTGCCTCAGGTGGTCACCTACTTATCGGAAGGTTGGTAGTTCAATCTCTGTCTGCTCCAGTCAGCATGTGTATATTAGATTGAAAGCATTTAAAGAAAAGGAGCTTAGAAACAGTGCATGTGCAAAACGGTGTGAACGGGTGAAAGAGGCAAGTTTTATAAAGTGCTTTCAGTGCTCAGATATAGTAGAAAAGCACTATATAAGAACCAGTCCATTCACAATTACACTGTTCATGTTTTTTAAATTATACATGGAAGCTTTTAGTAGAATCAACATTAGGTAGAATAGAAAAAAATAAAAGCACAAATATATTTACACAGCTTTGTGGGAGGCTTTGACCACTGGCAGCAGCCTCAGAAGAGCCTCCTCTGAAGCAGAGTATTTCTTCAGGTCAAACACATCCAGATCTTTTTCTGATGACAGTAAGATGAAGACCAGAGCTGACCACAGAGCAGGAGAAAGTTCATCTGTGGAGAGACTTCCTGAACTCAAGTACCGTCGGATCTCCTGCACTAGAGATCGATCATTCAGTTCATTCAGACAGTGGAACAGATTGATGCTTTTCTCTACAGACAGAGTCTCACTGAGCTTCTTCTTGATGTACTGGACTGTTTCCTGATTGGTCTGTGAGTTACTTCCTGTCTGTGTCATCAGGGCTCGTAAGAGAGTCTGATTGGTCTGCAGTGAAAGACCCAGGAGGAAACGGAGGAGCAAATCCAGGTGTCCATTTGGACTCTGTAAGGCCTTGTCCACAGCTTTCTGGTAGAAAAATGTCACTGCAGATTCCACTTCTCTTGACTCCTTTTTTGCAAAAAATTTAGACCATATAGCGGTCTTCTGTTGTTCTTCCAGCAGATTGAGTCCAGAGTTGATGAAGGTCAGATGGACATGAAAAGCAGCCAGAAACTCCTGAACACTCAGGTGGATGAAGCAGAACACCTTGTCCTGGTACAATCCTCTCTCTTCTTTAAAGATCTGTGTGAACACTCCTGAGTACACTGAGGCTGCTCTGATATCGATGCCACACTCTGTCAGGTCTGATTCATAGAAGATCAGGTTTCCTTTCTGCAGCTGATCAAAAGCCAGTTTTCCCAGAGACTCAATCATCTCCCTGCTCTCTGGACTCCAGTGTGGATCTGTCTCAGCTCCTCCATCACACTTGACCTTCTTCATTTTGGCCTGAACCACCAGGAAGTGGATGTACATCTCAGTCAGGGTCGTTGGCAGCTGTCCTTCCTCTCTGGTTTCCAGCACATCCTCCAGAACTGTAGCAGTGATCCAGCAGAAGACTGGGATGTGACACATGATGTGGAGGCTTCGTGATGTCTTGATGTGGGAGGTGATGGTGCTGGCTAGCTTTTTTCCTCTGAATCTCTTTTTAAAGTACTTCTTCATCTGTCGGTCAGTGAACCCTCTGACCTCTGTCACCATGCCAACACAGTCAGCAGGGATCTGATTGGCTGCTGCAGGTCGTGTGGTTATCCAGAGGCGAGCAGAGGGAAGCAGTTTCCCCCTGATGAGGTTTATCAGCAGTGCATACACTGAGGTGGACTTTCTAGGGTCAGTTAGGATTGTAGTTTTGTGGAAGTCCAGAGGAAGTCGACACTCATCCAGACCATCAAAGATGAACACAACCTGGAAGTCTTCAAAGCTGCAGATTCCTGCTTCTTTGGTTTCAGTAAAGAAGTGATGAACAAGTTCCACCAAGCTGAACTTTTCCTCTTTCAGCACATTCAGCTCTCTGAAAGTGAATGGAAATATGAACTGGATGTCCTGGTTGGCTTTGTCTTCAGCCCAGTCCAGGGTGTATTTCTGTGTTAAGACTGTTTTCCCAATGCCAGCCACTCCCTTTGTCAGCACTGTTCTGATTGGTTCATCTCTTTTAGGTGGTGTTTTAAAGATGTTTTCTTGTCTGATTGTTGTTTCTGGTCTGTCTGGTTTCCTGGATGCTGTTTCAATCTGTCTGACCTCATGTTTATCATTGACCTCTGCAGTCCCTCCCTCTGTGATGTAGAGCTCTGCATTGATCTGATTCAGAAGGGTTGGGCTTCCTGCTTTAGCGTTCCCCTCAAACACACACTGGAACTTCTTCTTCAGTGCAGATTTAAGTTCGCGTTGACAAACTGAAACAAGACATTCTGAAAAAAAAAGCAGATTATCAGTTCACGTTGTGTAAAGGAAGAGTTGAGTTTCTTTTCTCTAAGGTATGTCCATTTGACCACATGTTGGTCAATCTCTTGAGACATCACTAAAATGTCCCATTTATCCAGCAACTTAAAGTTTAGATATATCCTCTTACTGCTCTTCAGACGGTCAGCCAGCTCCTCCTGCTTCATTCTCCTCAGGAAATTCAGTGTGATCTTTATAAATGCCTCTCTGGTGCTCCTCTGTTCATCATCCTTCCGCTGACTCTCTACGCATTCTGGGTAATCTGGACTCAAAACCTTCTGGATCTTCTTCAGCTCGTTCTTCACAAAAGTGATGATGTTGTCCTCCAGCAGCTGGAACAGAATACCTTATGAGTGAGCCAATCAGACTGAAATTATGGATCCAAACATCAGATCCATATTGGGCACACTGACAATCCACTGGTCTACAAAGAGCAGCATGGAGATGACTGTGAACAGAATAGATGTGAAAGTAGTTGTTGTACGTGTACAGACCATAAATATGGAGTCCAGCTGTGTTTGATGCTGCTGGGTAGACTGACCACTGGGAACCTCTGAGCTCTCCTGGTCCACACTGTGGAAGAACCATGAAGAATTAGTTCAAGCACAGAGTAAAAATTCAAAAAGTGACCTTTTAAGATAGTGATTAAGATGATTCCCTATAGTTGTAAAAATTTACTAGTCCTTCTGAATCCACTGAGACTCAACAGCTTAGTGAATTGTATTGAGCTCAAGTACGAAAAGTGTTGCGTATCACTGCTTCAGTAACATGTGAATAAGTAGAAGTTGGTAAAAAAAACAGAAAAAATGTATTTAACATTCAGTAACTGGCCAGTCTCTCTTCCAGCACCTTAACATCAGCCTTCCAAACCAGGCTGATTAGTATGTTACAGCTGACAGGTAACTGGGGCGCCAGTCCATGAAAAATCTGTGAGTACCTCTCATCTGACAACCTCTGATTTTTTTCATTTGTACAATAACTTATGAAATCAATTTTATACTAACTTTAAGTGTCACAATCTAAAGCATTAAAAAAACCAACACTTTTTCAATAACCAACATTAACATCAGTATTGTGGGATATCTAATACTTTCAGTAAACTACAACATAGAGGAATGGGAATTAATATTGCTACACTGGGTGTTTGATCTGTTTTCTCCTAAGTCACTGAAGAAAGATTCAAAATACATATCCTTTTTTTTCTTTCTTTTTTTTTTCTTGCCTGTCCCATTTGGTTCTTTAGCCACAGAATTGTTGTCTGAAGACCAACAAGGATACCCAATGGATTTACTTTGCCAAATGGATCATCGTGGCATTGCCGTATTGGTCCATTTGGTCGATCTTTGTTTTTATTATTTATTATATTTTATTTTCAGATGTTACAGACGGGACAGACATGAGTGAGGGATAGGAAAGGGAGAAAGAAAGAGGAAGGAAAGGAAAAACAGAAGGGGAGAGGGACAGTGAGAAAGGGGGGGAGAAAAAAAATAAAAATCTCCTGGATCACCTGTTGAGAGAAGAATAGAAAACAAGCAAAAAAACCAAAAAAAACAAAGCAACATACTAAACACAACACCATCGCATTAATCTAGCTAAGTGTAAACAGCAGTAAATACTAAATATTCAATGTTGTTGTGCAGCACGCAGGACAGATGTGCTTCGAAGTAGCAGCCAAGAAAGGTGTAATTTAAGTCTACGAGCAGTGAACACCCGTGTGCATACCTGTGTGGATCAGCGCGCTTGTATTCCAAAGGTTTCTCCATGTAACGATCTGCTAGGGAGTGTGTGGGGGGGGGGGCACAGCCCCGTCCTCCAGGGTATGAAGCAGGTATGGAGGAGATCAAAACTCCAGACATCCAGAGGCCCCCAGAACACAAGAGACCATGGAAGACCAACAGAGGGGCAGCCGCGCCACTGTCCCAGTAAGAGCTGAGGAGAGTCCCAGATGAGGGTTCACTCAGCAGCCGCGGAGCAGAAGCCAGGGGGAGTTGCAGTGACGCGCCCGTGAGCTCCGCCGGCAGCCAGCTGTGCCTGAGTGACCGAGCCCCAGGCCGAGAGGCCGGGGGCACCCCACCTCCGAAGTGGCCCGAGCGAGCCCCAGGTTCCAGGCCCCGATAAGCGGCCGCCAAGGAGTGAGCCGGTGTGTACCCGGACGCCCACCCCCAGACACAAAGAACCACCAACGCACCGATACCTGAGGGAGTCCGCCACCGGCAGGGGAAGTGGTGGTGGGTTGAGATAGGCCTCCAAACCTTGGAGGGCCTGAGGTGTCCCCAGAGAGGTGGTGTCTGATACCCAACCTGACATATAGACAAAGACATACAGGCACACACAGACACAAACATCCATTCCCCCCCTCATGCTCTCATATGCACTCACTCCACACTCAACCAACGTGGAGACAGACATAAAGAGACGCTGTACACACGATCACACTCCCCAAGCGTACTCTACAAACCGGGTCTAGGTACCCTTGCCCCTGGAGGGGGGAACTGCACCCAGACCCAGGTGGTGTTACCCTTTTCCCTGCGGTGGGGAGAGGCAGACCACCCCGACTCCGTAGCAGCAGGGAGGCCCCACACTCCAGACCGCAGTCGGACGGCCAACTCCTCCTAGCCATCCCGCTCCAGCAGGCCGCAGAGAATGGGGGTGGGAGAAGACTCCAAACCTCCCTCCACCCGCTCATTGTAGTGTTGATGCATGTGTGTTCTAAGGTGCAATTAAAACCCAGGAGGGCATGGAGCTACCTGCCAAGGAGCAGCAGGTAAGCGCATAGTCCCTCCTGATAGCCCTCAATGTCTAAGTGTATTTAAAATTGAGAGGTGGGCAACGACGCCAGGGGTGAGGTGTACACCCTGATGGTAATTTGGACTCCGTGATTGTGCCCACCCCCAAGATCCTATATATATGTGTAATGAGAGTGTGAATAATGTGAATGTCTAAGTTGTGGGATAAAATTGAGGCAGAGGCAGCCGGAAGGGGACAGAGGGGGGGCGGGGGGGGGGGGGGGGGGGTAGCCTCCTCTGCACCCTGGTGACATACCCCTACTCCAAGGCCCTGCATGTGTGGGTGGTTGTGGTGGAGCGGGAAGAGGGAGGCAGCTGGAGATGGGAAGGGAAGGAAGGGAGGGGCAGGTAACCCCTCCCTGGGGCCAGCTCCCCCGCTGACCCCAGTAGGCACACTCCGCAACCCGCCAGGGAAAGGGGGCCCAGGCCCATCCAGACCGGGGCCCAGTGCAGCAGCGCCTCCCGGCCCCACAGAGCCCGGGACAGTCCACCCAACCCCACCACAGAGAAAACTGCACCCACCCCACCATCCACTCATCTTCCAGACTACATAAGACACTAAACGCCCAGGCTGAGATCTTCCTCCACCTCTCCTGTATCTCCCCCTCCTGCAGAGAGAGTTCCTGAAGAGAGGAAAGCTCCTGCAAGATGTGACCATCTCCCCCACCAGTTGAAGAGCCCCCCAGGTGGCTCGACGCACCGGCGGCACCCTGCTCCAAAATACATATCCTGAGTAAACGTCAAAGCAGATGTCACAAACTCCTGGCTCATGGAGAGTTGACAGAAGAGCTAAGTTTGTGTTCCATGTATGGCCAAACCAAAGCAAAAGATCCAGATCCAGCAATGGCTCTGCACTGCATTAAACATCAACAAGCACTGTGCAGAAAATGCTTGAAGTCATGTCTGTAATCCTGACATGTGTAAATTACATCAGGTCCAGAGGTTTACAACACCACCAGTTCAGGGCATTTTTGAAGGAAATTGAGGGATTTTATGGCACTTTACTGATGTGCATTAGCATAGGAAGGGGTGTGTTGAGGAGATTCTTTGAGTTAAAAGTTAATTCTAGATATTCATTGAAGTTCTAAACTGGATGTTCTTGAATTGGATGATTCAAAATGGATAATGGCGTTCCTTGTGAACATTACACAGGAGCTAAACATTCTGAACTTAAAGCTGCCAGGTTTTGGACAGCTCATTATAGTGGCCTATGAGAGTGTGAAAGCCTTCTCCACAAAACTGAAACTATGCAAAACTCATCTGTCTGCTATTGAAATCCTGCAATGGGAGTTTGAAACGTGATTTGCTGACTTGGAGGCATGCGGTGACACTTCCCAGCTGCTTGCAGACCTCTTCTCAGCTGATGTGGAGTGTCCCCACTGAACTCACTGAATTGCAGTGCAACAGTGAACTGAAAAATCAGTTCAGGGAAGCACAAGGAAAAGCAGACAAGATTGCTTGTTTCTAAGACATCTGCCTCTTTTAAGAGTTTTCAGGTGTTTAATGTCCCTTTTTGGAAGCAAATATCTGTGTCCCAAAATGTTGATTCGGTCATCTGGATGCAGTGTTTTAAATGGGAGAAACGTTTCATCACTCATCCAGGTGACTTCTTCAGTCTCAGCTGACTGCAGGTTTCCCCAATCCCCAATCTTATAAACATACAAACATTACATTTGCACAATGACTGTCCAGGATGTGTACATCCTCACCATTGAAAGAGTGTCCACTGGCCCGTAGGTGTAAATAGACTGTGGAGTGCTGAGGTCGAGGATCGAAGCCAGAAACTTGGTGTAGATTCCTCTTGGTACAGCCTGTGGTATGAGGTCCGGTCAATAGCATTGTCTTGTTCTAACTGCTTCAGACAATCTGTCACCCTCTTCCTGTAGCCACTTTCTGGGTCTCATGTTTGTCACTAAGCAGTGACAAAAATTTCTTATGATACTGTTTATGGTTTAGCAAAACCGTGTCCCTACCCTTGTCTGCTGGAAGGATGATAATGTTGTTGTCATCAATGAGTGATGTGAGTGCCTTCCTGTCCTCCATTGTGATGTTAGATTCAGGGGGCTTTGCATTGCTGAGACAGGCTGAAACTTTGGTCCGTAGTTACTCTGCTTCCACGTCTGCAATGTTGTCATTTCAAATTGCTGTTTCTGTGGCTGTGATCAGTTCCACTAATAATAATAATAATAATAATAATAATAATGGATTGGATTTATATAGCGCTTTTCAAGGCACCCAAAGTGCTTTACAATGCCACTATTCATTCACTCTCACATTCACACACTGGTGGAGGCAGCTACAGTTGTAGCCACAGCTGCCCTGGGGCAGACTGACAGAAGCGAGGCTGCCATATCGCGCCATCGGCCCCTCTGGCCAACACCAGTAGGCGGTAGGGTAAAGTGTCTTGCCCAAGGACACAACGACCAGGACAGAGAGCCCGGGGATCGAACCGGCGACCTTCCGTTTACAGATCCGCAAAACTGTGATACTGCTAGATGAAGAAAAAGGAATATCAGAAAGGGGAGGCACGTTAGGAGGAAGTGAGAGAGAAGGAAAGGCTGGAGGGTGGATGTGAAAGTGAGGACTTCAAATGTATTAACTATGACCGGTAAAAATATATAGATGGCTTAAATGATGGAGAGAATGAAGGGAAAAAAAGCAAGGCCATGAGGAAATCTTGAGGGAGGAATTTGAAGTTAAAAATCCAAGGGGTGATAATGTCAGTGCATATGATTTAGAAAATAAAGACAAATTCTGGAGTATGCTCAATGAAATGGAAAAGAGTATGTCCAGGGTAAATAGAGTTGTGATTGGAACAGATTTAATGGACATGTAGATGAAGACGAAACTGTCTTTTCAACATTTTAACAGATTGGAGTTACATTTTTATTTGGTGGATTTTCAGAGTGGAGTAAAATGGAGAGTGCCTTGTTGGACTGGATTTTGCTTCGTAATGCCTGGAAATGATGAAGAATCACTTCAGATAAAATCTGGATCACTGTTTTGCTTGAAGACCAATTTAAATGTTTATATTCAGTATTGATTGACTGGAACAGCTCACATTTGGTTTCCTCAGAAAACAAACCTCAATGTGTTTTTATTTCCTGAAAGAAAACCATTATCATTGAAGTCATACACAGCAGTGTGCTGTTGGTTTCTGTCACAAACAGATTTAAAAATGTTGCCTGAGTTTACAGTATAATCAATCATGAGAAAAATGTTTTATTTTTTTTTAAGAAGGTTCAAAGAAAAAAAATACTAAAATGATGCTTGGGCTGTTTTATGAATAAAAATAATTTCTGTGCAGGAAACTTAGTTTTTTCTTTCACTTGAATAGTTTGAATGTCATTGAGAGATTTACATGTTTGCACTGCAGTTTATATCCAACAACATCAAGCAGTTAATTTGCTGAGAGTTCCTAATACTTCACTTCTCTGCAGCAGAGAGTTGGTGTGTTTTAAATTGATTGGATTCAGGTCCAGGCTGGTTCCTGTGAATAATGATGGAGCAGTGATGTGAGTGCTGAGCTGTGACATGGAGAAGAGTCATGGACAGTTAGAGATGGTCATCTCACCTCTGAGCTTTGGTCTGGCTCTCATGTTCCCCACACAGAGTGCTTTTAGAGGGAGGGGCTCCCTCCTCTCTGTCCTCACACTGATCCATGCTGCTCAGCTCACACACACTTTCTACCTGCAGAGGAAACACAAATCATTCATGTGCACATCAACTGAAATCCTGCTTTCCATCATGTGTGCTGTCCAAATATCAGCTGCTTCTTTCCTGCTTCATCTCAGTGTCAGCTGAATGCAGTCAGACAGCAGTGTGAGGCAAAGGAAGCTGCCATCAGCTGCTCTACTATCAGTCCACTAGATGGAGCCATGAAGTTGTAGGTCAGCACACACACAAACACACAAAATACATTTGCTGACAAACACTGATTAACTGTGACTGGAAGTTTCTGTTAATTAACATTAAGTCAATTCAACATGTGTGAACAGATTGTTTAAACATTTTGGCTGATCCAGGATTCAAAGAGGATCCACCGTCTTAACATGTAAGAGAACTGAATGTGACTAAAGTAGAGAAACCTTTCTTTTTTAATCTCTGCACAGATTCAGCATCATGTGCTTTTAATGACCATGTCCTTATTAAATAGAGATACAGTTTAACAGGATGTTTTATTAAAATTTATTTTAACTCATTCACTGCCAGCCATGTACAAATCAGGTAACTCCCCACTGCCAGGGTTTCTGAGCATTTTTACTCATTTTTGAAGAGTAAGTTTTTCAATTGACGTCTATAGACGTCAATGGCAGTGAATGAGTTAAGAACCTCACATCATCTCTAACTATGGACTGAATGTTGGCTCATTGCTATTACCAACTTGGTACATTTTTAATTTAAAGCACATTTTGGAAGATTCAGTTTCATAGAAGCTTTTTCCTGTATTGTGCGTAATGTAGAAAGTAACAGATCAGACCACCCTGATTGAAACCCGCAAAGACCCATTTCTACATACTTGCCTGTGTCAACACAAGAGGTGCTTTCATCAAAATGATGCACTTCCTGTGGTTACTGCCATGTTTCTATTAGCGGTTGTTTAGTTAGTGGTTTAGCATTTGTCCCATATGTGAGTTCGGAGAAGTGGAAATGACAGGAAGTGTGGTTGCTAAGCTGCTGCTATGTGCAACTAATGTAACAGACTAGAATAAAATGGAGTATTAAACAGAGAAACCTCAGACTGTTCTTCTTGCTCAGTTCATCTTTCTGTTATTTAATAGCTAATAGATTTATTTGGCTAAACAAGTCACTCCTGATCCAACTGAGGAGCTGGCCAGAAAAAACCTACAGTCTGACATTCTTTTGGCAAAGTTACACACCAATTCAATATTAATTTTAGCAAACTCCAATTGACTTAACAATTACTGCCGATGTGAATTTTAACTTTACCAAATACTGAATATTTTATCTTCCCAGTTCTAATCTGTAAGATATTTACAATATTTGAATTCACAAATATTTTTGCTTCCTTAGAGATAGGGTGAGAAGTTCGGCCATCCGGGAGGGGCTCAGAGTAGAGCAGCTGCTGCTCCACATCGAAAGGAGCCAGCTGAGGTGGTTCGGGCATCTGACAAGGATGCCCCCTGGGCGCCTCCTGGGTGAGGTGTTCCAGGCATGTCCCACCGGGAGGAGGCCCCGGGGCAGACCCAGGACACGCTGGAGAGATTATATCTCTCGGCTGGCCTGGGAACGCCTTGGTGTTCCCCCGGACAAGCTGGAGGAGGTGGCTGGGGAGAGGGAGGTCTGGGCCTCTTTGCTTAGGCTGCTGCCCCCGCGACCCGGCCCCGGATAAAGCGGATGAAGATGGATGGATGGATGGAAATATTTTTGCTTTCACCCCTACCAGTCCAAGCAGATGGTCGCCTCTCCCTGAGCCTGGTTCTGCGGGAGGTTTCTTCTAGGGCTGGGCTATATCATACCGTTCACGGTAATACCGGTGTAATTTTACACAACGATAAGAAAATGAAATATCGCGATAGAATATGGGTAAAACGCGCATGCGCGGTGCCTTTGTTTACATACGCACATGGCGGCGACGCAGAATGAGAAGAGCGAAAGCGGATTGTTGAATGAAACGGATGAGCCAGAATTGATTTGTACAAATGCTGCAACTTCAGTGGTGTGGAACTGGTTTGGCTTTCATCCGTCAGATACACAACAAAGCACTATTTTTGGTAGAGCATGCTAACGGGCCGTCGTTATTTCCGTGTTTTTTGGAAAATACGGCACACTTAAAATCAATCCTTTGATTTCTCTGAAAATCGACAGTGCCCCTTATAATCCCGTGTGCCTTTTGTATGAACTCTGGTTGTGTTTACTGACCTCGAAATGATTTTATGTGCACGGCGCTCGAAAATCTGTCAAATGTTTCTGAACAACTTTTCTAAGCTACGAAGCCGCACCGCTTGATGGATTGTCAGGGCATTACAGCTATCGTAGGCGGAGCCTCGCGGAGTGATACGTACTGTGCTTCAACATAATATTACCGTATTGTGTGTGTATAACCTCTTTTTAAGTTTTGTGGATATTATACATGGTTATGCTCAGGATATGTCGGCCAATTTCCACTGGAAATGCCTTTTGGTTAAACTGTCAGCAAGGAATTTGCACTGTTAAATTTTTATATAACTTTAATGCACATAAAAAACTGCTGCTTGTTTAACTGAAAATACATAGATTTTTTTTTGCACTAATAAAGTTGTGGAGTTGTAAAGTATTTTGTCTCACGTCAATTATATCGTCAGTTATATCGTTATCGCAAATTTTCAAATGTATATCGTGATAAATATTTTTGGTCATATCACCCTGCTCTAGTTTCTTCCTGTCAAAAGGGAGTTTTCCTTCCCAATTTTTTCAGCGTGCTTGCTCATAGGTTGTTATATGATTGTTGGGGTTTTAACCGTTGTATTATTGTAGGGTCTACCTTACAATATAAAGCAACTTGAGGTGACTGTTGTTGTGATTTGGTGCTGTATAAATAAACTTTAATTAAACTGAATTGAACTGTCATGTGAAACTCTGACTGAGAGTTTGATGCACACCACTCAGGTGACACAAATTTGAATTCCTGCTGAAACAACACACAGTTATTTATGTTTAACCAGAAAAGTGGACATTTTTAAATCACAGTTTTGATAATTACTTTAACTTTATGATAACTATCATGAAGACAAACTGTTACATTTTGCCTGTTACATAAAACTCGCACCAACGCTCCGAGCTCTTTAGCAAACAACCTTATTTTTGGAAAGCGAAGCAGCTCCAATAGGACTCGGGATCAGCGGTGAGAAGTTGAAGATCATGTGAGTTGGTTACGCTGCACCATCAAACACTGTGGTCACCGTGAATCAGCAGCAGCAGCTAGAAGAGGTGGACAGGTTCACGTACCTGGGTTGCACTCTCAGCAGTGACGGGGACGCTGAGCATGACGTCAAGTGCCGAATTGGGAAAGCATGGGCACCCTTTAAACGACTACGACCTATATGGATGACCACTGCACTGCCTTCACCAACCAAGTTGCAGCTTCTGAAGACTATTGTTATACCGACAGCACTGTACGCAGCGGAGACTTGGAAATCAACTGTTAAGATCAGCCACAATCTTGACGTCTTCCTTTGACGGCTGCTCAAGAGCACATATCTGGATCACGTTGCCAATGAGGAAGTATATCGCTGTGCGGGATTAGAGCTGTTCCACGTCCAAGTCACCAAGCGTGGGTTAAGATTCGCCGGACCCAAGACCCGCCTGTGTCGCAGTTCAGTGGAACCCAAGGAATGGAAAGAGACGGCGAGGAAGACCCCAAAAAACATGGAGGAGTACGTTCCTTGAAGACTTACGCTCAGTCGAACTGTCATGGGATGAAGCAGCAACTGCTCCAATGGACCGAGTCCGATGGCATTCTCTTGTCTCCCGATGCACCGATCAGTGCGGGAGGATCTAATTCTAAGTCTAAGTAAGTGTTACATAAAAGAGTGCATAAAAATATCGTTGGGTATCACTCACATTCATCACAATTCATTTTGCCAATGAGGATCTACTTGCTTTTTCTGTGTTCCAGTCTTAGTAACTTTGACACAGTAATATCTGCTTCAATATTAAACCTCTGATGAAATCTCTCAAGTGTTAGCTTTATTTTGATACCAAGATTGTAAGGACAGAGTTTGTAATTGCAGAGAAATAATCAATTAAATTTGGGCATTACATTTTCGAGCAGGAAGCTCAGAAAACCCCCTTGGGGCTTAAGAGGTTAAGAAGAATTAATCTCTGTTTATAGAATCACCTCCAAACAGCCAAGCTATCCCTCAATAGTTCCATCATGTTTACTGTCTAACGACAGCGCTAGCATCTTGTGTAGTTAGTGTGTAGTGTTGTGGATAGTTTTGTGTTGTGTGTCAGAACAATGAAATGACTGCTGTCTCCAGGTAAAAAAAAAAAAAACAGGAGTGATACACGTGCTACTGTCAGACCTGCAGGTTGTGATGGTCTCCTTCACAGTGGACAGAAACTATTTTTTTGGACTGGCACAAATAATTTGTGTGGCATCTTATTGAATGCAGAACAGCTGATTGTTATGTAAATAGTTTGAAGTGGTTATTTAAAAAGGGGTAAAAGGTAAATGGCTGCAAACAACAAAGTTGTTTGCAAAACTTTTGCACAGGATTTTATAATTGACAATTTATATTTGCATTTAAAGTTATGAAATATGATTCATTAAATATGTTGTTACAGTAAAAAATATAACTTTTTTTGGTCTGATTTTAGATCAATTGTGGTAATACAGTATGTCAAAATGAAAAGATAACTGTAAATTCAGACGTGAGGTTATGCAAAAAAGAATGATATCAAAAAAGGCAAAGTACATAGATTGTAAAGGTGAAATGTAGAGTTAAAATCAGTAGTTAAAAATGGCCAATTATGCCCTGGACCCCAGAGGGTTAAACATTTATTTTTAAGTAATGCAATAGTTACTTTTCAAGTAATTAATTACTTTTAGAATCTTGTAACTCAGTTACTAACTCAGTTACTTTTTTTGAAGAAGTAACTAACAACGCTGGTCATGATATCTGGTATCAAGTATCCCAGCAAGGTAAAGTCTGAGTCTGTGCTGTAAATTGTCACCCAAAAAGCTGACACATTTATCTGCATAATGCCCTACACGCTGAGCCACAAAAACCACCGTGCACTGAAAGCTAAAAATGACCTTCATTGTTATTTCTTTACAAATTATCACTGAATACTTTCAGACTGAGTCTTGAAACTCTACATTTTTCAGGGCTTTTTGTGGTTCAAATATTTTTAAGCATATTCCAAAATGCATTTTGAGTATGTTGCAGGCAAATGTTTTCAGCCCTTTATAACTCTGCAAACCTCAGTTCAGTCAGGTACATTTTACAGTTTTACTTTCCAAAGCAACTGTTCTGAAGCTGTTTTAGTGTCTAAGGATAATTCAGAATGGATAGCCACAGATTTTCATTGAATGGATCTGTTTTAGTGTGGAGCTAACCTGAGGCAAGGCTCAGTTGCATTTGCCAGATTTTTCCAAAGAAAGTTAGAAAAAAAAAAGATAAAAGAAAAAGCACACAGCACAACCTCTTAACCACATGAGGACAGTCCACCAACTCATCAAGAAACTTAAGTAGCATTGTTCATGACAGACCACGAAAATCAGTCTGTCACTCAATGCACTTCCATACACCTGAGCAAGCAGCAAACTGGGGAGAGCTTTTTCCAAATACCATCACCGCTATTTTAAATACTCAAAGCATCATGTACCCCAATTCAAGTTTGCTACTGAAATGCACACAAAGTATTGTGCATGCATGTAAATATTTATTTTTTGTCTTTCCACTTAACATTGCTCACCTGGTTCTTCTGGCTCTTGTAGAATCCTTTCTCTGCATTCCTCACTCTCTCTTTTAACTGGTAGTTACATAAACATGTTGTTTCTAGCTAAAAAAAATATGGTATGATTTCACTTCAACAAATGAAGTAATTATAACATAAGTTATTGTACAAGGACGCTGGAGAAAATCCATATTCCATGACAGTATAACGCACTTGGTCATTTGAAACCATCATCAATGAATCATTTTACAGTTACCACATCATGTTGACTTATTTCTCTGTCTCTCTCCTCCTCTTTCAAACTTTGTGCTTTACCCATAATAAAAATATAAGAATTTTATGGATGAGAAATAACATCCACAACTTTTTGGACTCTTTCAAATGCTTCACTGATTTGCGTAATTCATTTACTTCTCCCTTGTCTCCCTGTCCTTGGTGTTATTGAAGCCTCATTTATTCATGACAAACCTGCTGTTGGACCGTTCACTGCCTTTGTGCATGCGCAGTAATATCCTGACATAAAGAAAACTGCAAATAGAAACCTGTTTTCTTTCTAATCTCTGCCATTTCCAGGAGACCATTCGTCACACCATAACATTTAAAGATGATGAAAATAATAATTCAGTGCGCAGTTCTTACTGAAACTATTACTGTAGATGAACTCACCAATAACTAAACTTCCAGAAACTGACAATAGGATACTGAACTCCAGGCTTCAACATGGAAAAATTGTAATACCACAACTAGTTTGACTTATTATGTTTTACAGACACAAACACTAAAACGAGGAAGAGCGTTAAGCGCTCGGCCTCGTTGGTCCTGCTGTGAGTCCTTTAGCCGTGAACTATGGAGCGGCAAATTTGTGCTGGATATAAGCTGTACACAGCTGATGTTAGCCGTGAAAACATTACAGACTGCTAACATTACCTTCAGATGGAGCTTCACACTGAGACGATTACATGCAACACAAAGTTCACGAAACTTTGAGAAAGAAGGAAGCGCGAAGAGAGGGGTCCACAAACCACGGCCCTGTTACGAACACACTGCGGTCTCTACAGCTACACTTCAGAGAAAAAGACCGACGCTGCATTCAGGTGCACCTCGGAAATCCCCAAATCTCTCCTCAAACAGCTGGAAGGCTGCCCGATGGTTTATTTCTTCTAATTGCCCCGTTTAGTTGAAATACAAACATCTGCAATCACTCTGTTCTTCTTCTTCCAGCAGTGTTTGAACAATAAAACGCTGCGTGTCTTTGAGTATAAATATATATTTTTATGACAGCCCAGTGAGTACCGTGTTAAAGTGAGGAAGAAGCAACTTAATGCAGCAATCAAAAATTTCTGATGAAAAAAACAAAACAAAAAGTAGAGACCAAAGCGAGTCACAGCTGCCACTGACCCATTATAGATTATCTGCCTAATCATATGACCCTCGTAAGGGACAACTGCCATTAGGGCTTAGATCTGGGACTCTCCATCAATTGGTCTTAGAACAGAAGAAGCTTCTTGGATGGGAGGTGAGTTTAATTATGCTTAAGAGTCTTTCATATGTTTGACATCTAGCTAAAAAGGTAAAAAAAATCTTTATTCATTCAGTAACATTGCATGGTCTGGTATCTAGCAAATAAATCACATTTTAAACACAGTTTGAACAGTCTGCACTGTCAGACAGTTATGAAGCAGAGGCTATAATAGACATCCTTACAGTGGGAAAGAGCTGCCGGTGACTTGGAGCAGAGAAACACGGTGTATTAATGCAATTCTCTTTCACATAAGCAGGACCAGGCTTACAAAAACCTTTTGTCCAGGTAACAAATCTGTTATATGCACATGCTCACGTGCCTAAATGAGCAGCTTTACCCCAAGAGGCGCACTGAGACCAATACCTACTGCACATATCATCACGCTGGACACTGAGTGGTGATATTTATGTTGCTCCGGCACAGCTATAACCTACCTTACATTAGTTTCAGGGTGAGCTTCCTTTTCATCAACTCTTCTTCCGAGTACATCAAAATTATCTTCTCATTTGATTTCAGGGCCTATTTCTAACAGTTAAATTGTTTTACTTGCTCCCTCACTCTCTCTCTCTCCTTTGTTCCCTGGGTTTCGAGCATGTATGAGCAAAGATGCAGCTTTTATTCTTCTGATATGTTTTTTGGTTTGTTTTATTGAAGTCTATTTTTAATTAAAATCATGATAGACTTGTGATGTTCCTGTGGCTTTTGGGTTCGACCACTGATCTGATTTTAAAACTTTTGTTTTAAAGTCCTAAGACCTGAACTCTTCCATGGCATGCGATTTTAATTTCTCTTTGGTATTTTGGCATATTGGGGCCTGATGAATGTAAAAACAAAGAACTGCCAGTTTTTGGGGGTTTTTTTTACCTTTTTTTGTTTTTAAGAAAAATTAGAGCCACATATGACAATATTCGTTTAAAAGTTTGATAGAACAGTAGCAGTATAATGTCCTTGTAAGTGGATATCAGGCCCTTGTAAACCAAAATTGTCATGTTTAGTTAACGGACTCAGGCGCAGACCAGAAATCCTTGAAGAGAAGACAGTTTATTGATACAGACAACACCAGTTGATACAATGTGCTGGAGGGGAGGGGGGTCCAGGGCTCCGGGGTCCATGAGGGAAAGGAAGGGGATCAGACGTGCTCCAAAGAATCACTCGGCTCTCTCCACAACTGGGTTACACAAATCCCAACACTCCTCCATGAGATGACGGGCAGGTAGGGAAAGATCTGTACACAGAAACCTTAGTTATAGATGAACAGACGGAAACAACTCACAGATTCTGATTCTCAAACTACTGAGCGACTGACGCTGATAGCTCAACGATCCAGTGACGAATAGCACAGTGCTGCCATCTTAAGTAGGGCTCGCGATTACGCAGAGAGAGAGAGAGAGAGAAACACATGTTGCCTAATATGGGATCAGCTGGTGAGGCACAGGGACCATGACAAAAATTAAGTATTTTGGTCTAAATAACCCAAAATGTGATGTCCATGTAATGGTGGATTAACAGGTGTTATTCTAAGGAGGGAAACTGTTGAGTATTGCAGCATCGACAGCGATCACTTCAAGGAAAATGACGGCGGAGGCAAAAATTTCCTTAATATTTTGGGAACTTTATTCCACATCGACACACGGCAAAACTTTTCCTCATGGGTGCTATTTTGTTGTGGTGAACTTTTTTTTCTTAGGGGCGTGATGACGCAGCATACGTGCCCTTACAATGAAACAGTGCCTCCTTGTGGTGACAACTAAAATACTGTCTCTCTGTTAAACAATAGTAACCATAATGCAGTTAAACACACTGTACAACATGAGTACACACAATGAATATCTTAACACCCCCTCTTGTACTCAGGTTGCTGGAATCTAAAGAAAAGTTGTACAATAAACAATAAACAGTTGTACAATCTCTACCACACTTCCTTTTCCTTTTTTTCTCTCCCCCTTTTTCTTCTTCTTTCTTTTAAGCACCAAACATAATGTCACCAAACTTTGCAAGATTTAGCTTAGAAACAGGTTTGGTCATAACATCTGCAACCATTTCTTCAGTGGTGCAATATAACAGACACATTTTCCCTTCATTTCCAATGGACCTTACAAAATGATATTTAATGTCCACATGTTTGTACCTCTGTCGGCTCACAGGGTTTTTAGCCAGGGCAATTGTTCCCTGGTTGTCCTCGTACACTATTGTTTGAGTGTATCTGTAGTCATCTATACCTTTCAAAAGCTGTTCTAAATATATACATTCTTGCATTGTGGAAGCCAGAGCCATATACTCTGCTTCACAGATAGAGAGTGCCACAGTGGGCTGTTTCTTGCTCTTCCATGGAACTAGAGAACTGTTCTTACATAGATGTACACAGTAACCAGTAGTGCTGCGTCTGTCGGCGGTGTCACCTGCCCAGTCAGCATCACTGTAGGCTACTAGACCCAAATTTTCATCTGTGTTTCTCCTTAAACACAACTTCTTATCTTTGGACCCTTTGAGATTTCTCAACACAGGCTTCACAGTTCCCCACTGTTCCTCTGTAGGCTCATGGAAATGCTGTGATAACTTGCTTACCACAAAACTCAGGTCAGGACGGGTACCTGATGCGAGGTATATAAGACTGCCTACAGCCTCTCTATACAGGGAGTGCAGAATTATTAGGCAAATGAGTATTTTGTCCACATCATCCTCTCCATGCATGTTGTCTTACTCCAAGCTGTATAGGCTCGAAAGCCTACTACCAATTAAGCATATTAGGTGATGTGCATCTCTTTAATGAGAAGGGGTGTGGTCTAATGGCAAAATGGGTCAAAAGAAGGACTTGACAGGCTCAGAAAAGTCAAAAATAGTGAGATATCTTGCAGAGGGATGCAGCAGTCTCAAAATTGCAAAGCTTCTGAAGCGTGATCATCGAACAATCAAGCGTTTCATTCAAAATAGTCAACAGGGTCGCAAGAAGCGTGTGGAAAAACCAAGGCGCAAAATAACTGCCCATGAACTGAGAAAAGTCAAGCGTGCAGCTGCCAAGATGCCACTTGCCACCAGTTTGGCCATATTTCAGAGCTGCAACATCACTGGAGTGCCCAAAAGCACAAGGTGTGCAATACTCAGAGACATGGCCAAGGTAAGAAAGGCTGAAAGACGACCACCACTGAACAAGACACACAAGCTGAAACGTCAAGACTGGGCCAAGAAATATCTCAAGACTGGTTTTTCTAAGGTTTTATGGACTGATGAAATGAGAGTGAGTCTTGATGGGCCAGATGGATGGGCCCTCTCTGAACAGTGTCTGGGAGGCTGTGGTTGCTGCCGCACGCAACGAAGCATGAGAAATTACTGAAAGGAACCTAAACTGGGAAAAACTAAAGAGAAAACTTGAAACCATCATGAAACGGGGTGAAAGGCAGCGAGACGCAGACTAACAAACAGGACACCATGGAACACAGACGAGCCGACAACGAGCACGGACCGACACCCACTATATATACACACACAAGGTAATCAGATAATCACACACAGGAGGGAAGAACAGCTGATTCTAATACACAAAGACGACTGAGTACACACAATGAATATCTTAACAGAAACCCTCCAAACAACAGACAGAGCAGTGGAGCAGCCAAGGGAATAGAAGGATATAAAAACTGTATCACTAAAATGTAATTTATCATACAAAAACAGTTAAAAATGTAAAAGCAATTAAAACAACCCTGGCCAGAGAGAACACAATAAAAATCAATAAAACATAAACACTAAAAATCCGGTGGCATCTGCCACGGCGTTAAGTCACTAAAAGTCCGGGTGGCGACAACCACAACGTTAAAATCCAGTCAATCGGAGCGGGGCAAGGAAAACCCGGCGGCGTCCTCGGCTGTCCTGTCAGTCTCTCTGCTCCGACGTGCCCGTATGGGCAAAGCTCCTAACGCTGCCCGCTGCTTTTCTGTAGCACACCAGCACTATGGTCTCGCCGTTGGAGGTAGGGCGCTGTCCCGCTGCTAACTAATCCCCCACCGTAGCGTCCTCTGGCCTCCAGCTATTCCAGCAACAGCACAGCTCCCTCTTCCTCTTCGCTCGCTAAGCGTCGTATGCCCTTGCCACGTACTGCATGGCAACTTGCACCAACCCCGTGCTCCAGCGCCAACGGTGCCGCTGCCACCGCTTGCGGCCGTCACCTGCCACTCCTATTTCGCCATGTCTGCTGCCCTCTTTCCCCTGACCTGCCAGGCCCTCTTATTGGCCTCTGAGACATCCCAGGTGTGTCAAGTTCATAATCAGGGAGGGGCGGAGTCAACAATAATTATAATAAAAACATGCAAGAACAAACACTGTACAATATTAAAATAGTAAAAATAGTAAAATACAGCAACTCATGCACAATGAAATATGCTAATGGCCTGACGGTGAAGAAGCCGTCGGCCTCTGGAAGGAAACAGAAGACATTTCAGAGGCTGCAGGCAGATTTCTTTGATTTGGGGCCTTTTTCAGCTTTATTTACAGAGCAGTGAAGATAAGTGACAGCAAAGCAGAGGGAGAGAGAAAGGGGACGTGGCCCGGGTCAGAATCAAACCCAGGCCAGCTGCTCTCCACCTTGTGACACATGGTCACCTGCTCATCCTAGTGAGCTCCACCAACAGCTCTTTCACACAGTTTACACTGTCAAACACCGTGTGTGGACCTCAGCTAACAATAGGCTACATTTAAGTCTGGACTACAAGCTTTTATATTGAGGCAGATTTTTCACTGTTTTTATTCCATCAGCAGTTCAACATCATGAGCAGCTTTGACATAAAGACATCAAACTCAAGCTTACTTTAAACTGGATCTACTTTTAATACAGGGGCTCAAAAACAACTAACATCTTTATTATATATCAGGACAGAAAGTCATGTCATCTCAAATGGAAAACAGCTTTATTTGGAATAATCAGCACTATCAACTGGTTTGGGATCTCCACCAGTTTCATGTCTTTACAGCTTCTCCAACAAAGTTCCTGTGAAATCAGCATTTTTGTCTTTATTGGTTTGATAGTGATTGATCATTGTTCTCACAGCATTTTGAGTGGGAACAGTTCAAACTGAGAGTAGTGGGAGTTATTTACTGATTGAAACAAGCTGAATGTTTCTGTGATGATGAAGATCAGCAGCTCAGCTGATCAATGAACTGACATCTATCAGTCATTTCATGAGATGAAGTCATCAGCAGACATTTGTTCTAACTGTGTGATAAATGTCAGAATGTCAGGGCTCTGCTTTAGTCACTGCTTGACAAGATGCTCATTGGCTCATTGTTGAATCCAGTGGCCCAGGTGGAGTCTGACCTCTGACCCTTTGCTGCAGGTCTTCTGTGTTATCTCCACTTTCATGTCTGATCTTCTGCTGTATCGTCCAAAATAAACATCTGAATCATTTCCAACACTTCAGCAGATCTTTAGTTTGGGCAGTACAGTACAGAATAACACATATTGTACTATACTGCCCACTTCCTGATCTTATTGGATCTGTGTGTGAGGTTGGTGAAGGAAACACATGTTTACTGAGTAAATCGCTGCCATTAGGAACTAGTTTTTATATCACAGCCTGGAAATCACACAGGACCATTTCTGCAAGTGAAAAGTTGTAATTGGAGGAAAATAATAGTATAGTTTGTGCGACTGTTGTTTGTAAATGAAGAATTGTGCTGCTGACCTTTGACCTTTTCTTTAGGTGCACAGAGCCCAGAGGAGTCCAGAACTGAGGCAGTGCTACAGATGCTATGTCTTCAAATAAAGTGGTGTATTATCCATGTTTTCTATGGATCACATCCAATATCCTGATCTAACGAGCCCCCTGTTGCGACTTTCATCCGTAAATAAAGCCGCGGCTGGCTGAGTTGGTTGTGTCCCTGTGACGCGCCTCCAATAATCCATAATGAGTCGTACTTGTACTTTGCGCATTTATTTTAAGAACAAAACAAAAACAAACATTTGCGCTTTCAATCAATTTACAAATAGCGCATGGATTAACTGGTGTGCCAAAAAATGACGGTCAACAGAAACGTTTGCCCACAAACCACTCACCCAACACACCTGCTACGAACACCAACATCAGGTAAATAGACTGTGACCACACCCACATACCATTACCTGAGACGCAGGTAAAGCTATACACCTGTGCCACCAAAACAAAAAGGAAAAACATAAACATGGACTTTGGCTCTTACACCCCCTTTTTGTGGATTTTAGAGCCTCTTCCTTTTGCTGCGTCTGCGTCTCATTTCAAGCACAAGAGCAAGAAGTGGATGAAGAAACGGGGCGAGTGGGGTCAGTGTGGTGCATGTCAGCTGTGCTCACACATGCTTTCACAAAGAACATGTGTGTTCATCGGCAGCATTAAGGTGCACTTTAGTCTTCACAATAATAAAGTATTCTGACTTTATTCTTCTGAATCCTCACAGTCATGTTGCAGCTCTGCTTTGCTTTAAGAAAATGTTCTACCAGGATGTTACTTTCCTAAACATGTTCTCCAAATGTTCCAAAGACTTTGTTCTAAGTAGTTCTACATGATGAAACATTCACACTAAGTTTAAGAAGGACACACAAACACCATCTGTCCTTTCATCATGTGTACAAACGTGTTCAGATGTCAAATGTAGCGTGAATGGATGCAAATGTGGATCGTTCCAATAAAATGAGACAGTTTTGTGAGTGGATTACAATTTGAAGTTCATTTAAACCTATACGAACATGTTATTCCAAACAAACTATCCAACAGGAAGCAGAATCAGGGGAACAGGAAACAGTGGAGGTGAGCTTCCCTCCCTCCAGGACATCTACAGGAAGCGGTGCCTGAGGAAAGAGGGGAGGATCATCAAAGACTCCAGTCACCCCAGCCATAAACTGTTCAGACTACTTCCATCAGGCAACAGGTACTGCAATATCCGGTCCCGAACCAGCAGACTGAGAGACAGCTTTCTCCATCAGGCCATCAGAATGCTGAACACTTCATAAGACACCTCACCTCCACTACTGGAACTTCAACATTATGCACTCCATACTGTACATTAATGCTACTTGTTTGCAAATTTCCAACTATTTTATTTTATATATATGTATATAAACACACACACACACACACACACACACACACGTAGATATACATACACTCCTATATTTGTACATGTATTTATTCTTATAATTCTCAGATTTAACCATTCTTATATTTTTCTAGTTCTTATGTTATTGTATTGTATTTTTTCCTCTCTTGCTTGTGAAGCTCGCACACAAGAATTTCACTTGCATGTGCTGTACCAGTGTACCTCACATGTGCTGTGACAATAAAAGTGATTTGATTTGATTTAAAAAACACACAGAGATGCAAGGAGTGCAAAAATTGCTCTTTATTTACAATGCCTGGAGTACACAGGTTGTATACAGTGACAAACAAACAGAGGGAAATCAGGAAAGGGAGCAAGGGAAGGAACCAACAAATAATTTTGCAATAAAATATTTATTTTTCAACTTCTCCAAGTGAAATCCAACAAGTGTATTTAACAGTGAAAGCAGAGTGGAAGCTGCTCATATATAGTTCAACCCAGGCTAAAAGTATGTTGAGTAGACCAGCATCATCAAAGTGTCAGCTCTCTGAACATGTTGCAAGATCGCCATCTGCAGGACAAAACTAGTTTTTCTCGCCCTCCTCGTCAATGTCACGATGACGTCATCGTACAGCAAAACATGCAGATCAGGTGACACGACTGTCTGAGACACTGAGTTAAACTGTGGCAGGTAAACATGTGGAGGCAACATGACGCTGGAACATCGTTATTGCATTATACAGTTTCCTCTCTAACTGGATGATGCTGTGAAGAAGAACAGCTGTGGAACCAGGGTCCTGAGTGTCGTCTATTGATGAATCCAGGTAATTGTGTTGCTGGTGGAGATGATGAATCACAGCGTCCATCTCACGTTGGAGTCAGAGCTTTTCTTCAGCTGCTCTGGTCTTCAAATGTAAGACATCGACGGCTCTCCTTTTCAGGTCCGTTGGAATATCACCTTCTTCTGTCTGAGAAATATTCACCTTCCCTGCAGAACATTTTGCAAAGTGAAATTTGTTTATTGTCCCGTCAACAGTTTACTTACAGAATCTTCTTTGCAGGAGTGCGGTACAAACATCTTCACTGTGAGGAAGTGACGGATCACTGAGGAATGACACACAAGTTTTATGACTAAAGAATTATTGTAAATAAATGAAGACAACAATGATTTTTTTGGATTAGCAAACAGAAGCATGAATTTATATCAATACCTGATACAGCAGTATAACAGAATGACTTATTTCTGATATCGTTAAGATATCAGGTTGGAAAATGTTGACCTTAAATTAAATGACCTCCAGAAAAGTCCGACAGTGTTTCCACCGCAAAGTGTCACAAACTCCCTCAACAGAGACCTGGACTCTAAAGAGAGATGGTGAAACAGCTCAAGGAGAGCTACTGAAAGGCTGTCTGAGGCTCGTCCGCTGTAGCAAGAGAAAGCCCAGATTTTAAGAGAGGACAAGCTTTGGGTTCACAGACACAAAAAGCAACTCTGCAGTTGCATAGCTGACCTACCAAAAAGAGGCAACGATAAGAAGTTATTCAACATTTGTTTTTATGAACCACATGCAACCCACTGCCCTCATATGGAGACATGCTGGTGATGGTAGCTCCATCTTCATACTTCTCTTTCCAATATATCCACTAACCCTCTGTGCACATGTACAAACTGTCTCAGCCTCTCAAACTTTCAAACCTGAGCTGTGCCTGCAATGTACTCATTTCTAATCCTTTCCATTTTGGCCAGTCTAAGCATTTAGAAATAGATAAAAACAAAAACACCATTCAAAGATAATTCTTACTTTTTCTACTTTTTAGGTCCAAACAATCTGAAATATCTTGGAGAAATGAACAATATATCCTAAACCTGACCTCAGGTCCATGAGGTTAATGCAGTCATTACATGGACATGTTTCATTTTAAAATCAGATCAGAATAATCTGGCATTAAGTAATAAATGTGTAAGAACAAACTTGTGTTCACAAACATGTTTATCTCTCTTGTGTTTACTGCATGGGTCTGTGATCCTCTGGTAAATGTAGCTCTGACTCAGGCCAAGCCGTCTTATAGCAGGTTTGCTATAGAAAGACAAGGATTATGGGAAAAAACAAAAAAGAAAACAAGAAAATATAAAAGCTATTTTACAGCAATTATGAGCTATTTTGAAAGAAATCTGAAATCCCAACACTTATGAATATAAATAATGATTAGCTGCTTACAGCCCACTTCTCTGGAAGGTGGATAGATTTTTGTGTGTTTTCCTAATGCAGGTTTTGCAATATACACAAGTACTGCTGTGTTCATACACCGATGTTCTCCATGTTCTTTGCACATAATGCAAATGTTTGTGGATGGTGCTGAGGATTTATATGACATCTTTCAGTGAATCCCACAGGCTGAGATCTTCTCTCTTTGCCTTACTGTTTGCTGTCTCTGAACCAAAATTGCTGCAAGTCACATTATCCATGTTCTCAGACAGTGGTGTGACTGCCTGGTTTGGGGACAGGTGAACCAGTCTGAATGAAGCTGGGAAGTGAGGACTTCAGTTGTGGATATGAAAATGCAACAGCACCACTGATGGTTTTCATTATTATTTTCATCTTGTTTGTCCTGAGGTGTGCTGTAGTCATTTTCCACACACTTCAGATGTTTCATGTTTACACACACCTGTAATGTGGTCCTCTAGCTGAATATCGTTAAGGAGCAGCCACGTGTATTTAAAAAAAAGATAAAACAGCTTCCAGTTTTGTACCAGTTTGTATCAAAATAGATTCTGTCTGTACTGGATCTGGATTGATGGTCGTCTCTCCAACAGCGACACAGCGATCCGGCTCACTGATTGGTGATAACAAACTGCTGAGCCTGCTAGCAGGTGCAGGAGGGCCAATCTGAGCCACAGTTATGGGGCTGATAACTGCTGACAACGCCCATTGATGGACTGATAACATCCGAAAATGCATTTTCCCCACAGTTGTGCCACAAATCAGATGCACTTTGCTCTTTTGTTTTTTCTTGTACTTGTGCTGCTTCCTTTTCATAAACTTGAATGAATGCCTGATAGAATGCCTGTAGCTATGTGCTTAATGTGGCTGAGAAAATTGCTCATCAACTTTACTGTTGCCGTGAGAACCTGCTGATGGCATTGTAACACTTTCCAATTATTGTGTTCTTGAGGAGGAAAAGTGGCTTCATTGATGCTTTGCTAACACCATCAATAAAGTCCGAAACCCAGGAAGCCTTTGTGTGCGCTACATGATCTGTGATTAACAGATATTTGCTGTATACTGTACAAGAGTTTATACAAGTATGGACTGAATAGTGTTTGCATGTGCTTAGGATGACATGTGTGTCAGTTTGTGTACGTTGCCATTGACCAATAAATCATACCTGTCACTGCAGTTTATGTCTATAAATATGGACAGCCAGGGAAATACCTCGAGGTATTCCATAAGAATACCCTGCACGTTAATTCTCGACGCGAGGGGGGTACCCGGCAGATACAGCAGATAAATTAAATACAGGCTATTGCTTTTGTATTGTTTATTTGCAGGAGTTGGCAACATTTCTGATGATGAGTGCCATCTAAAATTTCCTCAGAAGTCAATGTGCCATATGATTACATTAGCAATAAATTTAATAACGCTCTATATGAACAGTTACACATTAAACAGAACAACTTTATAGAATTATATTTGTTTGCAGATGTTGGCAGCTATCAGTGAATAGTTATTAGCTATTTTGAAACAAAAAAGGACACTTTTTATCCATAAGAAGAACTCCATAACACCAAATGTATCAACTGTACAACAGAAAATGCAAATGCTATTGGTTTCCTCACAACAATGATAAATACTGTCAATAAAGCCTCTGCAATGTTCTTAAGACAGTTAAACTTGTCAGGTATGATCAGATGTCCAGCAGGTGAAAACGCAAGCTCCATGAACACGCACAGCTATAGATTCAGCTCTAATATTATTACCACACAATCCAAGGACACACCAACAGCTCAGATTTCTAGAACTATTAAAACAAATGTCAGTCTATCCATTCATTTTCTTGGGGATATTCAATTCAGGTTCACAGTGGGAGTGTGGTGGGCTAGAGCCTGTCCCAGTAGTCATAGGTAGAGTACAACTGGACAGGTCATCAGTCTGTCAGAGTCTGTCTGTTCACTGCATCATTCCATGTTTGGCACTGATCACCACCTGCACTCATGTATATATCTATCTACTTAGCACTTTTAATTCTTATTTTTATTTTCATGTCTATTTAAGCGTTATATGACAGTATGTTTGCACTAAGTACCGCAGCAATTTCCTAATGTTGTAAACCTGCTCAACATTTGGCAATAAAACCCTTTCTGATTCTGAAACGTGCATCTTGAGGTTTGTCATGTAGGATTAAAAGAGCCAAACTTTCACACAGCTAGCATTGTATTTTACACTGACCCTGGGTCAGTCTAAGTATCATACAGTTTAAATACAGTTTATTTATCATAGATGCATTAAAGCTAATCTGGATATTTCCTCCTTTAGCAGTTTTTCTTTAGGAACTTTACTGTTTTTCAGCTCATGTTTGATTTCTTCACACAACAAACTGTGTGTTTTTTTTTCTGGGAACAAAAATGTCATCTCTCCATTAATCCTCACATGCAGATGCGGTAAAAAATCAATTGATGAAGTTGTTTTGTTGTAATATTGAATTAATGAAAAATCTTTGTCGTTTCATATTCCAGCTATTCCTCAAAAATGTGTTTTTGATATCAAGGTGCGTTTAATTTTTAACTTGCTTTTTATACATTTTACAAATTTGTAGTTTTTGTATTTCTACCCCAAACTTCAAACTTTCACACAACAAGAACAGCATTCAGACAGCGGTTCAACCTCAATGATTGTGTCACTGTAGACGAACAGCCTGTGCCATTCCGGGGTAGATTTGCATTTCTACAGTACATGCCAAACAAGCCTAACGATCTTCTGGGTCTGTGTTGCAGACATTCCTTATGCTTTATATGGAATGCTTTCCACAGGAGACAAACAAGAGAAGTTCAGTCAGTCTATCTGGCCTAGGGCACCCATGCTCCGGGCCGATTCCCGAGCCTGCCAGGCAGAGGGCGGAGTAGGTTTGGCTGGATGGCTCCCAGGCCTTAGTCGGACGAAGGGGGTATGTGGTGGGTTTGACGTGTTCTGATGGTGAGTCCATCTCACCTGCACCTAGGGCTGTTCGATATAACATATATATCGGATGACGATATAAAAACGTCTATCGTTTCATTTTATGCTATTGTTTGTTTCGTGGTGTCGCAAAATACTGTAGTGGCTAAAGTTCTCTCTTTTTTTGTTGTGGCTGTTTTGTCTTTGCCGAAAGCACAGCATTGCAAACAAGAGCGGGACTTAAAGGGGTCTCCACCCTGACTTCCAACCGGAGCGGCCCGCGGAGCTTACAGCGCCGGTGCACAGACGCCTGCCCACGGGTCCGAGTAACAGCTAACAACGGCTTCAACGAGGCGCCGTGACGTCACTAAATTAAGGTTTGGGTATTTTGGATCAATCTTTATTCGAATTGAGACCAAAGAACAGGAGCAGCAGCTAACTCAGTAAAGAGATTACCGGAAGTGTGCTCGGACACGGAGGTCAGAAGTTAAATCAGCCTAAACAAACACACTGAAGCTTTTTGAGTATTTACCCGAACAATGATGTCATAAGTGTGTAAGGTTGGAGGAAAGTTTGATAGTGTGAGGCTTATGTCCTCAAATTGTGGTTATGCAGGTGTTGTGCCAAAAAGTGATTGTCTGCCAAAAACTGATTTCCGGTATTTGCCAAAACCTGATTGCTTGTATGTAAACTGCTAAAAATAACTTGTTGGTCTACAATATGTGAAACATATGTCAAATATATCCCTCATGAATTATATCAAATCATCTTGACCAACAAACAACATTCCTGTAGCAAGGTAGAAGCCGCAATCACTTTTTGGCAGTGACCTTTGTATCCTTTATTTGTGCAGTTAAAGAAAATTCTTGTTTACTTTAAAAATGTCTCTTTTAAGAGTAATCTGGCCAAGAGGACAGCTGAAATTGCAACAAATGCAAAAATAGTTCTGTAAACATATTTTAAGTGGACAAAACGAAGCCGATTGATTATAATCAAGTACAATAACACAGCTACAAAGATAACTGAGAAACAGGTAATTTTTAAAATTTTGTATATAACCCCTTTGTAATACCTGTCCACCGAAGTCTATTTAGCAACATACGTAGCGATATTACACATAAAAAACACACAGAAACATTGGAAATTGGTTTTTGGCACAACACCCGCTTGTACATGTACACAAGAGACACGAGAGTTCTTCTTTACTGATGTTTACTGTGCTCCTCTTAACGTACACAGGCACACCGTAGAACTGGTGAATTCAAATGTACAATAAAGTTATATTTCAACATTAAAACGTATAAAATTTGAAAAATATAAACAAACATACCACTTTGGCCTGCAAGTGGACACACTGGTGTATTTGGAACTTAGGACTTATAATTTCATATTTAGCTTGGCATTCACATGTCAAGACCATCATCGTGTGCAGCTTCTCTGACCTTTTTCCTAAACAGGAAGTGATCTCTCACCTTAAACCTTCTTATTGATCGATGACTTTCATGTGTCAAACTAGCAATATACTGTATACAAATAAGAAAATGTTAACATGTTAAACATAAAAATAAAAACAGAGAAAATAAAATCCGTGAATGACATTATAATTACAAGAGCTCCGCTTAGTGGTACACTAGCTTTTCACCAGCTGTTACAGTGGCCATGAATATTTTGTACTTGTAAAACAAATGCGTATTTGTGAACTGACTTTTGTAATCTT